>NC_089846.1:85732061-86062061 GCF_035609145.1 Eleutherodactylus coqui
AATTCTAAGGATGTAAATAGTAACAATGTAAGAATGCCACGCGGCCCCGTAGTCGTCAGGACAGACTGTAAGGAGAGGTCACACAAGAGGATGAAAACGGGGAAGCACCAATTGGTCACTCTGTTAGACCCCCATCTAGTAGCATGTTGGACCTCTTCTGGCCTTTAGAACCACAGCTGTTTGTCGTGGTGTAGATTCAACTCGGTGATGACATCATTCTGTAGGAATATTGGCCCCTGCGGACAGGAAGCTTCTAGTAGTTGCTGCAGATTAGATGGAGGTGCTGTCGTGTTCTGACCAGCTGACAGGAAGAGGTCATCGATTCATGCTGCTTGTGACAAATTTTAACCTCCCATCAGCAAGAGAAATCTGGATCCATCTGACCATGATCGGTTTTTCATCTGCTCTGTGATACAAGTTTTGCGCTCTTTTGCCCGCTGGAGTCTCATCTCTGTTTCTCTTAAACACAACGGCGCTGGAACTGGTCGTCTGCTGTTATAGCTCAGCTGTGCACAACAGTAAGTTCTGTGTTTGGACATGTTAGCTAGAGCTCCAGCGTTGTAGTCAGCTGCTCAGAACGATTCCTGACATCCGCCTTTGGCCCTTTTCAACAAAAAGTTGTTTCCGTCCACAGGATCCCCTTTCGCTGTATGTTTTCCTCGATCTCGCCATTCTCGGTATACTCTCCAAACCATTACATGAGAAACCCGCCCACGGTTAGCAGGGACATCCTGCCCCGGCCAGTCTAGCACCGATGACCTGGCCTCCTTGGAAGTCGCTCAGATCACACTGAAACTGATCCATGGAAAACTTGTCACGTGACTGTATGTTGCACTCTGGGGTCACAGGGAGAATCTCCATACAGGAAGAGCCAATCCTGAGAGCCTCTAATAAAGGCGCCAATCAGTGTAGATAAAGAAGAGTAACGCTATGTGTCGGGGCCGTTCAGGGCTCCTAGTTTAGAGTTACACACTACTACCACAGATACTCCTCGAGATCTCACAAAACAAATCTCATCAAGTAACATTGAAGGCAACACTCACTCGAAAGCAAAGAAGAGCGAACAAGTCCCGAGGATGAGTATAAGTGTCAGGTAGAAGATTCCCTTCTGTCTCGCCATCATCACCCGCCCATCGCAGCAGAACGTGTTCTTCCCAGGCAGCTTCTCCCACTTGCGAGTCACCTTCTTCCTCACCATCATGACAGACATGGTGCCACCGAAGCTGCGGCAACGCCTTCAGTAATCCCAGCTTTACAATCCTTCCAGCGCCGCTATCGAAGGCTCTTCCACACGGGCCAAGCCGAGCAGCGCAACATATTAGACGCAAACAACCTCCTGCGAAGAACAAGGACAAAGTGTGAGGAAAACACTGCCAAAAGAAAACTAACAGAGCAGGAGAACACAGAGGTGGATACTAGGGTCAGAGCCCCCTGCCAGAGAGGGTCACACTATGGGACAAGGGTCCAATATGATTTATGCTCCAGTAATATATTCCTGTACATACAGGTAGTAGTTATATTCTTGTACATAGGATGCAGTATTATAGTAGTTATATTCTTGTACATAGGGGGCAGTATTATAGTAGTTATATTCTTGTACATAGGATGCAGTATTATAGTAGTTATATTCTTGTACATAGGGGGCAGTATTATAGTAGTTATATACTTGTACATAGGGGGCAGTATAATAGTAGTTATATTCTTGTACATAGGGGGCAGTATTATAGTAGTTATATTATTGTACATATGGGCAGTATTATAGTAGTTATATTCTTGTACATAGGGGGCAGTATTAGAGTAGTTATATTCTTGTACATAGGACCATTATTATAGTAGATATATTCTTGTACATAGGGAGCAGTATTATAGTAGTTATATTCTTGTACATAGGGAGCAGTATTATAGTAGTTATATTCTTGTACATAGGGAACAGTATTATAGTAGTTATATTCTTGTACATAGGAGGCAGTATTATAGTAGTTATATTCTTGTACATAGGAGGCAGTATTATAGTAGTTATATTCTTGTACATAGGGGGCAGTATTATAGTAGTTATATTCTTGTACATAGGGAGCAGTATTATAGTCGTTATATTCTTGTACATAGGGGGCAGTATTATAGTAGTTATATTCTTGTACATAGGGACAGTATTATAGTAGTTATATTCTTGTACATAGGAGGCAGTATTATAGTAGTTATATTCTTGTACATAGGAGGCAGTATTATAGTAGTTATATTCTTGTACATAGGAGGTAGTATTATAGTAGTTATATTCTTGTATATAGGAGCCAGTATTATAGTAGTTATATTCTTGTACATAGGGGACAGTATTATAGTAGTTATATTCTTGTACATAGGGAGCAGTATTATAGTAGTTATATTCTTGTACATAGGAGGCAGTATTATAGTAGTTATATTCTTATACATAGGACGCAGTATTATAGTAGTTATATTCTTGTACATAGAGGCAGTATTATAGTAGTTATATTCTTATACATAGGAGGCAGTATTATAGTAGTTATATTCTTATACAGAGGACGCAGTATTATAGTAGTTATATTCTTGTACATAGGGAGCAGTAATATAGTAGTTATATTCTTGTACATAGGAGGCAGTATTATAGTAGTTATATTCTTGTACACAGGAGGCAGTATTATAGTAGTTATATTCTTGTACACAGGAGGCAGTATTATAGTAGTTATATTCTTATACATAAGACGCAGTATTATAGTAGTTATATTCTTGTGCATAGGGAGCAGTATTATAGTAGTTATATTCTTGTGCATAGGGAGCAGTATTATAGTAGTTATATTCTTGTACATAGGGAGCAGTATTGTAGTAGTTATATTCTTGTACATAGGAGGCAGTATTATAGTAGTTATATTCTTGTACACAGGAGGCAGTATTATAGTAGTTATATTCTTGTACACAGGAGGCAGTATTATAGTAGTTATATTCTTGTACACAGGAGGCAGTATTATAGTAGTTATATTCTTATACATAAGACGCAGTATTATAGTAGTTATATTCTTGTGCATAGGGAGCAGTATTATAGTAGTTATATTCTTGTGCATAGGGAGCAGTATTATAGTAGTTATATTCTTGTACATAGGGAGCAGTATTGTAGTAGTTATATTCTTGTGCATAGGGAGCAGTATTATAGTAGTTATATTCTTGTGCATAGGGCGCAGTATTATAGTAGTTATATTCTTGTACATAGGGAGCAGTATTATAGTAGTTATATTCTTGTGCATAGGGCGCAGTATTATAGTAGTTATATTCTTGTACATAGGGAGCAGTATTATAGTAGTTATATTCTTGTACATAGGGAGCAGTATTGTAGTAGTTATATTCTTGTGCATAGGGAGCAGTATTATAGTAGTTATATTCTTGTACATAGGGAGCAGTATTGTAGTAGTTATATTCTTGTGCATAGGGAGCAGTATTATAGTAGTTATATTCTTGTGCATAGGGCGCAGTATTATAGTAGTTATATTCTTGTGCATAGGGCGCAGTATTATAGTAGTTATATTCTTGTACATAGGGAGCAGTATTATAGTAGTTATATTCTTGTACATAGGGGGCGGTATTATAGTAGTTATATTCTTGTACATAGCAGACAGTATTATAGTAGTTATATTCTTGTACATAGGGAGCAGTATTATAATCTTGATGTGTTAAAAAGTATTCTGCTTAGTTTGTCAAGACAACATCTGACAATTGCGCTTGGCAATTACTTTTTAGCCAGAAAGCTGTTTGACAAGTTGTCACTTCCCCTCCCCCAGTCCCCAGCACATACACAGCAGGACGACACAGATCATAGGGTAACGAGAAGGGAATCAATGCTATATTGTAAGACGTGACACCAGTAATATATTATATATATGGTATTTAGCATCTCGGTGTAGATAATATTCTCCTTCTATTTCTCTGCATCAGTCGCTGACCACATGATCCCCTTGCGGCTCGCAGTAACAATGACATATCTGATGATTTTCCCCCGGTATAGAAGACGATATTGTTAACAGAAATTCTCATAAAATGCCAGTTTTATGTTGGCGGCTCTGAGGCTATAATATCAGTCGCTCCTCTCGGCTTCCCATCGGGCAGAAGCGCATCGGGACGGTTATTTTTACTTCTTCTGTAAGCTGCCAATCTACACAAAGAGCAGAGAAAAATAGGTCAAACAGCACATGTGGCGCCCAGAATACCGGATGCTCGGCCGCCCGCCGCTGCTCCTTTCAAGAATGCGCTTCTGGAGGTTATTACTGCTGTCAGATGATGCGGGGCGCCGCCTCAAAGTGCTTCTACAGAAGATCTGAAGACGCTGCCGGCTTGTTAACAACAGAAAGGGATCCGTTCAATCAGGGATATAAGATGAGACATAAACCAGAGGAGGCGCCGCTGCCGTACATCAAGGTGCAGGGCTAGAACTATAGATCTCACAGCTGCTCACATTAGGCCACGTTCAGAGGGGTAATGCAGGTGCCATCATCACACCCATATTATGGAGGAGCGTTCCGGCCCAGTATAGGGACAGCAGAAAAGAAGCTGCGACGGTTACAAGTTCTTATAGACTGCGACCTCCATATGCACAGAAAATAATTGAAAGTGGATGTGTCATCAGAAAAAAGGTCCAACTCAAGCTTTTACGTTCGCCAAAAAAGAATTTACTGTAAGATTCTTAAAACCCTGCAGTTCTCACACGGACCACTAGGCCTGATAATAGTCTGGACACTTTCTGTAGAGAAAAAAAACTTCTCAGGAGTCATCATTACATACAGGATTACACTGAGAGGTGAGGCTTCTATACAGATAACACGTTTCACCATTCACAATAGGTGATGTCACAGCTCACCTCCTCCCCTCCCTGCAGAGGTAACAGAGCATGCCTACAACAGTCTCTCATAGAAATCGATGTGTCCCCTCCTGTCCACTATGTGAATGGCCCATGATTTCTGCTGCAAAGCATACCTGTAAACATTGTTAACAGTAGCCAAGGCACGATGCCGCTGCCGCCATTCCCCCTCCCCTCCCCCTCCACGAGGGCAGCTAAACATCTATTCAGTCAGACATGACGCAGGCAGGTGCCGTGAGGAGGAGGAGATAGGAGCTCCATTCTCAGGACCAGTGTGTGGGGGGGGGGGGGGGGGGTGCCTCAGCAGCGAGACCCCACCCATCCGATGTCTCACCACGGGTACAAGGCTGCTCCCACACACATGGAGACTTCTGCCACCTACAACATAATCTACTTGCAAATTGGCAAGCTTTGGCATTTTCCAAAGCAGCAGCAGATCCGTGTCAAACTCTGCCTGCAAGCCGTGTAGCTTTAGTTGCAGACTCCTCTGCTTGTATGAAACACTTCCACTGTCACAACCAGAGAGCTAGATGAGAACATTCAGCCTATAAACAGCCACCACTAGAGGGAGCTCACCGCTATTGGATTTATTATTGGGTTTAATAGGATCTATACTAATATAGTATGGAAGGCCGGAGTCCTCTCTAACTGATTCTGCACAGGGTGTCACTGCCGGTAGTATAAAGCGGAGTTCAATGGCGCTGGTGGTGCAGAAAAGGTTTTACTTTAAATTTCTCCTCTCTGCTCCAGAAACAGAACAGAAGGAATTCTAGCTGTCGGCGCTAACGAACGTGCGCCTCCCTTAACCGCGACGAACTTCAACATAAAAAATGCGCAGATAAAAGCAAAGTTATTTATATATTAACCGACTGGAACAAAAGTGTAAAGGTCACCAGATGTCAATTGTGCCGGGGCGCCGCGAGCCGTCAGAGCGCTCCGCCCGTTACATAATCATAGCGCTATTACTCCTCCACATTAACTGTTTGTTGCCTGGTGAAACTATCCGTACAGAGGAGGGGGAGGGGAGAGGAGAGAGGAGGAGGGGCGGGGGCGTGCGAGGAGGGTCACTCAAAGATCTTTTGCGCTCTTTAAACCTAGCTCAAAAATAGATGGAAAATAGGCGAACCGCGACCGACGCCTGTAATCCTAGTGCTTCATGGAGGACTGCGACTTGCGGAGTAACTGCAGGGGGCTCGGCGGTTCAAAGGACCCTCAAGGTTTTACAATGCAGTCCACGATAACAGCGCCGATAACGCCATTTCCTTATCGCCATGCGGTTGTGTTCACTTACAATCGGCTCTTCAAGTTTTCTTCCGTACCAAAACAGCTGCTGATTTAAATGGCGCCGAGTATCTAAACTGGAAACCTGCGGTCTGCGGCGTACTAAAGCAAGGAATATTTGGGATTTCTTGTGTGCAAGCACATGACGATCTGCAGAAATACGGACGGTCTGAGAATACGCTGCACATTTATGTATCAAAATCGTGTGAATGACCCCCAAATCTTACTTGTCACGTGTCAGTGTGGACCTATCCCTACACAGAGAGCCGCGACAGACATCACTGTGACCGTCCGACCGGCTCGAGGTAACCGCAGCTAGTCACCCGCCGCACACAATTATCGCCAGCGTCGCACACGAGCGCCTTCTGGCAGCCGGGAGCGCTGGGAGAATCATCCTCACGGCTGACGAGATGCCAGTAATGAGCTCTGTGCGCCGGCTATTCCCAGCGTGCTACTGCAGGACTCATTAGTGGCGCTAATAAAATATCCCGCGCTCCGTGGAGACCGCGATCACCTGTAGACGTACAGCGGAGAGTGTATAAGCACAAGGGCGGCCAGGCGTGCCTCTCAGTCGCACCAGGGCCACTCTTATACATGGGTGTCAATGGGGCCTCGCAGAACTGGGTTCGAATGCCACGTTTTCTAACCAGCGCTTGAAAATCGCGAGTCCGCTCTATTTTTCCACGCTTTTTAGATGCACCTCATCAAAATGCCGGGGGTGCATTAAAGAACCGCAGCCAGACGCCATGATCAAAATAGCTGTGCGTGAGAGCGGCCTTATATTACCCAGCATCAGCGGCTACATTAGCACACAGCTATGATCGGCGGTCTCTGCTTAGCTGCACCGTCTACTGGAAACCCCCCCGTCGTTTTACCAGTGGCCCCCATTCTTTACACTGCTGCTCTACTAGGCAAACACTCCGAGGCTGGAGCCATTAATCCATTAGAGTATATGGAGGACGTTCACACGGCTATAAAAAGGAAAACTGCCCGCTGCACATCGCCGGCGAGTTGTACGCAGATCCGCACGTAGATTTAGCGCCAGTCAATGCGACAAATCACATGTGGGGCCATTTCTGCGTACAACCCGCATTGAGAATAGATTTTCCTACCACAGATCTCAGCAGACATGTGAAAGATCCCGCAGTCTGAACCTTGGCGCAGATTTCGCTAACATTCAATTGAATGCCAATATGGACCCCATTCAGAATCTAGCTGAAACCGTAGATACGCCGTGGTAAGTGGGGTAGTCTGGAACCTACCTCACACCTCAGTACACAGACCATTCTCCATGCTTTACACTGCAGCTCATGAGAATGGGGTTATCCTAAAGCGACAACGCTGGCGCCCATCAGCAACTCCGCCGACACTAATAGGATTACTCTCAGGTGGCCAAGTGTTCTTCAAAGGCTTCCCTTCTCAGCAATTAACTGTTATCCAGTTGCACAGCCCTGATCACCACTGGTTGGATTTTCAGAGGACGGACCCCCGGGCTACGTCTACGCAGTAACCGCGATATAATCAGAGCGACAGCACAACGCCAGGTATTCCTGTAGGGAAGAAAGTCACCAACTTCACAACTAACGCTGCTGTGGGCAGAGCAGGAATGGTTGAGAAAATCCTTCAAATGAGCGAAACTCATACAAGAATTGCGCAGTCTAAAAACAGGCGGCCCGAGCTCGGATGGACTGGTCATGACGTCACCAGCTCGGGCAAAAACGAGAATCGTGAGATTCTCATCTCGTGTAAGAGGGGCGTCAGGGTGGGTTTACGCAGGACGACCACTGGCCGAACAGTCACTGGAACTAGTTGCTGCAGCGAGCTGTCGGCTGTTTGTGCTTTTACATAGAGCCCTTTCGTACAACTTCACGGCCTGAAGCTGTTGGCCAATCATCAAAATACGATTACATGTTCACACCAGATAACTAGTCAGTCAGCGACTACTTTTAGGGGAGCTGAAAGACCGGGAGACTCCAACAAGCGAGGGGTTTCTTCAGCCAGTTTCACATCTTTGTTAGAACTTTCTGATTATTATTATCGGGCACTTCTGACAAAAGAGACCCTTGCAGAAGTGCCTGAAAATAACCAGAAGAAGAGCCACTTGCAGAAGTGCCTGAAAATAACCAGAAGAGCTGCATGCAGAGCTTGTTCTTCTGTCCAGAAGTCGAGCAGCTGGACGGAAAGCGGACGGACCCCAATGTAGTCAATGCAGTTCATCCAGCGCAGTTCAGATCCGACCGTGGGGATTCCCCTTCCTGAGCAAAGCAGGAGTGTGGAATCCCTGTCGCAGATGTGAAACCGCCCTATCAACAGCAGTCACCTAAAATTGCCAGAATTTGCAACTATTATGCGGATGATAGTTGTTTGCTGTAAATAGTCCAAAGTCAGAGAGAAATGGAAATTGTATCGGGACCTTTACTTCACGGAAATATTTCGCCCTTGACAGAGACCTAACTTATTGCTATCAGGCATGCCCCCCCTCCCCCCCGGCCAGAGGGTTTACGGCAGCCCTATATAGAGTGCAGACACCCGTCCCCATGTGGGTTACCTTGTACACAACCATCAGTAGGTTTGGGGGGGGATGAGAGCATCCAGAGGAAACCCACACAACACGGAGAGCACATACAAACTACATGCAGATGACCGGTGTGAACGCAGCGAACCACCGAGCCGCTCCTTCACAACAAGAACCACACACTGACTTTAGGGGAGGGACATCAAGACGAGCCGTAAATCTCTCCCCCCCCCCCCCCTTATGTCCGGACCATTTATGTAAGACTCGCCCCAAACTAGGACATGTCAATCACAAACAGTAGACCCAAAAACAAAATGCCCACAATGGACCAGCACCCCCCACCACTCCGCTGTAAACGGACCTCAGACCAGTCCCGATTCCTTGTGTAACGGCTCAAAACCATGTCCATCCAGTCCACCAAACCGTATACGGTCCTCTGGGTTCACTTGTAGGACTCCAAGTGGCCTATTCTACAGATTTCGTTATAATGCGCAAATGAATGCATCTTGCATGTTCGCATTCCGATTGACCTCATAAGGCTATTTTATTCATAATACCAATCAAAAAAGGACATACTGCATGATTTTTTGTCACATGTTAAAAAGGAAAAAAAAAAAAAAAAAAAGCGTGAAATACACACGTGAATCAATCCCCTGACATCAATGTATTTCATTCACTCCATGTAACACACAGTTTTTATGCCTGTGTGAATGGGCCCACAGCAAATTTACTGCCTCTTCCAAGACACCTCCCCTTTTTCTCATCTCTTGAACAGGGTTGCAGAGTATCGCAAACCAGCAAACGTGCCGCTCAGGACTCCTGAAAAGCTGTGTGCCAATCTCTGCAGGAGCCGTAGTGGCACCATATTGCCCACCTGTAACAACCCGTTGTGCATGTGCACCACAACAGGGGAAGACTAGTGTGACACGTATGGGATACGATTGAACTGGATGATTGTGTAATCAAATAACTAGTTGCCGTATGAGTTAACCAGAACTTCAATGAACTAATGACCTGTCTGAATATTCTGCTCAATGCAGAATATTATCGACATATATGGTAAGACAGCAAGAATGACTCATAATATAACACAGATGTGATAACTTCATGGACAAAATATTCAATATATTGTGTTGCCAATCATCTACTACGCATGTCTAGAACCTGAATAGCCATATTAGAATGACGTATATACCCATAACTGCGCAGAAGCAGATATGCCACGTAGTGTAAGAACGGCATAAATAGCAGTGATCTTCAGGGAAGAGTCGGGACTCATCTTGTGGCCGTTAGACGTACCGGCGTACTCCCGGATCCTCTTGACAATCGTACCTGGAGATCCCCCGATTGCGGAGTGATGCTACAATATCCGGTGACGTATTGATGCTTAACTTTGTTACCCATGTGATCTCAATGCCTATATGTTAATTAACTATTTTACTTACATATACTAAAGAGTAAATAAACTTGTGTTTTATATTTGTCTTACCTCAGACTGTGTGCTTAACGGGTATGTTAATGAGGTTAAAAAATTGCCAAAATCTTGAGCAGGTAAGACATAAATTGGCGTAGTCTGGCAGGATATTGTTGTCTTTGGTAAGGTTATATTACTGTATAATTTGGTATTGTGACAGTGCTTCTCAGTGCACGGGGGGGTTGCTGTCGCCATATTAGATTTTTGGCCCATTGCCAAGGGGTTCAAATGGTTATAACTTTGCTTTGATAGGTGATAGAGTAATAATAGTAAATACAAATTGATAGTTGCAGTAAGTAGTCCTTGTTGAACCCATTGGCATACTGCCAAAATATTATAAGTTCTGTAACTTTGAAGCAGGACTTGGGAGATTGGTGCCAGTTTGCACGGTGGTGTCTAGCAGTAAAGGGGACCGCTGTGCAAAATTTCACCAATTGGCACGTTGCCAAAATTTTCAGAGTTCTGTAACTTTGAGGCAGGACTCGGGAAATCGGTGCCAGTTTGCAGGGTGGTGCCTCGCCGTAAAGGGGACCTCTGTGCAAAGTTTCACCAGATTGGCACGTTGCCAAAATTTTGTAAAGGGGAACTCTGTGCAAAATTTCACCAATTGGCACGTTGCCAGAATTTTCAGAGTTCTGTAACTTTGAGGCAGGACTCGGGAAATCGGTGCCAGTTTGCAGGGTGGTGCCTCGCCGTAAAGGGGACCTCTGTGCAAAGTTTCACCAGATTGGCACGTTGCCAAAATTTTGTAAAGGGGAACTCTGTGCAAAATTTCACCAATTGGCACGTTGCCAGAATTTTCAGAGTTCTGTAACTTTGAGGCAGTACTCGGGAAATCGGTGCCAGTTTGCAGGGTGGTGCCTCGCCGTAAAGGGGACCTCTGTGCAAAGTTTCACCAGATTGGCACGTTGCCAAAATTTTGTAAAGGGGAACTCTGTGCAGAGTTTCACCAAATTGGCACGTTGCCAAAACTTTCGGAGTTCTGTAACTTTGAGACAGGACTTGGGAAATTGGTGCCAATTTGCAGGGTGGTTTCTCGCAGTAAAGGGGACCTCTGTGCAAAGTTTCACCAATTGGCAAGTTGCCAAAATTTTGTGAGTTCTGTAAGGGGGAACTCTGCGCAAAAAGTTTCACCAATTGGCATTTTGCCAATAAGACAACAATATGTTTAGAAAAAGAACCAAGAAAGATAAAACTAAAATCGTTCAGAAAATAGACATCCCCGGCTGGTCCGAGGGTCCCTATGATATATTAGCTCAGGAGTTGATGCATAGTGGGCTTGCAGAATCATGGGATAGTAAGCTAAAAGATTCAGAGCCCCTCGATGTCGTTAAGGTACTCGAGGAGACCCCTGCCAAGGCAGGTGACGCAGTTCAGTTGGGTAGGAGAAATTGGGTATTGGCCTCAGCCTATAGGAATATCCATAAGAAGAAGTCCCAACTAATAAGAAAACTTAATCAGACGGAACAAAAGTTAGCAGAATCTGAAGGAAAGAGAGTGGTGTTGGAATGTAACCAAAGGCTGATAAAGGAAAAAATAGAACATTACCAGAATATTGCAGAAAAGGCTGTTGTAAAAGTTGCTCAGAATAAATATAAGGGGCGTAAAGGTAAAGTTGATAAGCGAAAGGTATCGAAAGCTATAGCTTCTGCTTCTGTGAACTGGGACCCAGATAAGTGGGATGGAGACTTATGGGATTCCTCATCTTCTTCGGGGGAGGAGGACTGGCATAAGGGGGATTGGGAAGACCCACCCAATCCAATAATTGATCCACCTGCTTTAAAACGTGCCCAGCCCATTAGCAGAAGGAAGGAAACTACTGAATATGGACCCGATACCCAGCCTATCGTAGGTCATGATGGGCAAAGGTTGCCCAGGTATGACGATCAGGGAAACTATATGTACGATGCCGATGGGAGACTGTTGGTGCAAGAAGAATTGGTGCCACATAGGCGCACCAGGCTTACCCTAGAGGATTTTTCTCAGTCAGAAGTTGATGATATACTGAGTAGATTTAGGCAAAGGCCTGGGGAATCTGACATACCATGGTTGGTCCGTCTATTTGAGCACGGGGCGACTGGGGTAATGTTGGATCCAAAAGATGCAATGAGATTTGTTACTCTAACTAGAGATCCAGTAATCAGTAGAAATTTTAGAGAATATTTTCCTAATCATCAAGGAGAAAGTGCTATTTCCCTGTTTAATATAGTAACCAATGGGTTTCTTAATAAATTCCCAACAGAGGCAGACATTCCAATCAATGACAAACCTTGGTACACTATCAGGGATGGCATTGAAAGGTTGAAGGAGGAAGCTATGAGGGTCTCATTAATTATCATCGAGCATATGGAAGATTATTTGGAGACTCGGCTGACAGCAGGAGTTAGAAATCGTTTAATTAAGACTGCACCTTCGGCTTATAAAGCCGTGATGATGACCCTACTTCTATCCATGACTAATGAGCCAATGTCTGCGGTTGTGGCTAGAATGCGGGAATTGCAAGATATGGGAAACTGGGATAGAGAGGAAAAGCGAACAGATCGTGATAGGTCTAGGAATCCTAGTTCCCAGGGGACTGGTGATTCAGGAGTGCCAAGGGTATCTCGTAGAGATATGTTTCAGGCTCTCCTGAAAGCTGGAGTCTCCAAGGACGCCATTGATGGAAAAGATACAGGTGATTTGTGGCGTCTTTATAAACAGAAGGTATTATCCAACAAAAAGGTGGATAAAAGGGAAGATTCAGTGGCCCCAAAAGCTTCTAAAAAGAGAGAGAAGCAGGTCACTAATTTAGAACCTAAGAAATTAGAATGGGAGGACTTTCAAAAGATCTATCCATGGAAGGAGATGGCTGCAATGGTAGCTACCCAAGTGCAGGACCATTTGAAGCCATCTGCTCCGCTCCTGGAGGAATCAGATTCTGATTCCGCATAGGTAGCAAGCCAAGCCCCTGTCTGGGTTAGGCGGGATGACAGACCCTACGTCCCGCTAGCCATACATTGGAAAGGGGGTAATGTCCAAAGGGTCCCAGCTTTAGTAGATACAGGGGCGGAGGCTACTCTGATTTATGGAAATCCCAAAAAGTTTAAAGGTCCAAAAGTTAATATTTCAGGATTGGGAGGAAAAGTTACCGAAGGAGTACAGACACAGGTAACTTTGAAATTGGGCAATTTGCCCTTACGTAAATACACGGTGTTAGTAGTACCTATTCCGGAATATATCATTGGCATAGATATTCTGAAAGGATTGACACTACACCTCGAAGATGGTAAGTTTGCCTTTGGCGTAAGGAAAATAGGGATAAAAGCTTGTCCAGTTACGGTGGGAAAGGTCAAAATGCCACCCGTACACATCCCTCCTGCAGGAAAACTGGTTGCTATGAAGCAATACAGAATTCCTGGAGGTCACAAGGAAATAGGAGAAACCATTAAGGATTTGGTCGATGCTGGGGTTGTGAGGCCTGCAACCACAGCATGGAACAATCCGGTATGGCCTGTGAAGAAGAGTGATGGGTCTTGGAGGATGACTGTCGATTACAGGGAATTGAATAAACAAACACCTCCCTTGACGGCAGCTGTCCCAGACACCATTACAATTGTGGAGCAGATTCAAAGTCACAGTGGACAATGGTACGCTGTGATTGATATCGCACAAGCGTTCTTCACAATTCCAATAGAAGAAAAGGCGCAAGATCAGTTTGCCTTTACGTGGCAAGGACGTCAATATACGTTCACTCGATTGCCACAAGGTTGGATACATAGTCCAACCATCTGTCACCGGACGGTGGCAGAACATTTGGATGAGTTTGATTTACCATCAGAAATGCAGTTTTCACATTATATCGATGATATAATGATTCAGGGACTGGATGAACAATCTGTAAAGAAACAATTGGACGGATTGTTACATCATCTGCGAGAAAAAGGATGGGAAATAAATGATAGCAAGGTGCAAGGCCCCTCTCAGACGGTGAAATTCTTAGGAATTCAATGGAATAAGGGCCATAGGGAGATTCTCCCTAAGGCAAGGCAGAAAATCTTAAATTTTCCCACTCCGAAAGACAAGAAGGAAACACAATCCTACATAGGATTGTTTGGATTCTGGAGACAACACATTCCGCATCTGGGGCAGCTTCTTGCTCCTCTTTACAAGGTGACTCGCAAGAAGTACGAGTTCACGTGGGGAGAAGAGCAACAGGTTGCATTTGAGGCAGTAAAAGAAGCCATACAACAGGCTGTAGATTTATGGCCTTTACAAGATGGTGAGATAGAACTTCATGTATCAGTTCAGCATATGTATGCAAACTGGTCATTGTGGCAGAAGCAAGGGGGCAAAAGAGTGCCACTAGGCTTCTGGAATCGGAAATTACCAGATGCAGGAGAAAAATACACTCCACTGGAGCAACAGCTGTTGGCATGTTATTGGGCCCTGGTGGATACTGAACAATTGACGACAGGACACATAGTCCTTCTAAGGCCGCAAATACCCATCATGAGTTGGGTATTATCTAATCCAAAGTCCAATCGGATAGGACATGCCCAGGAGCAGAGTATCATTAAGTGGAAATGGTACATCTCGGAAAGAGCGAAAAAAGGTGAAGGAGGGATAGCTGCCCTGCATGAAAAGATAGCTGATATCCCTCCAGATGGTCAGGTTACACCAGTAGCGCAAATGGAGGAATCCCCAGTAAAGTGGGGAATACCTTACTCTGAGTTGACAGACTCCCAAAAAGAGCATGCTTGGTTCACGGATGGTTCGGCCAAGTATATCAGTGGAAGACGTAGATGGAAAAGTGTAGCCTTTAATCCAAAATTAGACAAGACGTTGGTCATGGAAGGAGAAGGTAAGAGTAGTCAATATGCAGAACTTTGTGCAGTATTCTTAGCTCTGAAGCAGGAACAAGGGCAAGAATGTCATTTGTATACGGACTCATGGTCAGTTGCCAATGGTTTGGCCACTTGGATCATGGGATGGAAGAAGAACGACTGGAACATTCATGGTAAGGAATTGTGGGGGAAAGAGCTTTGGCAAGACATAGAGGAATTCATTAGGAGTACCAAAAGTACAGTGTTTCATGTTGATGCTCATGTCCCTCTTGACTCATTGGAACGTTTATTTAATTCTCAAGCAGATGCGGCAGCATCGATTTCTGTTGCCATACAAGAACCTGACAAGGAAAAGGAAGCATGGCTTCAAGGTACAGCTGTTTGGGCTCACCAAAAAAGTGGACACTTGGGAGAGAAGGCCACTTACAGAATCACATAATCATTTTTGGAATCCTTGGCGTCATGTGTTCGGTGTTCGCAGTAGGTGATGCGTGGACGCCAGGGATCCGCGTCAATGACACCGGAAGGAATGATTATTCGTGGGGCTGGAGGAATTCAACCCGAACCAGGAAGCAAGACAACTTCACTTGTGAAGCCAACCAGAAATGTTATATCGTGAATATTACCTTTGATGGGACTATCTGGAGTGGAAATCCATTATCGCATATAAGTTCGACCTACCGTCCTTCATATGCACTGCATAAGGCAACGGGACAAATAAACATTACGTCACTTGTGAAAGTGTCCTGCTGTCAGAGACCAAAAGAGTTGCCATATCTCAATTACTCCCTGGTGATACAATATGTTCAGAATTGTACAAATACGGGAGTGCAGTTTTCATTTCCCTTAAATGAGACAGAAGTAATTACGTGTGGGAATGCAACGGAGATCGAGAATCGGGCCATGTGGGGCCAGTTCCTGGTATTCGTGAACATTAATGCTTCTAAAATAGATCCTGGACATATAAAAAGGGTTCCATCCACCTGTCGCCTGGTGGGACGAGATGCTCAAAAGACTGTTATACAAGCCTCCGTGCAGTTTCCACCCTCAAGGACTTGTCCTACCAAGCGTTCCCGTCGAGCTTGGTATGATACCTTACTCGGAGGCTACGGAGCGCTTTCTGGGACTATTAATGGTTTTGATATAGAGACTTTAGCTAATCGAATGCATAACGCGGGAAGTGGTATTAAAGATGTGCTCACATTGCAGGCTAACTGGATGCCCACTATATGGCAGCCCTTTAGTATGCAAACGGATGTGGACACAATAATGCTTGATTTGCAAGATGCATCTAATAGGTTTTCATATGAAATAAATTCTAACATATCTAACTATGTTAATTGGTCAATATGTACCTTGCAGACCATTTATCAGCAACAACAAAAGAACACACTTCAAACTATGCTCATGACTGGCAATGAGCAAGTGTGGAGGACCGTGTTCAATCAGACTATAACTGAGACTGATTGGATACAGTTGGAGGCGCAGAAAATGGTTTGCAATGATATATTATGTAAAGGGACCATATTCATATACAATGTTACTAAAAAGAATGTGATGTGTAAGTTTGTAGTTCTCCCCTTACTTATAGGTGTTCCAGAAGATATGCATTTCTGGGTACCTAGATTTAACGGGATTTACATTGATGACCAAAATAGAACTCATGATTTATCATTGTGTGATGATACATTAGAAGGGACCATATGCAAGGTCCAATCGGCTGTTTATGAACCATGCTTATTACAAAATACGATCAATGTATGTGAATGGACTGTGCTGCCACTCACTTTTAAGATGATGGTTGAAATAGCCCCACAGGAGGTATGTTTGGCAAGTAATCAACCTGTTGTACCTGGGATGGTTGTCCCATTTTCAGGATGCTTGCGAAACGTATCTGCACTTGTTTGGGAAAATGAGACCTTTGTGTTATTACCCGAACAAGACAAGACAGTGGCTGTCAATTGGCAACCACTGCCTTTAAATGTGTCAAATTGGGATCTAAATTTGACCAAATTCAAAAAGTTGTTAGAAGACACAGAAGAAGTACAGCAACATATTAAATTGCTTAATAGATCTTTGGCAACGCATATTGTAAGTACTACTGTAATAGCTGGCAAAATTGTAAAGATGGGATCGGCTATTGCTGATGCCACGTCACACCATTGGTATGACATCTTTATGGGTTATTCATCATCTGCACAAACCACTCTTAATTGGCTAATACATCCTGTTTTGGTATTGGCCATAGTTGTAATACTTTTATCGCTATGGAATTGTTTCATGGCATATAAGGTATTCTGTAGAAAACCAAAAGTTTTAATGGTATCATACGGCAAATAGTGAATGATTAAGGACCGATTGTGACACGTATGGGATACGATTGAACTGGATGATTGTGTAATCAAATAACTAGTTGCCGTATGAGTTAACCAGAACTTCAATGAACTAATGACCTGTCTGAATATTCTGCTCAATGCAGAATATTATCGACATATATGGTAAGACAGCAAGAATGACTCATAATATAACACAGATGTGATAACTTCATGGACAAAATATTCAATATATTGTGTTGCCAATCATCTACTACGCATGTCTAGAACCTGAATAGCCATATTAGAATGACGTATATACCCATAACTGCGCAGAAGCAGATATGCCACGTAGTGTAAGAACGGCATAAATAGCAGTGATCTTCAGGGAAGAGTCGGGACTCATCTTGTGGCCGTTAGACGTACCGGCGTACTCCCGGATCCTCTTGACAATCGTACCTGGAGATCCCCCGATTGCGGAGTGATGCTACAATATCCGGTGACGTATTGATGCTTAACTTTGTTACCCATGTGATCTCAATGCCTATATGTTAATTAACTATTTTACTTACATATACTAAAGAGTAAATAAACTTGTGTTTTATATTTGTCTTACCTCAGACTGTGTGCTTAACGGGTATGTTAATGAGGTTAAAAAATTGCCAAAATCTTGAGCAGGTAAGACAACTAGAAGGCCAAAATGTGCTACCGGCCCTTTAAATCTCCTAGGTCGGCAGCGGAAGGTTCTCGGAGTCGGACAAAGTAGGTCAGTAAATTCCGGCATGATTTCTATCTTTAGAACAATCTGCAGAGATATCTGATGAGAGATAAGGAGTTTTGGGCCGATGAGTCGGATCCGCTGTACGTGAGCGACATTGGCGCGGTCTGACCTTTGTGAAATGTTGCTTTTTGACAAATGTATCTAATTGAACTTCATCAACGAGCGATAAGACGAGAAAACAATCAAAGCAAGACCCATCTACAGCCTGCGGCGTCCGGGCTCCGCCGCCATGTGAGGTCATGGCGCACGGGATTTGTAAGCTCAACTGGAAAAAACATCCAGGGAAAAAATAAAAATCACTTCAATTACACACATTAGTCTCCCCATTATATCTGACAACAGCCACAGACATTAGATCGTTTGTGAAGGCAGCTCTGGATGTGACTGGAGTATAAGGTCCGTCAACAAGAGCCGTCAGCTACTACTTGAGGCAGGCATTCAGCGCTATAGAGGAAGCGGCCATGATTGGATGCAAGTCATCGCCACCCAGTGGAATACCTAAAAGAGAACTTTATACTCCAGTCACTACAGGAGCTGCATTCAAAATTCCGCTGCAGAGTCCGCAGCCTCACGTCTCTGCTGCCCTTTTGCTGATCCAGGTTTTGGGGGGGTGGTGGTGAGAATCATGGATGAGAACCAAGACAAGCGAATCCTGAACAAACCCCAAAGTGTAGGTTAACACCGAGTGATTCAAGGGCTTTCCCCAGCTCTGGATGTGACTGGAGCAGAACAGTAACTGCAGGCCGCATGAAGGATCTGCAGGAACTCAGGCTACAGTATTGCAGAGCCAATAAAACTACCCTGTAATTCCCTCGCACAGAGTAATATTATGTCACATTACACAGCGCTCCGTTAGAGGCGGCCGCCGCCTGTTCTGCAGCCCTCAGGTTACACCTTCAGAGCTGGAATCATCACACGGCCGTGATTGCAGGTTGTAGTCTTCTACATAAACCGCTTAATATCCCACGTCTTACACTAAATAGCCTCAATTATTGCTCCAAGCGATCTATGTAGAAAGAGATTATCCGCTGCTTAAAAAGGGCGACAAACACGACGGAAACAGATCCAGAGAGAGTCCTGCCGCACCTTGTAGGATAGAGATCACACACACACACACACACACACAATTATACTCCAGAGCTGCACTCACTGTATACATACATTACATATCCAGTTTATGTCTTAACTATTTGTGGTTATATCCATCTTTGAACTTTCTTTTTGTTTCTAATAACCACCAACAGAACAGTGAGTGCAGCTCTGCAGTATAATACATGATGTACCTCAGTGTCAGTACAAGATAAGTAATATATGTACACAGTGACTCCACCAGCAGAATAGTGAGTGTAGCTCTGGAGTATAATACAGGATGTAACTCAGGGTCAGTTCAGGATAAGTAATATATGTACACAGTGATTCCTCCAGCAGAATAGTGAGTGCAGCTCTGGGGTATAATACAAGATGTAACTCAGGATCAGTACAGGATAAGTAATGTATGTACACAGTGACTCCACCAGCAGAATAGTGAGTGCAGCTCTGGGGTATAATACAAGATGTAACTCAGGATCAGTACAGGATAAGTAATGTATGTACACAGTGACTCCACCAGCAGAATAGTGAGTGCAGCTCTGGAGTATGATGCATGATATAACTCGGGGTCAGTACAGGATAAGTAATGTATGTACACAGTGACTCCAGCAGAATAGTGAGTGCAGCTCTGCAGTATAATACATGATGTACCTCAGTGTCAGTACATGATAAGTAATGTATGTACACAGTGACTCCACCAGCAGAATAGTGAGTGCAGCTCTGGAGTATAATACAAGATGTAACTCAGGATCAGTACAGGATAAGTAATGTATGTACACAGTGATTCCTCCAGCAGAATAGTGAGTGCAGCTCTGGAGTATAATACAAGATGTAACTCAGGATCAGTACAGGATAAGTAATGTATGTACACAGGGACTCCACCAGCAGAATGGTGCGCTGGGCGTCTCTGGTTGAACGGCGTAGGGTGAATGTTTGCAGATTTCTTTGCCGGAGTCTTCCACGGCTCGGCACAAACTGCTTGTGCGGTTTATTGACACACAAAAGCAACGAGCTGCGGCCGGCCCTGACTAAATATTTATCTACTCCGTGGAAACTGTACGCAGGGCCTGGATTCAGTAATGGATTCTTAAATGGAAAAATTCAGCTGCCTGATTGTGCATTACAAGAGAGGATGGAAGTGCGGCCATCTACACACCGCACGCCCGCAGCTACGGGAACATCCGGCACTGGTGACGCTAGAGCATAGGAGCTACAAAGCCAAGTCATGGGGGACCTCCAGAAACACACGAGACGGGCGGACAAACTTAGGGCCCTGCACTCTAGCGTTTTTCACGCGATTTCGATGCGTTTTAACACGAATGTCAATAGGACATCCTAATGTTAAAAACGCATCGCAGAAAAATTGAAAGTTTGTTCTTCGCGATTTTTGTGCGATGCATTTTTATTGTATTAGAAAGTCCTATTGAGGTTCGCGTTAAAATGCTGCAAAATCACGTGAAAAACGCTCGTGTGTAGGGGCCCTTAGTGTTCTGCAACTCTCTAACTAGTGCTTTAATCGGTCACCATTTTCAAGATCTCTGCTTGCCAGCAACGAATGTAGTTTATATCCAGCTGCTAACACCCTGCCCCGACCCAATACTTCTCACAGCTGGGGGTTTGTTACAGTTGTATCCAGCAGAGACAATCCCCTGGACCCCGGACTGAGGTAATATGTACAGGCGGAGAGGAGGAATCTGTGAGGCGAGGTCTTTGGCCTCCTTCACATGGACGACAATGTTGCACGATGTTCTCCCGTTGCGACAGCACTACAGATTGCATGTACGTGAAGCCTGTGCTCTCCTGTTGGTTCCTTCACATTTGCATGGTCTTGTAGTATGCGACATTGCGAATAAAAAAAAAAAAAACCTTGCGGTTTGCTAGATACACTCGCGACACCTGAGGTTTTGTAGCTCATGTTTCCCTATGGAGCCTTCCTTTTTGTTGCATCGCACAAAAACGCGTTTTTTTGTGCAGCGTGATAAAACTTTGACATTAGGAAACCCTGCTATCAAAGCCCTAAAATAACCCCTAGCTGCAGAAAAAAAAGCGATATCGCTGTGATGCCGTGTCGCCCGTATGAAGAAGGCCTTTAGCTCACAGAGGATTTTCTGCACTAGATGCGAAGCAACAAATGCTCAGCTGCGAGAAGCATGAGGTCAGTGCAGACGTTCAGCTTCTGGATGTAATCTAGCCTAGCTGTAGTCACTGATGGCAAGCAGAGATCTTGAAACTGGTAAGAAACAAAGTACATGACAATTTGGGCTACGTTCTCCGACACCAAGCAAAAAACTTACAACATTTGCACAATTGGTGCATTTCTGGAAGCGGATCTGCAGCAGATTTCTCCATGCCCGTGGAAAGAGTCTACCACGGATCTGCATCAAAATCTCCACCAATGGCGCTAATTTTGTAATTTGTAGCGGTTTTGATGGTTCCCCATTTCTCCCTCCGTGGGAACATATCCTCAAGGGGGTTTACATTAAAACTTGGTGAAAGACAGGGAATGGTAAAAACCTTCTCAAACTAAAGGCTGCTTCACACTGGCGATCGGAATATCACGGTGAGAAAATGGCTATTTTCCCATGATTTTTGAGCGTCAGCGCTGTTTTTTCTTACTAAAACATCGCTGCTGCTCGCGATTTAGCATGAAAGTCAGCAGGACTCGCTAATGTAAAAAAAGCATTACATGGAAAATAAATAAATAAATAAAAATTGCAAGTTCGTGCTCGGCGATGCGATAAAGGAGGCCCAGAGGGAAACATGGGAGATTGTTAGGATTTAAAAAAAAACAAAAAAAAAAACACATCACAGAAAGCTACGAAATGACGCAAATTTTTTTTCACCCCACATCACATCAGAGAAAATTTCGCAAATGTGAAGGAAAACATTGCAAATCAGTGGTTTTAAAATGCAGCGTTTTTACTCTAACATCGTGCGAATTCCACGCCAGTTTGAAGGCGCCCTAAGGCAGGGGTCACACGGGACGTATTCCTGGGGAAAATCTTCCGGTTTTGCTGCAGCAAGAAACCGCGAGATTCCCGCTGGGATAGCGCTGCTCTAAAACCCGCAGAACTTAGCCACAGGTTTTGGAGCGGCTTGGCTGCACGCTTTTCCATTGCAGACGGCGCTCCCATAGAGAGAGCACGGCCGCAAATGGAGAAAAAAAAAAAATTGACATGCTGCAGCCAGGGAATCCACGCTGTAGTGCCGTCCCGTGTGGCTGAGATTTTTCACAAATCTCATCCACATGGCTGGCTAATCCCTGGTTTAGCGACCGCATGCGGATTTGCCGCAGTGAAATTCTGGACGGAATTTCCGTGACAAGTCGGCCCTGTGTGACCCCAGCCTTAGAGGTCCATTACACAGGACGACTGTCAGACGCTGTAGCACTCCGCAGCCGTCCCAGTGATAATCGCTGTGCTTTCATACAGGAGTGAAAATAGCGCAGTGAATGGAGGCGGGCTGGCCTGAACAATCTCTGTCCGCTGCATGCAGTCACAGCAAACTGTCCGTCTTTTGTAGATTAGCGCCGGCGTCTTCGCAGGAGCCGAGAGTTGTCTGAGTTTTACGCCTGTAGAAACCGAACTACAAGCCGCACATACAGATGTAATTACGTATGTACAGTATTTAGTACGCGGCCAGAGAACAAGAGGCCTTTATGGCGCGGAATCATATATAAAACGCACGGTTTGTTTGTCGTCTACACATCCACAGTTCTGTCCGATTTTAGTGAATTCTGCATGATTGTTTTTCAGCATCAGCAACCAATACCAGCGGAATTAAAAATCAAAAACTTGCCAACTTCGCCTGTAATCTTTATTGCCAGTAGCAACCAATCACAGCGCAGCTTTCATTTCTTATACTAATGAGGTAACATGAAAGCTGCGCTGTGATTGGTTGTTATACATTATACCGCTGAGGTAACATGAAAGCTGCGCTGTGATTGGTTTTTATGGGCAACACAGGTTTTCTTTTGGACAGATTCCATAGCAGTGCAGTGCCGGGCTCATTGTTGTGGCCACTTTGTATATTCCAGGACTGCTAGTCATAAAACCGCTGTGCAACGTACGGGTATATCCTCTAGTGTAATATATATATTATAAATAAAAACTGGTCCATCAGCTGGTTCACAGTAGAGCACGACATGCTGCGCTGTTTCTACATGCGTATTACAGTGTGAAGGGTCCAATGAGAAGCAGTGTAGTTTCCTTGCCGCCATTCACCACATATTCTGCGCACATACACTGCATGTGTAATACACGTAAAATTACGCTTGCTTGAGCCCGGCCAACTAATGGCCGCCAAAAGCAATAAAACCAAGACACCCAGATGAGCGCTTGTTGTCACATGTCAGCCGGAGCGGACAGGGTACCCAGCAAGATATCACTCGTTAGTCGTGCTGTCTCAGCTCACTCAGACTCAGCGACTAGACTGTGACTTCTCGACTAGACTGTGACTTCTCGCCGAGGACAAATACGAGACGTTCTGCCCGTTTGCTGAAGAGGACGAGATCTCCGGCCCGCATTAACGCAGTGATGCTCCCCCCGAGTAACTGCGCAACAATCACCCGGTGTAAGAGCGCCCGCGGGCCAGAGCCTGGTCTGCGGCTGTCCGTGTAGCCCCACATTCACGCACAGCGCACATCCGCTTATTGTTTGTGAAAACTAACAAAAATAGGCCAGCAGGACCTGCGCCCGCCCCCCGCGTTATTCCGTGTAAAGAGTGCGTGTTAAAAAACCTCGCAGGTTGTAACGGGTCATTTGATGTCCGTGGAATACCAGCCGTGTATCTGTGGTCTGAGGGCTCATTCACACAACCATGACTTTGGCACGTATTACGCACGCAATGCATGGTCGTATGAGACGCGGTGGAGTCAATAAAAGTACATGGATGTTGGATGATCCGTTCATATTAGGGTGTAGACAGAGACACAGGTGAAAAACATGGCGGCCCGCTCTACGTCACCGCGTAACGCTATACTTTCGTATGGGTACACAACGTTGTATGTAACACATTGTGTGCGGGCGATGATACAAACACCGCGATGAGACGGAGCGGTCAGGCGCACTACACTCGCTGCCATATGTGGTAGCCGGCTCACACAGACAGGTGAACCACGCAGCGTTTCACGCATACGCTCGTGCGAATGAGCCCCGAGTTGGTTATTCTGTACCCCTCCCGCCACCAGGGGTGTGAAACAGCGCACCTCACATATTGGTTGCCAAATTAGGATTCCAGACTCTAAAACAGACAGAACTGGGTCCGCTCTCACACCAGTGTTTGCTACCACATATTACGCGTCTCTCCTGTGTGGGGAGCACGCAGTACATAGTGTACCGCTGCGCGATGACACCATCCTGGCGTGCAATATGCGCATGTGAACAAACTCAATGGGTTCTATTTTCTGCGTCTTGTGAATGCGAATTTTTGTGCACAAATCCGCTCACGTGCGCGCGGCCTAAGGGCTCCGTCACACTGGCGAGCACCATATCGCCGCAAGGAAAATGGCAGCAATATTGCGTTATTGTTCATGCGATATCTGAGCAGCCGCGATGCTTCTTACTGGAAAACAATCGTGCATCGCTGCCGCTTGCGATCTTCTCGCACGGTAGCCAACAACAGTTTCTAATATTAAAAAATGCATTTTACAAACGTCACAAGTTACGATAAATCGGAGGCGCCATGGGGAAATCACGAGGGAGGACAGAAAAAAAATAATAATAAAGTTTAGCAAAACGCAGAAAGAGGGTAGGCAGCGATTCCCAAATGTCGCAAGACGGGAAGGAAGTCATTGAAAATCACGGGTTTCAGAATTCTGCCTTTTCTCGCACTATCGCATCACTCAAAAATCCGGCGGTCACACTGGCGATCAAACCGTGCGTCACCCCTCTCCGTACATCGTATTGTGCAGACGATGACAGACGCACCGTCCCTGTATCGCGCCGTCAACTGATCCGGATCGTATTTGTGCTTGCAAGAGCATAGCGCATTTGTGGAATGAACGATGCTTTTTTTGCACGCTCATCGACGCACTTCACTTTTTTGCGCCCGCGAGGCTTGTTCATTTCTGTAGGAAAATAAAGACTGCAGTGGGGGTTTTTGCGCAATCAAAATGCACAGGAAAAATACAAGCCTGCGAACGAGCACATTGAAGTTAAGGAGTTCTATTTTCTGCGTATTGCACGCATAAAGACACCCGTGTGGCGCCAGCCTTAGCATGTGGATGGAAGTCCGTGTTATATGGTGGGACGCTTTTCGAATCCCCATAGCCTGCAGCTGCAGCAGGCCCCTGTACGGAAAAGGCGGACTGCGAGGAATTATAACGTGACACATTGTGCGCGGCGGTTACACATGAGAACTCGCCATGCGTGAAGCGGGAGACAGAAGCCTCTCGGGTGGAGGGTCATCACCGCTACGCAGAAGGAACTCCAGATTAATGACCTACAGCAGCGCCCTCACTGAACTGGCCGGTAGTTTCACCAGTTCCAGATGTCTTCTTTCCCTGCGCATTAACACTGGACTGCAGAGCTGCGGATTGTTCTGCGGGAACGAAATGCACAGGAAAACACGTGCTGAGAGCCAACACAAAGAAATCACATTTCTCGTGCACAAATACGCCCTCGTGGCCGGGCCTCACAACTTACTAATTATTGCCCAGTTATAGGGGTATTCAGGTCTTTTTTTAAGTCCCTTGTAACGGTCATCAATAGTCGATAGATGGGGGCCGCCACTCAGGAAGCTGATGGTCCGGCCCACCGCAGGGGGTCAGACGACATAGGAGGAGCGCTGCCTGCTCAGGATAGGACGCAGCGTCCTGGCCACGAGAAGAGCAGCAGCGATTCATCCATTTCACTGGGAGTTAAAGCGGTTGCTTCCTCGGACCACTGCAGTGGGTAGGACATAGTCATCAGAGTGCAGCGGGCTGGACGGGGGTCCCGAGCAGCAGATACCTGAAGATAATCTATCCAGGGGATAAGTCATTAGAAACTGGACTACTGCTTTAAGAGACAAGGGCTTATGTCTGCAATAGGTCGCACACAGACACATTAACTTTAAGGCTGGGGTCACACAGGACGGAATTCTAGCGGAATTCTCACAGAATGGCTGCACCGAAAAAATGCGAGAAGTCCGCTGGGAAAGTGCAGCTTAAAAACCATGGCCTTTAGCCACGGGTTCTGGAGCGGTTTCGCGGTCGGCATTCCGCTGCGGCTTTCTCTCCCCATACAGAGGTGAAAGGCAATAGGCCACTGCGGAAATGAGAAAAGAATGGACGTGCTGCAGAATTGAATTTAGTGCCGCATGTCAGTTTTCATGTGGTTGGCCGCAGCGTGTGGACGAGATTTTTGCAATGTGGGGAGGGAGGGGTGTGGATAGTGCGTGGCGCTGCGACCCATATGGGTTGTTCTCAAAAAGCTCAGACACACCTTGCACACTGCAGTGTAAATCACACAACTGTTAGCGGCGGCCGCTGGCGCTCCAGTTGTCCCAATAATTGCCAGGCCGCACACGCAGGTGCAGCTCAGCAATTAGCGCCATCACGAGCATTAACAGCCCCCATGTAATAGACTTAAAGGGGTCCGTCTCCGATGCGTTGGCTTTTAGTAAATACTTGTATTTGGCATGAAACAATTGGAAGCACCATATTTCACAACTGGCTGTTCCTCTATTATTCCTCCTGGAAATATATAACAGTACCAGAAAAAAAGTGTGACTGGTGAGGTCAGCAGTGACTGGCCAATGTCAGACTTTATATTGAGTCAACCAAGTTGGTAACACCTAGTTGTCGATATATTCAGGAATTTCCAGGAGGAACAACAGAAGAGCGGCACAAGGATACGCCATCATAATCACTCCACAAAGAATACAAGAGTTTACAGAAAGAGGGATCCAGGAAAGCAGATCACCACCACAAGCTCAGGGCATGTAACTAACGGAATGTGGGCTGATTACAGCTCTGAAGCCTGGAGGATCCTTACTGCAGCTCTGGAGTATAAAACAGGATGTAACTCCGTATCAGTACAGGATAAGTAATGTATGTGCACAGTGACTCCATCAGCAGAATAGTGAGTGCAGCTCTGCAGTATAATACAGGATGTAACTCAGGAGCAGTACAGGATAAGTAATGTATGTGCACAGTGACACCATCAGCAGAATAGTGAGTGCAGCTCTGCAGTATAATACAGGATGTAACTCGGGGTCAGTACAGGATAAGTAATGTATGTACACAGTGATTCCACCAGCAGAATAGTGACTGCAGCTCTGGAGTATAATACAGGATGTAACTCAGGATCAGTACAGGATAAGTAATGTATGTACACAGTGACTCCACCAGCAGAATAGTGACTGCAGCTCTGGAGTATAATACAGGATGTAACTGAGGATCAGTACAGGATAAGTAATCTGTGTACAAAGTGACTCCACCAGCAGAATAATGAGTGCAGCTCTGGAGTAACTCAGGATTAGTACAGGATAAGTAATGTACACACACAGTGACTCCACCAGGAGAATAGTGAGTGCAGCTCTGCAGTATAATACAGGATGTAACTCAGGATCAGTACAGGATAAGTAATGTATGTACACAGTGACTCCAGCAGCAGAATAGTGAGTGCTGCTCTGGGGTATAATACAGGATATAACTCAGGATCAGTACAGGATAAGTAATGTATGTACACAGTGACTCCACCAGCAGAATAGTGAGTGCAGCTCTGCAGTATAATACAGGATGTAACTCGGGGTCAGTACAGGATAAGTAATGTATGTACACAGTGACTCCACCAGCAGAATAGTGAGTGCAGCTCTGGAGTATAATACAGGGTGTAGCTCAGTGTTGGAGGCAGTGCTCACAGTGTACGCTTCCTGTGTATTTGCCCCGGCCCGTTTATGTGGCCTATTTTCAATATGCATCAAAACAGGAACTGCTGCATGCTCCTTCCTAGGACTGGCGTCACATCTAGGATCTGAACATGAAGGAGCCATGGAGGTCGGCGGCTTCTAGTCACTGCATAGTACGCGGTGCGGGTCCGGCCGTGTGATACGCATGGAGTGTAATCAGTACGATGGCACATTTGGCACCGTTTGCCGTATCTAGTGCGTTGTATTCCCGTCACACAAGCGCTGGGGCCGGCCGCCTCTCGCTGCGCTGCCATCTCATTTACGGATCATCAGTTCTCCGTGACAGAATGTTAGTTAACGCAGATGTCAGCGCACAGCGGAATAACTGCGATATGAGCCAGGTGTGATATCTGCCCAGCGCCAGGGCCGCAGCCGCACTGTCAGCATGTAGCAGAGCTGTATACGGCGTGCGGCCCTTTGTGTAGACAGCTGACAACACAGGCGGCCTGGTGACTCCTGGGGGCAGTGTCTACAGACCCTGCAGGGAGGGGGGAGAGGTGCATCACCTGCAGAGCCCCCTGCACAGGACGCTGCCGGACCCCCAGCACCGCTATACACACCAGACCACCACTCCCTTCTCTGCTGAGCCAGGGATGTCAGAGACCCTCAGCAGAGCAGCGGCCTGGACCACCATCCTGCCAGCCCTGCACTACACCCAACCACCATGGAGGAAGAGATGATTGGGGGGGGGGGGGGGGGGGGGGGTTCAGACAGGCAGAGACGGCCCACCCCATCCCTTTGTCACACCGCACAGAGCCAGAGCATGCCCCCCCCCCCATGGTGGGATCAGTAACCCCCCCACAGTGCACGCCGCTCATCAGTCTGTATAAACCCCCATACACACATGTCCCCCATTCCATACACTGATCAGCCCTATAGATCCCCTAATACACATCATACCCCGTGCTATATATCACCCCGAGTCCCTCCCTACATATATCATACCGCACGCTGTGTATATATATATATATATATATATATCATACCCCTATATATAGATTATACTGCTCATCATCAGCCCTGTATATGACCCTCCCTACATATATCATACCCCAAGCTTTACCATACTGACCCCATGCAGTATACACACAGAACCCCCCATGCTGTACACTGCTCCCCCCTCCCCCGGGATCCAGTGGATCTCCAGCCTCTCATTGTTCACGGGCCTCTCACACCCTGCGCCGCGGAACCTCCATACAATGTAGCATCCGTTGTGTAGGATACAATGTA
Organism: Eleutherodactylus coqui; assembly: GCF_035609145.1. Classification (NCBI taxonomy): domain Eukaryota; kingdom Metazoa; phylum Chordata; class Amphibia; order Anura; family Eleutherodactylidae; genus Eleutherodactylus; species Eleutherodactylus coqui. Next base: position 85,761,317 of record NC_089846.1, read on the forward strand.
TCGCAGCCCTCCTCACCTGCAGTCCCTGCTCCGCATCCAGGACAGCCCGGTCCTCTGTGGCCCCCGCCTGCAGTCCTCGCAGGGCCACTAGTCCAGCAGCGGGGACATCCTGCTGTCACACCGTCCTCGCTCCGGGCAATCTCGGCTTCTTTAATTTCGCCTCCTCGAACGTCACGACTTGGAGACCTGCGCTCAGCCGATTGGTCAGTCTGGCGCAATAATCCCGCCCCTTATACAGATCCTGCAATCTGATTGGATGTGTTTTGTGCCAGTCGCCCAGCCCCATTGAGCTACTCGGTCCTAGAGCCAGAGGTGTTTGTTGGTTCCTTCTAACCAAAGTCAGTTATCCGCTGAGTGAGGGGAATCGCAGGCCTGGAGTCACGTGTCCTGGGCCCAAGAGCTGACAGTCTACAGCAGCCTTCTGAGTAGTTGTAGTTACAGAATAGTAACATAATAATTTATCAGTCAGCTACTTCTATCCCTGTGAGCTGAGCTTATGGCACAAAGCAGGGGACGGCTGAGTCCGGGGTGTAGGCGCTGCGCCTGTGTCACCCCAGCGGATTTGTGCACGCAATATGCAGAAAATATGTCATTGATTTCAATGGGATCGTTTACATGTTTGTATTTGGCGTGTGCAAAACCCCCCGCGGCGTGCGCTATTTTAGGCCTCCTGCACACGGGCGGATATACATTGCAGAATCCGTAGCGGGTGTCCACTTCCAGATACTGCAGCAAATGCCGCCAATAGCACGCTATGGCAGAATGCGTTTTCCTCTAGACGAGCGGAAAGTGATTGCCATTTTCCGTATGCAGAGGAGAAATTGCAGCATGTTGTGATTTTTTGCGGACGGCTTCCATTGAAGTCAAAGGAAGTTGTCCGTCCCGCAGCCCTTTCACAATTATCATTGCGGAAACATCGCAAGATCTGCGTCATCGCCTAGCGATGGCGCTGCATCATCTGTACTGCACACGTGTGTTAGGCCTGCACATCCGCAATACAGGTAAGCAGACTGTGGACAGGTACGCGGGGTCACAAGCTGGGCACAGGGTTGGATTCTGCTGCGCGATTCGACCCGTCCGTGCGCAGGCGGCCTAACTGCAGGGAAAGAACACTAATTGAACTCATTAAACTAAGTGACCATTTCGATGGCGGACAGCACAGCATGTGCTTTTTAGTACACGCAAAAAGAACGGTAAAAACTGCACTTGTGTGCGTAAATCTGTAACATCCATTCAGCAAATCTGTGTGTAACTACACCTACGCTCATGTGACACCGGCCGTATACTCACCTTCACCGCTGGAAGCCGCTGAATGCATTGAGTGCGACGGTAAGTATAACGCTGTGACAGAGGCCACATACACGGCGCAGCACACAGGAGCTTACTCTCAGGTAATAGGGGTGGCAGGAGGGCTAAAGACTCTGTACAGTCCAGCCAAGAAGAAGAGGCGGTTATACGTGTACACAACTGCGCAAAAGTCTTAGGCTAATTTCACGAAGGCGAGTTCGATATCAGGCCAGGGAACACCCAAAGATAGGACATGCCGCAATTTTTTTACCGCACTGCGATGTAGGAAAAAATAGGTTCACGTATATGACGCCATTTAGAAGAACGGGGCTCATATTAATGCAAGATTTGTGGGTATCGCAATGCAGAAATCTTGCACGATGTTCTTGGACACTGGCGAGGGTGAAATCAGACCGTGATTCACTGCCCGATATCGCCCTTGCAATCCATGCAAAACCCCTGGATGTGAGGCGTTTTCACTTCACTGCGGTGCTGAAGGAATCCCCGCTGTCACGGGCGCGGCTAGGGATCGCGAGGTTCTCCCATTGTTTTCAATGGGCCCGACGCTGCTGCAAAAAGAACAGACTTGCTGCAGTGAAGCATGGTGGAGAGCGGTACAATAATGAGTGTCTGCAGGCAGCAATGAAGCATGGTGAACAGCGGTACAATAATGAATGTCTGCAGGCAGCAATGAAGCATGGTGAAGAGCGGTACAATAATGAGTGTCTGCAGGCAGCAGTGAAGCATGGTGGAGAGCGGTACAATAATGAGTGTCTGCAGGTAGCAGTGAAGGATGGTGAAGTGCTGTACAATAATGAGTGTCTGCAGGCAGCAGTGAAGCATGGTGAAGAGCTGTACAATAATGAGTGTCTGCAGGCAGCAGTGAAGCTTGGTGGAGAGTGGTAGAATAATGAGTGTCTGTAGGCAGCATTGAAGCATGGTGAAGAGCTGTACAATAATGAGTGTCTGCAGGCAGCAGTGAATTATGGTGCAGAGCGGTACAATAATGAGTGTCTGCTGGCAACAGTGAAGCATGATGGAGAGCAGTGCAATAATGAGTGTCTGCAGGCAACAGTGAATTATGGTGGAGAGCAGTGCAATAATGAGTGTCTGCTGGCAACAGTGAAGCATGGTGGAGAGCAGTGCAATAATGAGTGTCTGCAGGCAGCAGTGAATTATGGTGGAGAGTGGTACAATAATGAGTGTCTGCTGGCAACAGTGAAGCATGGTGGAGAGCAGTGCAATAATGAGTGTCTGCAGGCAGCAGTGAATTATGGTGCAGAGCGGTACAATAATGAGTGTCTGCTGGCAACAGTGAAGCATGGTGGAGAACCGTACAATAATAAGTGTCTGTAGGCAGCAGTGAAGTATGGCGGGGACATCAGTGTAGTGACTGGTACTGGGCAGAGGCATCACTGTAGTGACTGGCACTGGGTGGATGCATCAGTGTTTTGACTGGCACAGGGCGGAGGCATCAGTGTAGTTACTGGCACTGGGTGGAGCCATAGTATTGTGAGTGGCACTGGGCGGAGGCATCAGTGTAGTGACTGGCACTGGGCGGAGCCATCAGTGTAGTGACTGGCACAAGGCAGAGGCATCAGTGTAGTGACTGGCACTGGGCAGAGGCATCGGTGTAGTGACTGGCACTGGGCAGAGGCATCAATGTAGTGACTGGTACTGGGTGGAGGCATCAGTGTAGTGACTGGTACTGGGTGGAGGCATCAGTGTAGTGACTGGCACAGGGCGGAGGCAACAGTGTAGTGACTGGCACATGGCGGAGGCATCAGTGTAGTGACTGGCACAGGGCGGAGGCATCAGTGTAGTGACTGGCACTGGGCAGAGGCATCAGTGTAGTGACTGGCACTGGGCAGAGGCATCAGTGTAGTGACTGGCACAGGGCGGAGGCATCAGTGTAATGACTGGCACAGGGCGGAGGCATCAGTGTAATGACTGGCACAGGGCGGAGGCATCAGTGTAGTGACTATAACATGTTAGTTCTTGCAGCATTTCTGCAGCAAATTCTGCAGCATTTCTTCACCCTAGGTCTTAAACAGATGGGCGTGTTTTAGTCCTGTTATGCGCCCATCAAAACGCGGCCGTATAACAGGATGGAACAACCATTGATTTCAATGCTTTCGTTTCCACTTGCGCACAGTAGCGTGGAGTTTGAATAGTCCGGTAAAAAAGCCAAACAGTTCATGCACTAATACGCTATAGCGGCGAGTGTAGTAGCATATGCGCCCGTGTGTTTTTGCCCCCAAATAGTCAATAACTGTACCATTGGTGCGGACGTTAACTCCAAGGCCTCTTTCACACGGACGACAGCGATATCGTCACGAGAAAATTGCAGAGATATCGCAGCTGTGTTTCTGTGCAATATTGCTGCATTTTCTCGCAGCGAGGTTGCAATTTTGTGGAGGTACAAAGTCGTGCGACTTTGTAGCCCTTTTTTGGCGGGATTTTCGGGGAGGGGAACACAGGCTTGAAAAATAAGCCCTACCTTGAAAATAAGCGCTAGCTGCAAAAAAGAAAAAACAATACATCATCTAACAAGCGCTGTCCACTCAGCCACACTTCTCCTTCGGAGGTCCGGAATACTTGTCTGCAGTCTTCAACCAGCACTTCCTGGTCAGGGGGTTCAAAAATCCCACCTGCAGGAGGCACTGGCTCTGATTGGTTCTCAAGTGCAGCGACCCAGCCAATCCCATGGACTGTGAGGAAGCTGCAGCAGCGTTGGACAGCGCTGCTAAGGTGATGTATACTTTATCCCCCCGCAGCTAGTGCTTAGATTAGGGCTTTGACAGTTGGATTTCCTACTATCAAAGTTCATCGCACCACTTGGAAACCGCGCTTTCGTGCGATGCGATGCAACAGAGAGAAAGGCTCTATAGGGAAACAAGGGCTACAAAACATCGCAAATCGCGGCAATACTCAGCATGCCACAATTTTTTTCTCACAATCTGGCAGCCTACAACACACTGCTGATGTGAGGGAACCCATCGGAAAGCCTGGGCTCCACATACATGTGACGTGTAGCACCGTCACATCGCGAGAAAAATCACATGATTTTGTCGCCCGTGTAAAAGCAGATACGGCGCTCCCCGCACCTCACAATGCTTGCGCTGTCAGTGTGCCCCGGCAGCCTCTAGTGAGCAGCGAGCCAAGGTAATGCCACTTCCCCATGTCTGACGGGATGTCTAAGTGCTGTCTGATGTCAGTGATGCCCAAGAATCCTGGGTGCAACTTTTAAATCACCCATGTGCATGTGTCTGGAAATCGGACAGCAACAATGCCAGTGTGTGTGCGGCCTGGAAATGATAGCGGTAAAGATTACAAACCCTACAGATGCCCGGAGCTGTGGTGCTCGTTAGCCCTCGTTAGTAGGTTGGCTACATTGTTTCCTTTCCAAAGCATGCAGCTCAGGCGTTTTTACGTTTTTCTAGCCAGCGTCATATAATCGCGTGAAAGGACATTTTTCTGCCAGGGTAATTAGCATTTTCTCGTCAATTTACACAACTGCGAGCATGCTTTTTAGCGAAAAAATGCGTTGCACCCCGGAAAACTCTCGCTCATCTTAAATCCTCCCAATTGACTTCTAATGCAATAGAGGCACCTGTAAGCTTTTCGCAGCGTTGGCCTCTGCAGACATGCCTCCCCTTCTCTTTTTTTCCACCTGCTCCCATAGGCGTCTATGGGAGCCGCTGGTGTATATTGGCCAAAACCAAGTTTCAGAACTATCTTTATGCCCAATATTTATGCGTCAGTGCGTATTTTGGACGCGCATGTTACATTTTTTACAGTTCCTCGTTTTTACGCGCCGTATATTTGCCTGTGTGAACGGATGCATTGGAAACCTATGCTTCATGTCGGCAGCGTGTATGTGGCTAGGCCTGAAAGCACGGTGTATATGCGCCCGCGGGAAAGAGCCCTTAGGCCGCTATTACATGTGCGCTAGCGGGTTACGCTAACAGTCGCGTTTTCCTGACAATTTCCAGGCTGAACCTGCAAGCACATCTGAAATAGCTCGGCAATTAGCGCTATTACACGAGAGTTAGCTGCGCTTGTGTATTAGTAGACTTATGGTGGCTTCACATGGACTTATACACAGAGAATAGAACCCATCGATTTAAATGGGTTCACTCTCAGTCTCATTTTTGCACGCGTATTCCACGCACGTGAAAAAAAGAACACAACATGCTCTATTTTATTGTGCATTTGCGCACCTAAGATCCTGCAGTGGTTTATGGGGGGTGCACAAATTTGCACCCAAATCCCGCATAATTGCGCATTACAGTGCAAAATTTAATGAGAAAAAGAACGCACCCGGAACTCATTAGGCTACATAGCCTTCTATATCACGGCTCGGTTGTCCCGCGCCCATGAAAAATGTGCCTGTCAGTGCAAAAAGAACAGGAAAATGCGCAGAAATGTGCGCAAAAGCACACCATTTTTACGCTCTTGTGAATGAATCTATATGAAAAAATCTATTTCATATTGGTGCGCGTTTTGTGCGCAAAACTTGTGTGAGAATGTAGTTTATGTGAATAAGCCCTCAGACAGCACTCAGGGCGTGTACATTATTGCCAGGGTGGCTCAGTGGGGGAATGCCACACCTGACCCGAGCCCCAACCCCATGGCAAACTAAAGCTCCAGGTGCATGAGAACTGCTTGTAGATCACTTCTAATTACTGCGAATGTCCAGTGATGATCTCCGATGGTAGAAATTGGCGCAGGACCAGATAACTACATTTAGCTGCTGCTATGTTCCTATTAAAGGGGTATTCCGGGATTAACTATTGATGATCTATCTTTAGAATAAGTTATCAATAGTAATTGGTAGGAGTCTGCCGCTCGGGATCCTTGCGGATTAGCTAGTCCCGCAGTGGTCAGAGACACAAGTGCAATAGTAGGCTTAACTCCCACTGAAATCAATGACAATGATGCCTCCTATTACACTTCTGGCCCTGACCATCCATGCGAACGTCTGGCCCATATTGTGATCGCATGAAGATCCCCCTGCCCTGTATTGAGGAAACATCATAATGAGGAGACATATCTGGGAGTTGTAGCAGGAAGCAGGCCTCCTGGTGGCGCTGTTGGCACAGTCTGCTCTCTCCGGACTGGCAGTTCTTCCTGTGCTGCCCTTACTGGATGGCCGGGCTGTGGGCGCTCAGTCTGTAGCGGTTCAGGATCTGGCGCTCTCTCAGGTTTAGTAGTATTTCCCCATATGGGGCCAGCTTGTAGTCCCTCTGTAGACCCTGGTATATTGTTAGTTTCTGGGATGTCCTTATGTTGTTCCTCCAATCACTGATCTCAAGCTGCCGGGCTCCCCTCCAGTCTCTGGAGATCTTGTGAGTGGTCATCGACCAGTATGAAGACGGTATATTCTGCTTAATCAATGGTTTGTACCACAGATCTACAATCCATCATGATGTTTAAGAACTTAACACATAGGTCCGCACAGTTCTACCAAGACCCAATGAAGCCCTGTATTCAGCCATAGCTACAGCAATTTTCTAACTACGATATGGACACTGTGCATTGCTCTCTGATTGGCTAGTGCTAATCACATGAGCAGCTCTCGGCAATCAGAGAGTAGGTTTAGTACATTTAGTAGTCTAACACTACCAGTGCACTATGGGGATTAGTTAGTCTGAAGATTGTGTCAGCAACAGGACCAGAAGCGGTGGATTGGAGAGACAGCAGAGAACAGCAGCTGCAGGTAATAGACCTCCCTTCCCTTCTGGTTTCAGGACTGAATTTTGTCTAAAAACTGGAGAATCGACTAAAGAACATACAGTATTTCTATATCCTGTATGTGGTGCTTGGTTATGAGTTTCATTATTTATGGTAAGTAATGGTGGTTTCTATTTTGGACAACCCCTGTTGTGTGAGCAGCCACCCTGGACGCTGGAGCCTGCTGATACAATAAATCGTGGCAAGAACTGATAATACTTTGGGGATATTGCTTAATAAATGCACAATAACTATTAATTAGCCAAGTAATGCATGCAAGAGTCTGTTCTACTGTACAATAGTCACAATGGAAGAGCTAATAACACCACAGAAGAGCCAGGTCCACCAAAGAAGAACCTTGTCCACTATACAAAATCATGGTCACCACAGAAGAGATAGGCACATTATTGAACAGTCTTTTTCAGCATGATCCAACATAAAGAAACCAGATCCTCATAGCATAAAGTCCACTTTGAAACAGTCAGGTCAACCAATCACGAGTGAGGTCACCACAGAAGAGCCATGTCCGTCACAAAAGAGCCAGGTCCAGCGCTGTAGAGTCAGACCTACTACTAGGAGTCATGTTCACTAGTAAAGAGCCACGTCCACCAATAAAGAGCAAGGTCTACCATTAAAACATCAGGTCCACCACTGAAGTACCAGATCCACCACTGAAGTCTCAGCTTAACCAGTTAAATGCCAGCTTCACCACTGAAGCATCAGGTCCACTACTGAAGCAACAGGTCCACCACTGAAGAGACAGGTCCACCATTGAAACATCAGGACCACCACTGAAGCAGCAAGTCCACCACTAGAGTGGCAGGTCCAACACTGAAGAGCCAGATGCTCCACAGAAGAACACAGACCACAATGGAAGAGCCTATTCCATCAGTGTGTGATACAACTGTTTGGTTAATCAGTTGGGTTTTGGATGGTCCTCCCACCCTCATCGCCATATACAATGTAAATAGATTTGCTTATCTCAGGATCCTGGTGCTCAAAACTACTAGTTGACAAAATAGTGCCGCTTGTGGTGCTTTTTTTTCCTAGAAAAAATATGGAAAGCTAACCGAATCAAAGCCTAAAATCCTATTGACGACACTGGGATCCGTCACAGAAATATTTATTTCCATTTTTCTATTCACAAAATAAAAAAGAAGAGCAGAAAATGGGTGGTGATACATGGCATACGTGTGAATGCCGCCTGAAGGACATCTACATACCATGAAGTTAATTGCTGTCATAATGGATGTGACTGAACCTTGAGAAGAGGACGTGGCAGTTATCCTCGTCTGCTGTCACATCTCAGGCATTTGTAAACGTGTTCCACAGAAAACCAGTTTGACACATTCTTCAGCGCTTTCTACATTTTGATGTCACGTCTGGTGTCGGGTGCAGTCAAGGCTTTGGATATTTTCAGGTTGAAACCAAATGTAGTTCTGCATCAGCCTTCATCTTCCCACAACCTGCCGGCTGCTGCATTCATGCCCAGTTATAGGGGAAGTTCTTACAAAAGTAACAGAACTGATGAAATGGGTAAAATACATCGACACCGCTCGATACATTGTACTTCACTGCAGAAGGCATTGCCACTGCTCTTAGGGGGGAATACATGGCACCACCGAGTGGCTAATACAAGACAGGAGGGGAAATACCAAATGTAAGAATATTGTAACATTGTCAGATAATGTTATTAGGAAGAGCTGCTAACACTGGTACAGTACTACACATACTGACCCCTAGTAGCCAATATATCATCTGAATAGACCACCCACGAGGGGAGAGGAGACTGCGAGGAGCAATTACCTAAAAATGGTATTTTTACTAATATGATTCTTCATGCCTCCCTTCGGTCTAAGCAAACCCCGCACCCAGCTACATGCGCAAAACGAATACCTCCAAACTGGAGCAGGTATTTTGCATTATCTATGCCAGTTTCTATTGTGGAGATTAAAGTAACTGTAGGGGGCCATGAGTGTCCACTCCCCTGTCTCTGCCCACTTTTGAGAAAGTGGTGAGGAGCGGTGTAAATACCCAAAATGTCACAGTTATGGCATGCAAGTCAAAATTGCAGCTTTTGGACTCCAGAATTCTGACATCCAGGGTGAAATAAAAAAATTTCCAAAACATATAAAAGGGTTTTCTGGGACTCTATTATTGATGATCTATTCCTAGGATAGGTCATCAATATCTGATCGGTTTGGGTCCCAGTTGATCAGCTGTTTGAAGTGATGGTGGCGCCAAGACTTCTTCTCAGGCCAGTGACATCACTTTCATTCGTCACATGGCCTTAGAGCAGCACAGTTCCATTTTAGGAAATGGGGCAGAACTGCAGTACCAGGCACAGCCACTATAAAATGTACAGCGCTGTGCCTGGTAAACACTGAAGCGAGTGCAGCTGTCAATTCAAGTGAATGGGATTGAGCTGGTATACCACTGCTACAATATGGACAGTGCTGTGCCTGGTATGCAGTGAAGAAGCCGCAGAGCTCATCTGAGCACCACGGCCTTTTCAAACAGCTGCTTGGCCGGGGACCCAAGCAGCAGAACCCCACCAGTAAGATCTGAAAAACCTATCTTAGAGTGACTACCCACCAGCGTTTGCGAATTTGCTGTGTTTTTTTTTTCCTGGTGTCTATGGTGCTTTCTAATGTTAAAAACGCAATTTACCACGAAATTGCGATTGTGCGCGATGCGATTTTAACATTAACAAGTCCCATAGAACCCTGGAGAAAAAAAAACACTGCGAATTTCGCAGTGAAAAAGAGCTGTAGTGGGTAGTCCCCCTTAAGAATAGGTCATCAAACCATAGGTGCATGTTAAAGGGGTTGTCTCGCGAAAGCAAGTGGGGGTATACACTTCTGTATGGCCATATTAATGCACTTTGTAATATACATCGTGCATTACATATGAGCCATACAGAAGTTATTCACTTACCTTCCCTGCGCTGGCGTCCCCGTCTCCATGGCTCCGTCTAACTTCAGCGTCTAATCGCCCGATTAGACGCGCTTGCGCAGAAGGGTCTTCTGCCTTCGGGTCTGTCCGGCAGCATCGGCGTTCTGGCTCCGCCCCCTTTTACGCGTCATCGCGTAGCTCCGCCCCGTCACGTGTGCCGATTCCAGCCTCCTGATGCCATTATCTTTATTCTGTGGGTCGGTACGACTACAACAATACCAAACTTACTACTACTTAAACAATAAAAGAAATTGCTTTCTGTTATGATTTTTTGACCCCCATAACTTTTTAATCTAATTATAAACTATGTGAGGGCTGTTTTTTGTACGGTGATGCGTAGCTTTTATTGACACCATTTTGCTAGCTTTTTATTCAATTTATTCTTGAGGATGGGAAGACCAAAAAGCGCAATTCTAGCAATGTGTATATATATTTTTTTTGCTGCCCTTTACCGTGCAGGATTATTAACGTGATATTTTAATAACTTGGAACCTTTACAGATGCTATTTTTAATTTTTGTAAAAATTTTTAATGTGACAACTGCGAAAATTAAGATTTTTAAAACTTTTAATTTTTTCTTTAATTCAAAAAACTTTGTTTTGCTTTTTTCTTTAGCCCCAACCAGGGACTTGAACTTGCATTGTTTGATTGCTCCTTGGCAAGTATTGATGGCAGCCATGACCTTGAGAGTGCCCCTGGCTGCCATGACACTCGGAGGGCTTCCCATTATCTCATCATGGGGTGGTCGTTTGAGCCCCTGAACACTGATTGTGGTATTTAAATGCTTTTGTCATATAACAGTCATGATTTTACCATAATTTGGCACATATTCCTGGTGCTTTGGCGTATGCGAATGCCATATTGGATTCACACTTTCTATTTATTACGCCTTCTTTCTCCATTGACATCAAATCTTAAAAACCATGTATAAAACGCCATCTCGGCAGCGCTCCCTAAACTGTAATTTATTTCTCAGCTTCTTTAGAACGCGCTTCCTTCCTTTGTATCGTCCGATCTCGTCTTTTATCCTCACATCAAATCCTCATTTTAAACCAGAGAAAAGGATCTTTGTGGATTTGATTTATTGAAATTCCTCCTCGGCACATTTAATTAAGTCTACTCGATGACAGACGCCCGAACGCCACATGGAAGGAATCCGGAATGAAGAATGAGATGAAAGGTTCATCGCGGCAAAATCTAGTTGAAGAAAACCTAATTGAAAATTCAGTTCCTGCGTCTTCTGATTTACTATAAAGGGACTGGGAGCGTCTGCGGCGGTTATTAGACGGCCGCGCGGTCATTAGCTCACGTGGTTCCATTGTCAGGAGGTTAAGGAAGACGTAAGGTTATCGTATCCAGCCAGTCATTACACGTTCCTGCAGAAATCACTTAAAGGACTTAGTACTGCAAGCTCTTTGTATGATCACAATGGCGCTACTGAAACCGCGGGAAATTGATCATCTCTTTCTGAAAATTTACAATCGTTAGCTGCCGAAAACAATTAAGAAGAAATCATGAATCAATGAGTCGGTCCCCTTAAATACTCTGCTTAGCCATTAGGTTGGTGACAGAAGCGGAGTGACATCTACCATTGGTAGCCATTACATCGGGCACCTTGCTTTCCACAAAATCTGAATCACATATTAGGGTGCGTTCACACGTAGCGGAAATGCTGTGGATACGAGGCAAAATACACAGCACTTCCTCATCAAACCCCACACCATTTGGACTAGTAGTTCACTGCGGACCCGCAGGTGATGTCAATCTGCAGCACCATAAGCTCTGAATGCAACGTACATCCCTCACCCGGCCACTGCTACTAAGCGCTGCTGCTGGTCAGGTGATATGGAAGTGGGAACATCATCTGACCAGCAGCGGCACCACTTTCTAGCAGTTGCCGAGTAATGTGTGTTGTGGTGAGGGCTTGGTACGAGGTGAGAGGGGCAACGTTGCAGGTTCACATCAGCGGTGGGTCTGTAGATGACTAAAAGTCAAAATTTGCACCAATGGTGTGGATTCGGATGCAGACATGTTGTGCATTTTTCCCTGGATCTGCAGTATTTCCGCTACATTTCAAGTCATCCTCTATCTGCTTTTAGTTAGACAGGCAGATAGATATGAGATAGATAGATATGAGATAGATAGATAGATATGAGATAGATAGATAGATCGATAGATAGATATGAGATAGATAGATAGATCGATAGATAGATATGAGAGAGATAGATAGATAGGAGATAGATAGATAGATATGAGATAGATAGATAGATATGAGATAGATAGATAGATAGATAGATAGATAGATAGATAGATAGATAGATAAATAGATAGATAGGGGATAGATAGATATGAGATAGATAGAAGATAGATAAATAGATAGATAGATAGATATGAGATAGATATGAGATAGATAGATAGATAGATAGATATGAGATAGATAGATAGATAGATATGAGATAGATAGATAGATAGATATGAGATAGATAGATAGATATGAGATAGATAGAAGATAGATAAATAGATAGATAGATATGAGATAGATAGATAGATAGATAGATAGATAGATAGATAGATAGATAGATATGAGATAGATAGATAGATATGAGATAGATAGATATTAGATAGATAGATGGATAGATATGAGATAGATAGAAAGATAGATAGATATTAGATATGAGATAGTTAGAAAGATAGATAAAGATTTTCTGCAGTGTATAACTGAGGATTCAATGTGCCACAAAACAACCATCAGCTGCATTCATGTATCACCGGAGGCTGAGAATTCCTGATTGCTTATTGATGATTGGAGGGTGACCTCAGATGTGACTCAATTTGTCATTAACAAGAATTCTGGAAAACTGCTCAACCTGGGTCATTCTTATTTAACAGATTTCTCGAAAACACATATATTCTGCTTTATATTCGGGAAGACACTGAGAAAGAAGTCTGCTGCAGGCTAAGAAATCATAAACTGGACGGTAATAAAGAAAAACCATAATAGCAGAAGGCAGCAGAGTGGAACATTGTCCAGACCAACAGCACATCTATCTTTACTACATCAACACAAACAACTGTAAGGCTGGGGTCACACGGGGCGGATTCCTGTCAGAAATCTCGCGGTTTGGCCACAGCAAAAACCGTGAGATTTCCGCCGGGAGAACCGCCGCGGAAAAACCCGCGGCGGCTTTGAAGCGGCCCGGCGCTCGCTCTTCCGCTGCGGCCGGTGCTCCCATAGAGGGGAGCGCGGCCCCAGCGGAAAGAAAAGATAAATAGACATGTTGCATATTTGAAAGCCGCGGTTCCTGCCTGACTTACTGCAGCGGATTGGCCGTCCCGTGTGGACGAGATCTCTGAGAAATCTCATCCACATGGCTGGCTAACACCGAGATTAGCGGCCGCAGGCGGATTTGCCGCGGCGAAATTCCGTGGCAAATCCGCCCTGTATGAACCCAGCCTAATACTCAACCCTACAGAAATGACAATAACTACAATAATACTGCATCCAATATGCAAAAATATAACTACTGTAATACTGCCTCCTATGTACAACAATATAATTACTATAATACTGCTCCCTATGTACAAGAATATAACTACTATAATACTGCCCCTATGTACAAGAATATAACTACTATAATACTGCCCCCTATGTGCAAGAATATAACTACTATAATACTGCCTCCTATGTACAAGAATATAACTACTATAATACTGCCCCCTATGTACAAGAATATAACTACTATAATACTGCCTCCTATGTACAACAATATAATTACTATAATACTGCTCCCTATGTACAAGAATATAACTACTATAATACTGCCCACTATGTACAAGAATATAACTACTATAATACTGCTCCCTATGTACAAGAATATAACTACTATAATACTGCCCCCTATGTACAAGAATATAACTACTATAATACTGCCCCTATGTACAAGAATATAACTACTGTAATACTGCCTCCTATGTACAACAATATAATTACTATAATACTGCCCACTATGTACAAAAATATAACTACTATAATACTGCCCACTATGTACAAGAATATAACTACTATAATACTGCCCCCTATGTGCAAGAATATAACTACTATAATACTACTCCTATGTACAAGAATAGAACTACTATAATACTGCCTCCTATATACAAGACTATAACTACTATAATACTGCCCCCTATGTACAAGACTATAACTACTATAATACTGCCCCCTATGTACAAGAATATAACTACTATAATACTGCCTCCTATGTACAAGAATATAACTACTATAATTCTGCCCCCTGTGTACAAGAATTAGAGATGAGCGAGCACCAAAATGCTCGGGTGCTCGCTGCTCGAGTCGAACTTTCCGCGATGCTCGAGGGTTTCTTTTGAGGTCAATGGGCGACTCGAGCATTTTTGTATATCGCCGATGCTCGCTAAGGTTTTCATTTGTGAAAATCTGGGAAATTCAAGAAAGTGATGGGAACGACACAGAAATGGATAGGGCAGGCAAGGGGCTACATGTTGGGCTGCATCTCAAGTTCCCAGGTCTCACTATTAAGCCACAATAGCGGCAAGAGTGCCCCCCCCCTAACAATTTTTACTTCTGAAAAACCCTCATTAGCAAGGCATACCTTAGCTAAGCACCACACTACCTCCAACAAAGCACAATCACTGCCTGCATGACACTCCACTGCCACTTCTCCTGGGTAACATGCTGCCCAACCCCCCCGCACGACCCAGTGTCCACAGCGCACACCAAAGTGTCCCTGCACAGCCTTCAGCTGCCCTCATGCCACACCACCCTCATGTCTATTTATAAGTGCGTCTGCCATGAGGAGGAACCGCAGGCACACACTGCAGAGGGTTGGCAGGGCCAGGCAGCGACCCTCTTTAAAAGGGGCTGTACAGAAGCATGAGAACTCCAATCCTGTGCCACCTCCGTCAGGAGCTACAAACGTGAGCATAGCAATAGGGAATCCATGTGCCACACAGTATTCATTCTGTCAAGGTGTCGCATAGCTCAATCCACACTGCAAGGGGAAAGCCATCAGCGCTCTTCCCTCTACCCAAGTCAGTCAGTGTCTTTGTGCCAGACAGGTCAAACACCGCGATGGGAACTAAGTTTGCACCAACAGCATAGGTGGGTCCTAGGAAGCCCAAGACATGAACAAAAAATTGATTTGAGCGGCCAAACATGGCAGACTTGCACCGCACCCACGACATAGGCCTCGGCCCACAGCTTCAGCAATCCTAGGCAGGAAGCGGACTTTCACTGCACCCAGGACATAGGCCTCTGCACTAACCCTCAGCAATCGCGGGCCTACAGCGGACTCCAATGCTAGCGTAGCTGTGCACGTCTCATTAGCGCTGTATTGCTCCTGTAGTTTGTCCCAATGCAGTGCCCCGGATAGTAGAGCTAACGTCAGATTAAATACAGGTGGGCTTCGGCCCACACTGCATGCCCCAGTCAGACTGGGGTTCTTCATAAGTAGACACAGGCAGGTACAACTCCGTGTGGACTGACAGCATGGGTGGGTCCCAGGAAGCCACCAGCGTTACATAAATAAATCCCATTGCATTGCCCAGCACAGCTGAGGTAACGTCAGATTAAATGCAGGTGGGCTTCGGCCCACACTGCATGCCCCAGTCTGACCGGGGTTTTTAATACATAGACACTGGCAGGTACAAATCCCTAATGTGAAGTCCCTGTGGACCCACAGCATGGGTGGCTCCCTGGAACCCATCGGCGGTACATAAATGTATCCCATTGCAGTGCCCTGCTCAGCAGAGCTAACGTCAGATACAATACAGGTGGGCTTCTGCCCACAGTGCATGCCCCAGTCAGACTGGTAATATGTACCTTAACAGTAACCGCGTTGGTGGGAATGTGGTGGCGACTGCGGACCTAGTAGCGCGGTTTTATTTATTTGGTTTTCGGAATGTGGCCAGGATTAAGTGGGCCGTGGTGGGGGGATGGTGGGGGGGGGGGGGCTCTCTTGTTATGTCGTTAAAGGTGAAATTCTTGGACTGCCACCAGACGGACTGAGGCAAAGGTATTTACCAAGAATGTTTTCATTGTTGGAGGAGGAGGGGGATGTTTTTGAGGCACTACGTGTCCTCTCCACGTGTCCGTGGTTATATGCACCTTAACAGTAACCGAGTTGGTGGGAAATGGCCCCGCCGCCATCATGTCTTTGGGAAGCCTCCGTTTCCACACTCCAGTGACATAGCATTAGCAGCAGTATAGGTAGAGCCCAGAATTAGTAACATTTCAGCAGTAGCATTAGGGACAGGCCCCAGTAACATATCACTAGCAGCAGTATAGGGGGGAGCACAGTATTAGTTCCATTTCAGTAGTAGTAGCAGTCAAGACAGGCCCCAGTAACAATTCCGAAGCAGCAGTATAGGGGGAGCACAGTATTAGTTCCATTTCAGTAATAGTAGCAGTCAAGACAGGCCCCAGTAACAATTCCGAAGCAGCAGTATAACGGGAGCACAGTCTTAGTTCCATTTCAGTAGTAGTAGCAGTCAAGACAGGCCACAGTAAGATTCCCGTTGCAGCAGTTTAGGGAGATAACAGTCTCTTACACATTTCAGTAGTTGCAGTATAGACAAGGCCCCAGTTACATTTCTGTAGCAAAAGTGTAGGCCAACCCCACACACCTTGCTGTAGCATGAGTGCAGGCGAAGCCCATAAAAATTACTAGGATTACACTGTAGGCGAGGGCCCAAAAAAATTGGTGTACCAACAGTACTAATGTACCTCTGAAAAATTGCCCATGCCCAACCAAGAGGGCAGGTGAAACCCATTAATCGCTTTGGTTAATGTGGCTTAATTTGTAACTAGGCCTGGAGGCAGCCCAGTTAAAATAAAAATTGGTTCAGGTGCAAGTTTCAACGCTTTAATGAGAATTGAAACGTATAAACATTGTTTACAAAAGTAATATGACTGAGCCTTGTGGGCCTAAGAAAAATTGCCCGTTCGGCGTGATTACGTGAGGTTTCAGGAGGAGGAGCAGGAGGAGGAGGATGAATATAATACACAGATTGATTAAGCTAAAAGGTCCCTGTTTTTATGGTGATAGAGAACGATGCTTCCATCCGCGGGTGCAGCCTACGTATTGTTTAGGTATTGCTGCTGTCCGCTGGTGGAGAAGAGAAGTCTGGGGAAATCCAGGCTTTGTTCATCTTGATGAGTGTAAGCCTGTCGGCACTGTCGGTTGACAGGCGGGTACGCTTATGCATGAGGATTCCTCCAGCCGCACTAAACACCCTCTCTGACAAGACGCTAGCCGCAGAACAAGCAAGCACCTCCAGGGCATACAGCGCAAGTTCAGGCCACGTGTCCAGCTTCGACACCCAGTAGTTGTAGGGAGCAGAGGCGTCACGGAGGACGGTCGTGCGATCGGCTACGTACTCCCTCACCATCCTTTTACAGTGCTCCCGCCGACTCAGCCATGACTGTGGAGCGGTGACACAGTCTTGCTGGGGAGCCATAAAGCTGTCAAAGGCCTTGGAGAGTGTTCCCCTGCCTGCGCTGTACATGCTGCCTGATCTCCGCGCCTCCCCTGCTACCTGGCCCTCGGAACTGCGCCTTCTGCCACTAGCGCTGTCGGATGGGAATTTTACCATCAGTTTGTCCACCAGGGTCCTGTGGTATAGCATAACTCTCGAACCCCTTTCCTCTTCGGGTATGAGAGTGGAAAGGTTCTCCTTATACCGTGGGTCGAGCAGTGTGTACACCCAGTAATCTGTAGTGGCCAGAATGTGTGTAACGCGAGGGTCACAAGAAAGGCATCCTAACATGAAGTCAGCCATGTGTGCCAGGGTACCTGTACGCAACACATGGCTGTCCTCACTAGGAAGATAACTTTCAGGATCCTCCTCCTCCTCCTCCTTCTCAGGCCATACATGCTGAAAGGATGACAGGCAAGCAACATGGGTACCCTCAGCAGTGGGCCAAGCTGTCTCTTCCCCCTCCTCCTCATGCTCCTCCCCCTCCTCCTCCTCAACACGCTGAGATATAGACATGAGGGTGCTCTGACTATCCAGCGACATACTGTCTTCCCCTGCCTCCGTTTCCAAGCGCAAAGCATCTGCCTTTATGCTTTGCAGGGAACTTCTCAAGAGGCATAGCAGAGGAATGGTGACGCTAATGATTGCAGCATCGCCGCTCACCATCTGGGTAGACTCCTCAAAGTTTCCAAGGACCTGGCAGATGTCTGCCAACCAGGCCCACTCTTCTGTAAAGAATTGAGGAGGCTGACTCCCACTACGCCACCTATGTTGGAGTTGGTATTCCACTATAGCTCTGTGCTGCTCATAGAGCCTGGCCAACATGTGGAGCGTAGAGTTCCACCGTGTGGGCACGTCGCACAGCAGTTGGTGCACTGGCAGATTAAACCGATGTTGCAGGGTCAGAGGGGTGGCAGCGTCCGTGTTGGACTTGCGGAAATGTGAGCTGACCCGGCGCACCTTTCCGAGCAGCTCTGACAAGCGTGGGTAGCTTTTCAGAAACCGCTGAACCACCAAATTAAAGATGTGGGCCAGGCATGGCACGTGCGTGAGGCTGCCGAGCTGCAGAGCCACCACCAGGTTACAGCCGTTGTCACACACGACCATGCCCGGTTGGAGGCTCAGCGGCGAAAGCCAGCGGTCGGTCTGCTCTGTCAGACCCTGCAGCAGTTCATGGGTCGTGTGCCTCTTCTCTCCTAAGCTGAGTAGTTTCAGCACGGACTGCTGACGCTTGCCCACCGCTGTGCTGCTACGCCGCGCGACACCGACTGCTGGCGACGTGCTACTGCTGACACATCTTGATTGCGAGACAGAGGTTGCGTAGGAGGAGGAGGAGGGTGGTTTAGTGGAGGAAGCATACACCGCCGCAGATACCACCACCGAGCTGGGGCCCGCAATTCTGGGGGTGGGTAGGACGTGAGCGGTCCCAGGCTTTGACTCGGTCCCAGCCTCCACTAAATTCACCCAATGTGCCGTCAGGGAGATATAGTGGCCCTGCCCGCCTGTGCTTGTCCATGTGTCCGTTGTTAAGTGGACCTTGCCAGTAACTGCGTTGGTGAGGGCGCGTACAATGCTGCGGGAGACGTGGTCGTGCAGGGCTGGTACGGCACATCGGGTAAAGTAGTGGTTACTGGGAGGGGGGTTGGATCTCAGTGGCAGGTTGGGGCACAGAGGGAGAGGCAGTGGTGCAAACCGGAGGCGGTGAACGGCCTTCGTCCCACCTTGTGGGGTGCTTGGCCATCATATGCCTGCGCATGCTGGTGGTGGCTCCCCGGCTGACCTTGGCATGACAAACCTTGCACACTACAGTTCGTCGGTCGTCTGCACTCTCAGTGAAAAATTGCCACACCTTTGAGCACCTCGGTCTCTGCAGGGTGGCATGGCGCGAGGGGGCGCTTTGGGAAACAGTTGGTGGATTATTCGGTCTGGCCCTGCCTCTACCCCTGGCCACCGCACTGCCTCTTCCAACCTGCCCTGCTGCTGCACTTGCCTCCCCCTCTGAAGACCTGTCCTCAGTAGGCTTAGCAAACCAGGTGGGGTCAGTCACCTCATCGTCCAGCTGCTCTTCCTCCGAATCCTCTGTGCGCTCCTCCCTCGGACTTACTGCCCTTACTACTACCTCAGTGATAGACAACTGTGTCTCATCGTCATCGTCCTCCTCACCCACTGAAAGCTCTTGAGACAGGTGCCGGAAGTCCCCAGCCTCATCCCCCGGGAACTTTCCAAAGGTTGGGCATCGGTCACGACAAACTCCTCCGGTGGGAGAGGAACCATTGCTGCCCAATCTGGGCAGGGGCCCGAGAACAGTTCCTGGGAGTCTGCCTGCTCCTCAGAATGTGTCATTTTCATGGAGTGAGGAGGCTGCGAGGAAGGAGGAGCAGCAGCCAGAGGATTCAGAGTTGCAGCTGTGGACGGCGTAGAAGACTGGGTGGTCGATAGATTGCTGGATGCACTTTCTGCCATCCACGACAGGACCTGCTCACACTGCTCAGTTTCTAATAAAGGTCTACCGCGTGGACCCATTAATTATGAGATGAATCTGGGGACCCCTGAAATTTGCCTCTCTCCTAATCCCGCAGCAGTCGGCTGCGATACACCTGGACCAGGAGCTCGGCCTGTGCCCACACCCTGACTTAGGCCTCTGCGTCCTCGTCCCCGTCCTCTAGGCCTACCCCTACCCCTCAGCATGGTGTATTACGAGTAGACCAGAAACAGAACGCTGTAATTAAATGTGCCGCTTATTGGCCTGTGGTTGGAGGCGGACTTCGCTTACGGAACGCACAGCAGAGCCAGGAAACAATTATGCGCAAGCCTGTAGTGAGACCTAGGTGCGTATGACTGAGCTACTGGAATTCACAGGGCAGAACCAGTCAAGTGGCCAAAGGCCAGTGGTAGGCCTTAAGTATTTTGCTTCTATTTTTTTAAATGGTGAGGTGAAAAAACAGACAGACCAGACCGTATATTATGTATGCTGTTTCCCTCTGGCGGGATGACGGCGGTCATGTAACGGGCACAGCAGAGCCAGGAAACAATTATGCGCAAGCCTGCTGTAACGCTTAGCTGGGTATTAATTAGCGACTACTACCCCCAGCAGACACGCAGTAAACTGAAGACGGTCAAGGGCAGCCCAAATATAGTATTTTTCCCCAATTTTTTTGAAAAAGCCCACTGCCTATATAGCCAGTATACCTCTTTCCCTGTACCACTGTCCCTGCCTCACCAGTACTGCCCCTATACTCTGTAAAATGACTGCAGACTGAGGACGCTATGGTCTGCACGCCCGATATACAAAAAAAAAAATTTGTGCAACACTGCTAAAAGCAGCCTCAACAGTACTGCACACGGTCAGATGTGGCCCTAAGATGGACCGTTGGGGTTCTTGAAGACTGAAATAACACCTAACACTCTCCCTATAGCAGCAACAGCATCAGCAGCACTTTCCCTGATCTCTGTCAGCATGCATCTGTGGCGAGCCGCGGGAGGGGCAGATTTAAATACTCAGTTGTCATCTGATCTCCCCAGCCACTCACTGCAGGGGGGTGGGATAGGGCTGGAATGTCACAGGAGGAAGTTGTAATGCCTTCCCTGTGCTTCTATTGGCCAGAAAAGCGCGCACATTTCTCAGGGAAGGAAATGCAATGGAGTCGAGCACCGCGTGGTGCTTGTCTCGAGTAACGATCATCTCGAACACCCTAATACTCGAACGAGCATCAAGCTCGGACGAGTACGCTCGCTCATCTCTAACAAGAATATAACTACTATAATACTGCCCTGTATGTACAAGAATATAAGACTATAATACTGCCCCCTATGTACAAGAATATAACTACTATAATAGTGCCCCCTATGTACAAGAATATAACTACTATAATATTGCCCCCTATGTACAAGAATATAAGACTAGAATACTGCCCCCTATGTACAAGAATATAAGACTAGAATACTGCCCCCTATGTACAAGAATATAACTACTATAATACTGACTCCTTTGTACAAGAATATAACTACTATAATAGTGCCTGCTGTATACAAGAATATAACTACTATAATACTGCCTCCTGTGTACAAGAATATAACTACTATAATACTGCCTCCTATGTACAAGAATATAACTACTATAATACTGCTCCTATGTACAAGAATATAACTACTATAATACTGCCCCCTATGTACAAGAATATAACTACTATAATATTGCCCCCTATGTACAAGAATATAACTACTATAATACTGCCCCTATGTACTAGAATATAACTACTATAATACTGCCCCTATGTACAAGAATATATCTACTATAATACTGCTCCTATGTACAAGAATATATCTACTATAATACTGCTCCTATGTACAAGAATATACCTACTATAATACTGCCCCCTATGTACAAGAATATACCTACTATAATACTGCCCCCTATGTACAAGAATATACCTACTATAATATTGCTCCTATGTACAAGAATATAACTACTATAGTACTGCCCCCTATGTACAAGCATATAACTACTATAATACTGCCCCCTATGTACAAGCATATAACTACTATAATACTGCCCCCTATGTACAAGAATATAACTTCCATAATACTGCCTCCTATGTACAAGAATATAACTACTATAATACTGCCTGCTATATGCAAGAATATAACTACTATAATACTGCCTCCTATGTACATGAATATAACTACTATAATAGTGCCTCCTGTCTACAAGAATATAACTACTATAATACTGCTCCCTATGTACAAGAATATAACTACTATAATACTGCTTCTATGTACAAAAATATAACTACTATAATACTGCTCCCCATGTGCAAGAATATAACTACTATAATACTGCTCCTATGTACAAGAATATAACTACTATAATACTGCTCCTATGTACAAGAATATACCTACTATAATACTGCCCCCTATGTACAAGAACATAACTACTATAATACTGCTCCTATGTACAAGAATATAACTACTATAATACTGCTCCTATGTACAAGAATATAACTACTATAGTACTGCCCCCTATGTACAAGAATATAGCTACTATAATACTGCCCCCTATGTACAAGCATATAACTACTATTATACTGCCCCCTATGTACAAGAATATAACTATTATAATACTGCCACCTATGTACAAAAATATAACTACTATAATACTGCTCCTATGTACAAGCATATAACTACTATTATACTGCCCCCTATGTACAAGAATATAACTATTATAATACTGCCACCTATGTACAAGAATATAACTACTATAATACTGCCCCCTATGTACAAGCATATAACTACTATTATACTGCCCCCTATGTACAAGAATATAACTATTATAATACTGCCACCTATGTACAAGAATATAACTACTATAATACTGCTCCAATGTACAAGAATATAACTACTATAATACTGCTCCCTATGTACAAGAATATAACTACTATAATACTGCCCCTATGTACAATAATACAACTACTATAATACTGCCCCCAATGTACAAGAATATAACTACTATAATACTGCTCCCTATGTACAAGAATATAACTACTATAATACTGCTCCCTATGTACAAGAATATAACTACTATAATACTGCTCCTATGTACAAGAATATATAATATATATAATATAATATAATTAGAGATGAGCGAACACCAAAATGTTCGGGTGTTCGTTATTCGGAACGAACTTCCCGTGATGCTCGAGGGTTCGTTTCGAACAACGAACCCCATTGAAGTCAATGGGCGACCAGAGCATTTTTGTATTTCGCCGATGCTCGCTAAGGTTTTCATGTGTGAAAATCTGGGCAATTCAACAAAGTGATGGGAACGACACAGCAACGGATAGGGCAGGCGAGGGGCTACATGTTGGGCTGCATCTCAAGTTCACAGGTCCCACTATTACGCCACAATACCGGCAAGAGTGGGCCCCCCCCCCTCCCAACAACTTTTACTTCTGAAAAGCCCTCATTAGCATGGCATACCTTTGCTAAGCACCACACTACCTCCAACAAAGCACAATCACTGCCTGCATGACACTCCACTGACACTTCTCCTGGGTTACATGCTGCCCAACCGCCCCCCCTCCCCCCCACAGCGCACACCAAAGTGTCCCTGGGCAGCCTTCAGCTGCCCTCATGCCACACCACGCTCATGTCTATTTAGAATTGCGTCTGCCATGACGAGGGACCGCAGGCACACACTGCAGAGGTTGGCACGGCTAGGCAGCGACCCTCTTTAAAAGTGGCGGAGCGATAGCCCACAATGCTGTACAGAAGCAATGAGAAATAGAATCCTGTGCCACCGCCATCAGGAGCTGCACACGTGGGCATAGCAATGGGGAACCTATGTGCCACACACTATTCATTCTGTCAAGGTGTCTGCATGCCCCAGTCAGACCGGGCTTTTTAATTCATAGACACAGGCAGGTACAACTCCCTATTGTGAAGTCCCTGTCGACCCACAGCATGGGTGGCTCCCTGGAACCCACCGGCGGTACACAGAAATATCCCATTGCATTGCCCAACACAGCTGAGGTAGTAATGTCGTGCTTAATGCAGGTGGGCTTCGGCCCACACTGCATGCCCCAGTCTGACTGGGGTTCTTTATAAGTGTACAGATGTAGTAAAAACTCCGTGTGCACCTACAGCATGGGTGGGTGCCAGGAAGCCACCGGCGGTACATAGAAATATCCCATTGCATTGCCCAACACAGCTGAGGTAGTAATGTTGTGCTTAACCCTTTCCAATCCAATTTGTATATGGTTTTCCTAGGGGGCTTACTCTTTTTCTGCCGTTATACAACGGCGCTATATGCTGGCTAAAGCCAGTACTGCATGAGCTGACACGTAGGATAGGCTCCGACAGCAGAGAGGCTGGCAATATACAGTAAGAGAACCCCGACGGACGTCTACCAACAACGGAGCTGTACAGCCTTAAACCCTAATGTCTTCACAGGTCACACAGTGGACTGGAAAGGGTTAATGCAGGTGGGTTTCGGCCCACACTGCATGCCCCAGTCAGACTGGGTTTCTTTATAAGTGGAAACAGATGCATTTATAATTCCCTGTGGACCCACAGCATGGGTGGGTGCCAGGAAGCCACCGGCGGTACATAGAAATATCCCATTGCATTGACCAACACAGCTGAGGTAGTTATGTCGTGCGTAATACAGGTGGGCTTCGGCCCACACTGCATGCCCCAGTCAGACTGGGGTTCTTTAGAAGTGTACAGATGTATTAAAAACTCCGTGTGCACCTACAGCATGGGTGGCTCCCTGGAACCCACCGGCGGTACATAAAAATATCCCATTGCATTGCCCAACACAGCTGAGGTAGTAATGTCGTGCTTAATGCAGGTGGGCTTCGGCCCACACTGCATGCCCCAGTCAGACTGGGGTTCTTTACAAGTGGACACATGTAGGTTAAACTCCCTGTGGACCCACTGCCTGGGTGGGTGCCAGGAAGCCACCGGCGGTACATAGAAATATCCCATTGCATTGCCCAACACAGCTGAGGTAGTAATGTCGTGCGTAATACAGGTGGGCTTCGGCCCACACTGCATGCCCCAGTCAGACGGGTTCTTTAGAAGTGTACAGATGTATTAAAAACTCAGTGTGCACCTACAGCATGGGTGGCTCCCTGGAACCCACCGGCGGTACATAAAAATATCCCATTGCATTGCCCAACACAGCTGAGGTAACGTCAGCTGTAATGCAGGTGGGCTAAAAATTAATTTGATTACACTGTAGGCGAGGGCACACAAAAATTGCTGTATCAACAGTACTAATGTACATCCCAAAAATTGGCCATGGCCAGCCAAGAGGGCAGGTGAAACCCATTAATCGCTTTGGTTAATGTGGCTTAAGTGGTAACTAGGCCTGGAGGCAGCCCAGTGTAACGAAAAATTGGTTCAAGTTAAAGTTCCAATGCTTTTAAGCGCATTGAAACTTATAAAAATTGTTCAGAAAAATTATTTGACTGAGCCTTGTGGCCCTAAGAAAAATTGCCCGTTCAGCGTGATTACGTGAGGTTTCAGGAGGAGGAGCAGGAGGAGGAGGAGGAGGAATATTAGACACAGATTGATGAAGCAGAAATGTCCCCGTTTTGGATGGTGAGAGAGAACGTAGCTTCCATCCGCGGGTGCAGCCTACGTATTGCTTACGTATCGCTGCTGTCCGCTGGTGGAGAACAGAAGTCTGGGGAAATCCAGCCTTTGTTCATCTTGATGAGTGTTAGCCTGTCGGCACTGTCGGTTGACAAGCGGCTACGCTTATCTGTGATGATTCCCCCAGCCGCACTAAACACCCTCTCCGACAAGACGCTAGCCGCAGGACAAGCAAGCACCTCCAGGGCATACAGCGCGAGTTCAGGCCACGTGTCCAGCTTCGACACCCAGTAGTTGTAGGGGGCAGAGGCGTCACCAAGGATGGTCGTGCGATCCGCTACGTACTCCCTCACCATCCTTTTACAGTGCTCCCGCCGACTCAGCCGTGACTGGGGAGCGGTGACACAGTCTTGGTGGGGAGCCATAAAGCTGGCCAGGCCCTTAAAGACTGTTGCACTGCCTGGGATGTACATGCTGCTCGATCTACGCACATCCCCTGCTACCTTGCCCTCGGTACTGCGCCTTCTGCCACTAGCGCTGTCGGCTGGGAATTTTACCATCAGCTTGTCCGCAAGGGTCCTGTGGTATAGCAACACTCTTGAACCCCTTTCCTCTTCGGGAATCAGAGTGGGCAGGTTCTCCTTATACCGTGGATCGAGCAGTGTGTACACCCAGTAATCCGTCGTGGCCAGAATGCGTGCAACGCGAGGGTCACGAGAAAGGCATCCTAACATGAAGTCAGCCATGTGTGCCAGGGTACCTGTACGCAACACATGGCTGTCTTCACTAGGAAGATCACTTTCAGGATCCTCCTCCTCCTCCTCCTCCTCCTCCTCAGGCCATACACGCTGAAAGGATGACAGGCAATCAGCCGGTGTACCGTCAGCAGCGGCCCAAGCTGTCTCTTCCCCCTCCTCCTCATCCTCCTCATGCTCCTCCTCCTGTACGCGCTGAGAAATAGACAGGAGGGTGCCCTGACTATCCAGCGGCATACTGTCTTCCCCCGCCCCCGTTTCCGAGCGCAAAGCAGCTGCCTTTATGGTTTGCAGGGAATTTCTCAAGATGCATAGCAGAGGAATGGTGACGCTAATGATTGTAGCATCGCCGCTCACCACCTGGGTAGACTCCTCAAAATTACCAAGGACATGGCAGATGTCTGCCAACCAGGCCCACTCTTCTGAAAGGAATTGAGGAGGCTGACTCCCACTGCGCCGCCCATGTTGGAGTTGGTATTCGACTATAGCTCTACGTTGTTCATAGAGCCTGGCCAACATGTGGAGCGTAGAGTTCCACCGTGTGGGCACGTCGCACAGCAGTCGGTGCACTGGCAGCTTAAAGTGATGTTGCAGGGTGCGCAGGGTGGCAGCGTCCGTGTGGGACTTGCGGAAATGTGCGCAGAGCCGGCGCGCCTTTACGAGCAGGTCTGACAAGCGTGGGTAGCTTTTCAGAAACCGCTGAACCACCAAATTAAAGACGTGGGCCAGGCATGGCACGTGCGTGAGGCTGCCGAGCTGCAGAGCCGCCACCAGGTTACGGCCGTTGTCACACACGACCATGCCCGGTTGGAGGCTCAGCGGCGCAAGCCAACGGTCGGTCTGCTCTGTCAGACCCTGCAGCAGTTCGTGGGCCGTGTGCCTCTTATCGCCTAAGCTGAGTAGTTTCAGCACGGCCTGCTGACGCTTGCCCACCGCTGTGCTGCCACACCGCGCGACACCGACTGCTGGCGACATGCTGCTGCTAACACATCTTGATTGCGAGACAGAGGAGGAGGAGGAGGAGGAGGAGGGTGCTTTAGTGGAGGAAGCATACACCTCCGCAGATACCAGCACCGAGCTGGGGCCCGCAATTCTGGGGGTGGGTAGGACGTGAGCGGTCCCAGGCTCTGACTCTGTCCCAGCCTCCACTAAATTCACCCAATGTGCCGTCAGGGAGATGTAGTGGCCCTGCCCGCCTGTGCTTGTCCACGTGTCCGTTGTTAAGTGGACCTTGGCAGTAACCGCGTTGGTGAGGGCGCGTACAATGTTGCGGGAGACGTGGTCGTGCAGGGCTGGGACGGCACATCGGGAAAAGTAGTGGCGACTGGGAACTGAGTAGCGCGGGGCCGCCGCCTCCATGATACTTTTGAAGGACTCCGTTTCCACAACCCTATATGGCAGCATCTCAAGGCTGATGAATTTTGCGATGCGGACGGTTAACGTTTGAGCGTGCGGGTGCGTGGCGGCGTACTTGCGCTTGCGCTCCAACAGTTGCGCTAGCGACGGCTGGACTGTGCGGTGCGAGACATTGGTGGATGGGGCCGAGGACAGCGGAGGTGAGGGTGTGGGTGCAGGCCATGAGACGGTCGTGCCTGTGTCCTGAGAGGGGGGTTGCATCTCAGTGGCAGGTTGGGGCACAGGGGGAGAGGCAGGGGTGCAAACCGGAGGCGCTGAACGGCCTTCGTCCCACCTTGCGGGGTGCTTGGCCATCATATGTCT
This sequence comes from Eleutherodactylus coqui, assembly GCF_035609145.1. Classification (NCBI taxonomy): domain Eukaryota; kingdom Metazoa; phylum Chordata; class Amphibia; order Anura; family Eleutherodactylidae; genus Eleutherodactylus; species Eleutherodactylus coqui. The sequence continues at coordinate 85,789,378 of NC_089846.1, forward strand.
GCGCATGGTGGTGGTGGTGAGGCTGTTGGTGTTGGCTCCCCGGCTGAGCTTTGCGCGACAAAGGTTGCACACCACAGTTCGTCGGTCGTCAGGCGTCTCTGTGAAAAACTGCCAGACCTTAGAGCACCTCGGCCTCTGCAGGGGCGCTTTGGGAAACACTTGGTGGATTATTCGGTCTGGCCCTGCCTCTACCCCTGGCCACCGCACTGCCTCTTGCAACCTGCCCTGCTGATGCCCTTGACTCCCCCTCTGAAGACCTGTCCTCCTGAGTAAGCGTTGCACACCAGGTGGGGTCAGTCACCTCATCGTCCTGCTGCTCTTCCTCCGAATCCTCTGTGCGCTGCTCCCTCGGACTTACTGCCCTTACTACTACCTCACTGCAAGACAACTGTGTCTGATCGTCATCGTCCTCCTCACCCACAGAAAGTTGTTGAGACAGTTGGCGGAAGTCCCCAGCCTCATCCCCCGGACCCCGGGAACTTTCGAATGGTTGGGCATCAGTGACTATAAACTCCTCTGGTGGGAGAGGAACCGCTGCTGCCCAATCTGAGCAGGGGCCCGAGAACAGTTCCTGGGAGTGTTCCCGCTCCTGAGCAGGTGTCATTGTAGTGGAGTGAGGAGGCTGGGAGGAAGGAGGAGCAGCAGACAGAGGATTCGGATTTGCAGCAGTGGACGGCGCAGAACTGCGTGTTGACGATAGGTTGCTCGAAGCACTTTCTGCCATCCAGGACAGGACCTGCTCACACTGCTCATTTTCTAATAACCGTCTCCCGCGTGGACCCATTAATTGGGCGATGAATGTGGGGACGCCAGAAACGTGCCTCTCTCCTAATCGCGCAGCAGTCGGCTGCGACACACCTGGATCAGGAGCTCGGCCTGTGCCCACACCCTGACTTGGCCCTCCGCGTCCTCGGCCGCGTCCACGTCCTCTAGGCCTACCCCTACCCCTCAGCATGCTGTATTACCAGTGATTTGATTTCACAGGCAGGAAATAAATTGGCGCAAGACTGCAGGCCAAATATAATTTTTGCCCTTTTTGGAAAACGAAAGGCCCCACTGCCTCTAGTGAATGAATAATCTAAGTTTAATAACTGTGCTGTGTCCCTGCTAATGTGTCACAGAACGTGAGGGTAGCAGAGTTATTATAACTCTGGCAGAGCAGGTATTTTTTTTCCCAATTAGGGAAAGCAAATGGCGAAGCCAGGAGTAAAACGTAGCTGGGTGCGTATGATTTTTACAGGTTGCAGACGCAGCCGACACGTGTCCACCGGCGTTAGGACGGACAGAGGCAGGACAAATAGAATTATTTTCGTTTTTTTTGCACCAAAAGGCAGCACTGCGTATATTCTATGAACATGAGAAGTTTAATAACTGTGCTGTTTTCCTGCTAATGTGTCACAGAACGTGAGGATAGCAGAGTTATTAACTGTGGCAGAGCAGGTATTTTTTTTCCCAATTAGGGAAAGCAAATGGCGAAGCCAGGAGTAAAACGTAGCTGGGTGCGTATGATTTTTACAGGTTGCAGACGCAGCCGACACGTGTCCACCGGCGTTAGGACGGACAGAGGCAGGACAAATAGAATTATTTTCCGTTTTTTTGCACCAAAAGGCAGCACTGCGTATATTCTATGAACATGAGAAGTTTAATAACTGTGCTGTTTTCCTGCTAATGTGTCACAGAACGTGAGGGTAGCAGAGTTATTAACTGTGGCAGAGCAGGTATTTTTTTTCCCAATTAAGGAAAGCAAATGGCGAAGCTAGGAGTAAAACGTAGCTGGGTGAGTATGATTTTTACAGGTTGCAGACGCAGCCGACACGTGTCCACCGGCGTTAGGACGGACAGAGGCAGGACAAATAGAATTATTTTCACTTGTTTTACAAGCAAAAGGCAGCACTGCGTATATTCAATGAATAATAACTGTGTTGTGGCCCTGCCTATACAATTCTTTCCCTGCAGTATCAATGGAGGGTGGAATGCTCTGCAGAGGCGATTTTGAGAAGCCAAAAAAAAATGCAGCACAGCTAACAGCAGCCTGGACAGTACTGCACACGGATAAATATGGCCCTAGAAAGGACCGTTGAGGTTCTTGAAGGCTACACTCACTCCTAACACTCTCCCTGCCTATGCAGCACTTCTGTCCCTAATGCCAGGTGCAACGCTCTGCAGAGCCGATTTTGAGAAAAAAAAAAATGGCACTGCTAACAGCAGCCAACACACAGCTATCAGTGGCCCTAATAAGGACCTTTGGGGGGTCTTGAAGCCTACACTAACTACCAATTCTTTCCCTACAGCAGCTCCGGTACAAACAGCACTGTCCCTCATCTAACTCACCAGGCATCTGAGCCGAACCGCGGGAGGGGCCGACTTTTATGTTCGGGTGACACCTGATCTTCCCAGCCACTCACAGCAGGGGGGTGGTATAGGGCTTGAACGTCACAGGGGGAAGTTGTAATGCCTTCCCTGTCTTTCAATTGGCCAAAAAAAAGCGCGCTAACGTCTCAGGGAAGGAAGTGAAAGTAACCAGAACACCGCATGGTGTTCGTTACGAATAACGAACATCCCGAACACCCTAATATTCGCACGAATATCAAGCTCGGAAGAACACGTTCGCTCATCTCTAAATATAATCTTTTCACCCGAGTACGGAAGTACTCGAAAATCACGGTGCTCGATCGAGTAATTACTCAAAACGAGTATATTCGCTCATCTCTAACTGCGAGCAACTAGGCTAGGAGAAGCTGATGCCGCTGAGAGATCGCAGAGCAACCCGTGACATTCCATTTTGTTTGCCCGTGGACCCCTCCCGCTCGGGTCGCTGCAACATCATTACAAACAGAGGAGGAACAGAAGCGCTACAGCTAAGTACTTTTTCAATCCAAACCTAAGTGAGTGTGCGTGGCTGACCCAACTGTACTGTGGTCTAAATGTGCTGTGTCATAAGTGTGACTTGGGATTAGTGACTTTGGAATCAGAGACTTTTTGAAGAGTCACTTGTATTTAATTACTATTTATCTATTTTAATTTTTTCACATATTACTTTCATCTAATCTAACTGCATGATCTTCATTAAGGCTGTCTGTCCACAGGCGTTGCAAAATCCCATGGCGAATCTTCACCACGGAAGCCGTCGCCCGGGAGCAGGAGCCGGCAGACGGATCTCCGCGCTAAGCCTATCTGACAGATAGGCTGACCACGGAGCATTACGGCAATTCGCAGCATGCTGCGAACTGCCGGCCACGAGCGGAGCAGCGCTATGGCAAGCGTTCACTGCGTTCCCCGCGGCCGGATTTTCGCCACTGGGAGCGCAGTGAGAATTCACCTGTGGACAGGAGCCCTTAGAATGTGCTCCATGACTGACAATATCATCCAGCGTACATCTTGTGACATGTATGCGGTCCTTGAACAGCCAGGTGTATACTGCTGTATAAGATGTGAGCATGTTGTACATTTGGAAGCCCGGATCATGGAACTAAGTGAGCAGCAGCTTGCAGCACTGAGATCCATTGACAACCTGGAAAGGAGTTTGCTGCTCACTGAACACTGGCTGGGGCAAATGTGGGGGTGAATGGTAGTTTGGGAGAGCAGGATGAGCAGGCAGCTAGCTGGGTGACAGGAGGAGGGAAGAGATCCAGGGAGGCTAGTCCTGAACTGGAACATACCAAAAAGTGTTACCATGCAGGGCGGCGCGGGGTCCCGCGGTCGGCGCGCGTCGCTCCGGCATCAGCGTCCTGGAGCTCTGGTGTCGGGGCTCTCCCGGCGGCTTGCGGCGGCCGGTGGGCGGCCCCGTGAGCGTGTCCGCCCGTAGGGTGCCGCACGCACGCCTCCATCCTTCTTATGCAGCACTCTCTGTCCCTGGGCGGAGCCTTGTAGTTAAAAGACTGGCAGTGATCTGAGCTCACTGCCAGTTATTGGTTCTGTCAGCTCCTAGTAAGGCCTGTCTGCAGCCTGTCTAAGTCAGCTTCTAGTTTGTTTGTCAGCCTCCTCCAGTTTTGCCTTGCGTTTGTATTTTCTGTCTGTTACTCCATCTGCCTTTCTGTCGGCACTCTGTCCCCCGCTAGTTAGATTCTACCTTTCAGTCGCCAGGTCCCTAGCCAGGGTAGGGTCCGCCGTCCAGTTGTTCGCCTGGGGTTAGCCAGGGTCGAGGCAAGTAGGCAGGGAGAGTGGGGGGGCGGTAAGCTCAGGGAACCCCACTTGGCGCCCGGGGGTCAGAGTGACGGAACATAATAACTGGCCCTTTAACCCCTTAAGGACACGGCCTATTTTGGGCTTAAGGACGCAACAATTTTTGGCGGATTTTCTTCTCCATTTATCAAAAGCCATAACTTTTTTATTTTTTCGTTGACGCGGCCATATGAGGGCTTGTTTTTTGCGTGGCAAACTGTAGTTTTTATCGGCGTCATTTTTGGGTACATTAACTATATTGTAAAACTTTTTTTTTTTTTTTTTTTTATGATAGCAGGGAGAGAAAACGCATCAATTCTGCCATAGATTGTTTTATTTTTTTTTTACAGCGTTAATCATGCAGCATAAATAAGACATTCCATTTTTTCTGCGGACCGGTATGGTTACAACGATACCAAAATTCTTACATTTTTTTTAGGTTTTTCCACTTTTTTGCAATAAAAACCATTTTTTGGAAATCTTTTTTTTTTTCTAAATCGCTGCATTCAAAGTCCTGTAACTTTTTTATTTTTTGATGTACGGAGCTCTGAGGGCTTATTTTTTGCGAGACGAGCTGTAGTTTTTACTGGTGCCATTTTGGGGTACATACGGCTTTTTTGATCACTTTTATTGCGTTTTTAGTGAGGCAAAATGCTAAAAATTAGCATTTTGCCTGTTTTTTAAAACGCTTTTTTCCGTGCACAGTCAAAAGCATGTGCAACTTATTGTACGCGTCGTTACGGACGCGACAATACCAAATATGTGGGGGTTTATTTTTTTTTTACCTTTTTTTATGCTAATCTGAGAAAAAGCATAAAAAAATGGGTTTCTTTACTCTTTTTTTTTACATTTTTTTAATTTACATTTTTAATCTTTGTTTTGTTTACACAATATGAGTCCCTCTGAGGGACTTTGACCACTGCCCTGATGATCGCTGTCATAAGGCATGGCAGAGCTACTGCTCTGCCATGCCTTATAGCTTATACAGCGATCTCAGGCACTGGTAATACAGGACGCCAGTGTCTACCATGGCGACAGGCCGGGCTTTCGCGATAACATCGCGAGAGCCGGCCGGAGACACAGAGGGAGCCGCGCTCCCTCTGTGGAGGAAGGGGTTAACAGCGGGGGGCGCATCTCCGATGCCCCCCCGCTGTTGCAGCGGGACGCCGGCTGTGACTGACAGCCGACTACCGCTGTGGGATAGCGCGGGATCTTATGTGATCCCGCGCTATCTCCAGGACGTAAGTTTTCGCCCTGTTGCGGGAAGTACCAGCCTGCCAGGATGTAAACTTACGCCCTGCAGCGGGAACGGGTTAAACTGTTTTTTTCCATGGAGGCGATCAGCTCCCTCGCAAACCAGCTGCAAGCCCTGGTGCCGGTGATCCAGGATTTATCAGCTCGCATGGTGGCCCAGGAGCAGTGGGCGTTGTCACAGGGGCCGGACGCCTCAACCAGTCACGAACTCAAGTGCCCTCTTCCCGATGGGTTCTCTGGGGAGAGGAACAAGTTTCTTGTCTTCCAACAGGCGTGTCGCCTGTTTTTTCGGATGCGTCCCCGTTCTTCCGGGTCGGAGGCCCAAAGGGTCGGGCTTATAATGTCCCTGCTGCGGGGCTTTTTCCATTCCCGAGGGTTCCCCCTGCCTGCAGTTGGTGGACTCCTTTTTTCAGGAACTCGGGGGTATCTTCGATGAACCGGACCGAGTGGGGTTGGCGGTTTCACGGCTGTTGGCGTTGCATCAGGGGTCGCTTTGTGTGGAGGATTATTGCTCCAATTTCAGACGCTATGCGGGTGATACTGCATGGAATGATAGCGCTCTGAAATACATTTTTCTGCAGGGCCTCTTGGACGCGGTTAAAGAACTGTTGATTTCCCATCCCGTTCCCGGGTCTTTAAGGGAGGCTATGGAGCTAGCGGTGAAGGCAGATAGGAGGCTCAGGGCTGGGAAGCAAGATAGACAGGCCCGTAGAGTCAGGGAGGTCATTTGTCCTGTTCTCTCCTCTTCCGTACCAGTCTCTGTTCCCGAGCCTATGGAGGTGGACCCACTGGACCCCAAGGAGCGACGCCGGATTCGTTTATTGCATCATCTCTGCCTCTACTGCGGGAAAGCTGGACATCAGGTGATAACCTGCCCCCTAAAGCCTCAGCGCCCACAGTCTGAACCGGCGGAAGACTCCAAAGTCCTAGGCGATTGCTGGGAGGATCGCCTAGGACGGCAGGTACTTCCTAAACTTATGGTACCTTGTCAGGTTAGATTCCGGAACTTTTTCCGCCCAGGGCAGGCGTTTATTGATTCCGGAGCAGCCGCTAACCTGATAAGCAGGCGTTTCGTTAGACCCCTGATAGCTGAATTTGTGGCGCTGAAGACGCCAATTCGTTTTACTAGCATTGATGCTACCCCTCTTGCTATGGGCTTGGTACGATGGAGGACCCCAGTGTTACAGTTCACGGTGGGGAGTTCCCACTCGGAAGAACTATCATTCCTGGTGATGGAGAAGATGTTGGTTGACATGGTACTAGGGATGCCGTGGTTGGCGTTGCGCAACCCCCAATTCAATTGGACCACCCGGGAACTGACTCATTGGGGACCATCCTGCCAGAGCCATCTTGCTCCCCTTCCTCTCTGCTCAGTAGATACCGCGCTCATTCCGGAGTACTTGTCTGACTTCCGGGATGTTTTCCCAAAGCCGGTCAGAGACCCTGCCTCCTCACAGAGAGTGGGATTGTGGGATAGACCTTATTCCAAACAAGCCCATCCCTAAGGGGAATGTCAAGGGTGATGCCCTTTCGCGGAGTTTTGGGGTGCCAGAATGTGAGTCACTGCCTCCCGAAAATACCCTGGAACCTGGGGTTGTGGTTGCGGCTGTGGACTCTGGTCTCATTCCACACCTTCAGAGAGCTCAGCAGGATGCTCCACCAGGGGTTCCCGAGGGCAGATGGTTTGTGCCAGAATCATTAAGCCTCTCAGTTTCTGAACCCTACAAGGTGGGTCAGAAGGTGCATCTGTCCTCCAGGAACCTAAGACTGAAGGTCCCGTCCTTAAAGCTTGCGCCGTGCTTTGTAGGGCCTTTTACTATTACGCGTGTAATTAACCCGCTCGCTTACGAACTTGAGTTGCCAGCCACGTGGAAAGTGCATTGGGTTTTCCACGGAGCATTACGGCAATTCGCAGCATGCTGCGAACTGCCTACCACGAGCGGAGAATCGCAATGATTCTCTGCTCGTGGACAGGAGGGCTGCGCTTTCCATAGCATCGCTATGGCAAGCGTTCACTGTGTTCCCCGCGGCCAGATGTTCGCCACTGGGAGCGCAGTGAGAATTCACCTGTGGACAGGAGCCCTTAGAATGTGCTCCATGACTGACAATATCATCCAGTGTACATCTTGTGACATGTATGCAGTCCTTGAACAGCCAGGTGTATACTGCTGTATGAGATATAAGCGTGTTGCACATTTGGAAGCCCGGATCATGGAACTAAGTGAGCAGCAGCTTGCAGCACTGAGATCCATTGACAACCTGGAAAGGAGTTTGCTGCTCACTGAACACTGGCTGGGGCAAATGTGGGGGTGAATGGTAGTTTGGGAGAGCAGGATGAGCAGGCAGCTAGCTGGGTGACAGGAGGAGGGAAGAGATCCAGGGAGGCTAGTCCTGAACTGGAACATACCAACAAGTGTTACCATGCAGGGCGGCGCGGGGTCCCGCGGTCGGCGCATCGCTCCGGCGTCAGCGCCGGTGTCCTGGAGCTCTGGTGTCGGGGCTCTCCCGGCGGCGTGGGCGTGTCCGCCCGTAGAGTGCCGCCCGCACGCCTCCATCCTTCTTATGCAGCAGTGGGAGGAATTGCCTCCTCCCACTCTCTGCCATGGGCGGAGCCTTGTAGTTAAAAGACTGGCAGTGATCTGAGCTCCTAGTAAGTCCTGTCTGCAGCCTGTCTCAGTCAGCTTCTAGTTTGTGTGTCAGCCTCCTCCAGTTTTGCCTTGCGTTTGTATTTTCTGTCTGTTACTCCATCTGCCTTTCTGTCGGCACTCTGTCCCCCGCTAGCTAGATTCTACCTTTCAGTCGCCAGGTCCCTAGCCAGGGTAGGGACCGCAGTCCAGTTGTCCGCCTGGGGTTAGCCACGGTCGAGACAAGTAGGCAGGGAGAGTGGGGGGCGGTAAGCTCAGGGCACCCCACTTGGCGCCCAGGGGTCAGAGTGCCGTAACAACAAGTTTGTAAAGTTGGCAGATGAGGGAGATGCCATTACAGGATTAGTGCTGCTGCAGCACAACATGCCCTCTGACCACCAGGGTATGTCTGCTGCAGTAAGGAGAATAGGAGCACGGGGCAGGCTAAACAGGCCTTGGTAGTGAGGGACTCAATTATTAGGGGGACACACAGGTAAATCTGCCATAAAGACTGAGATTGTTGAGCGGTGTTGCAACGGCCGAGCAAAGCACGCCAAAGTGAGAGAGACCACAAGGGTTGCAGAAGGGTTGTCACAGGCGGCTCTATGGTCCCTCCAGACAATGGTGCCAAAGGTACTGTGCCCAGAGGTTGTGCCACAACCCAGAGAATGTACCGTGGTACACTTACAGAAAGGCCTGTTTTGTCACTCGTGACGCCAGTACTCCAACTGGGACTCTCGGGATGGAATACCAATGAAATAAATGAGACGAGTTCGGTAGCTTGTAGTAGTAATCAGGGAGTACGCAGATTTACTGAGTTGAAGTTTGAAACAGTTGAACAATGCAAAAATTTCCAATATAGTAGTTGGTAGTGGTATAGAGATATCCTGCTGTATGCTGATTGAACACGTTGCAGGATACAGTAATATTTAGTTGTGTAGAAACTGACTACAACGCTCTCTCCCCTTTTCCTTGTTTATTTCTCTGACGCTGAACTGAAACTGATTCAGAAAGACAATTCCCCACTAGTTGCTCTAACTGAACAGATGAGTGAATTGATTAAAGTGTAGATGTAGCAGAGTGTAACCCGGTTGTTGAACTAATCATGGCTTTGAATTCACTAGGTAGTTTTCAGACTCACTGTTTTGGTGAAAGACTGACCTCTGAAAGATCCTCCTCCTCTCTTCTGTAGATCACCAAGGGAGCAGAATGAATCCTCACTCAACCTTGGGAAGGCTGGGAATATCACTGTTTTCTCTCTGGCACGAGTACCTCCTCCACTCAGACATGACCTGACTACAACCTCTTCCTCTCTCACTCCTGACTGCATCTGTCTAACTGCTCACTGACTCCTCCTTTTATCTCCTCTTCTACTTCCTGCACTTTCTGGACTCCTCCCACTCTGCATAGGGATTTGTGTTGTGGCTTTCCCGCTCTTGGACTCTGCACCAGTGAGATTGAAGCTGATCAGCCAATAAGACACCAGCTGAAATCAGAGCTAAGTTCTAGACTTGGTAGAGGAAGGGGAGAAACAGAGTTTCTCAAACATACAACACTTTCTATGTTCAAGGACGGCACATAGACAGGCGAGACAGGACAAGAGTTGCTGTGAATGCTCTGTAGCACCCTCTGGGCCTTTACAGTGTATTGTCACCCTGGCGCTCGGCACTGGTAAGTTGAAGGTCCTTAAAAACAATTTCAGAGAACTAGGATGTAAGCTTAGTGCAAGGACCTGCAAAGTAGTATTTTCTGAAATACTTCCTATACCACGTGCCACGCCAGAAAGGCAGCGGGAGATTAGGGAGGTAAACAAGTGGCTCCAGAGTAGGTGCAGGAAGAAGAGCTTTGGGTTCCTGGAGAGCTGGGCTGACTCTGCTGTTGGCTACAGACTCTACCGTAGGGACGGGCTTCACCTCAATGGGGAGAAGATGGCTAGAAGGTTGGAGGAGTGTTTAAACTAGGGACTGGAAGGCAACCAGAGATATAGGCGGAAATATAGTGCAGATAGTGACCTGGGACTAAGTAATGGAAATGTTAGTGGAGCGGTGGGAGGGGTCAGTACAGTTAGAACAGGCAGAACAGTTAGTAAGTATACATGTAATTTAAAAAAAATTATCAAAACTTATATGTTGACTAATACTTGAAGTCTGACCAATGAAATTGACAAATTAGAAGTAATCATGTCTGAGAAAAACTACGACATAGTGGGATTAACAGAGACCTGGTTGGATGAAAACTTACAGGGTTACAGTCTGTTCAGAAGGCATTGTAAAAAAACAGGAAAGGGGGAGGAGTTTGTCTTTATGTAAAATTCTGTTTAAAGCCTGCATTACAGGAAAATATATGGGAAGGAGATGAACATGTGGAGTCTCTATGGGTACACATACATGCAGGGAAAAACAACAATAAAATCCTCATAGGGTTTTTTTTTTATAGGCCTCAAAATATAACAGAAGCCACTGAATCTATTACTGAGGCAAATAGATGAAGCGCCAAATCACAATGAGATAATTATTATGGGGGGCTTTAACTATCTGAATATAAACTGGGAAGAAGAAACCTGCCGATCTCATAAAAGCAACAACTTTATGTCAATAACTAAAGATAATAACTAGAGATGAGCGAGCGTACTCGTCCGAGCTTGATGCTCGTTCGAGTATTAGGGTGTTCGAGATGCTCGTTACTCGAGACGAGCACCACGCGCTGTTCGAGTTACTTTCACTTTCATCTCTGAGACATTTGCGCGCTTTTCTGGCCAGTAGAAAGACATGGAAGGCATTACAACTTCCTCCTGTGATGTTCCAGCCCTATACCACCCCCCTGCAGTGAGTGGCTGGGGAGAGCAGGTGAAACTCGAGTATTAAAATCTGCCCCGCCCGCGGCTCGCCACAGATGCATTCTGACATAGATCAGGGAAAGTGCTGTCTTGCTTTAGCTGCTATAGGGAGAGCGTTAGGTGTTATATTAGTCTTCAAGAACCCCAACGGTCCTTCTTAGGGCCACATCTGACCGTGTGCAGTACTGTTGAGGCTGCTTTTAGCAGTGTTGCACAATTTTTTTTTTTTTGTATATCGGGCGTGCAGACCATTGCGTCCTCAGTCTGCAGCCATTGTACAGAGTATAGGGGCAGTACTGGTGAGGCAGGGACAGTGGGAAAGGTGAAAGAGATATACTGTCTATATAGGCAGTGGGCTTTTAAAAAGAAAATGGGGAAAAATACTATCTTTGGGCTGCCTGTGACCGTCTTCAGTGTACTGCGTGTCTGCTGGGGGTAGTAGTCCTAATTAATACGCAGCTAAGCGTTACAGCAGGCTCGCGCAAAATTGTTTCCTGGCTCTGCTGTCTCCGTTACATCACCGCCGTCATAGCGCCAGAGGGAAACAGTATACATAATATACGCTGCATACAGTATCTGTCTGGTGTTTCAGCTCACCATTTAAACAAATTGAAGCAAAATACTTAAGGCCTACCATTGCCCTTTGGCCACTTGACTGCTTCTGCGCTGTGAATTCCACTAGCTCAGTCATACGCACCTACGTCTCACTACAGGCTTGCGCATAATTGTTTCCTGGCTCTGCTGTGCGTTCCATAAGCGAAGTCAGCCTCCAACCACAGGCCAATAAGCGGCACATTTAATTACAGCGTTCTGTTTCTGCTAATCTTGTAATACACCATGCTGAGGGGTAGGGGTAGGCGTAGAGGACGGGGGTGAGAACGCGGAGGCCCAAGTCAGGGTGTGGGCACAGGCCGAGCTCCTGGTCCAGGTGTATCGCAGCCGACTGCTGCGGGATTAGGAGAGAGGCAAGTTTCAGGGGTCCCCAGATTCATCTCACAATTAATGGGTCCATGCGGTAGACCTTTATTAGAAAATGAGCAGTGTGAGCAGGTCCTGTCGTGGATGGCAGAAAGTGCATCCAGCAATCTATCGACCACCCAGTCTTCTACGCTGTTCACAGCTGCAACTCTGAATCCTCTGGCTGCTGCTCCTCCTTCCTCCCAGCCTCCTCACTCCATGAAAATGACACATTCTGAGGAGCAGGCAGACTCCCAGGAACTGTTCTCGGGCCCCTGCCCAGATTGGGCAGCAATGGTTCCTCTCCCACCAGAGGAGTTTATCGTGACCGATGCCCAACCTTTGGAAAGTTCCCGGTGTCCGGGGGATGAGGCTGGGGACTACCGGCAACTGTCTCAAGAGCTTTCAGTGGGTGAGGAGGACGATGAGACACAGTTCTCTATCAGTGAGGTAGTAGTAAGGGCAGTAAGTCCAAGGGAGGAGCGCACAGAGGATTCGGAGGAAGAGCAGCTGGACGATGAGGTGACTGACCCCACCTGGTTTGCTAAGCCTACTGAGGACAGGTCTTCAGAGGGGGAGGCAAGTGCAGCAGCAGGGCAGGTTGGAAGAGGTAGTGCGGTGGCCAGGGGTAGAGGCAGGGCCAGACCGAATAATCCAACTGTTTCCCAAAGCGCCCCCTCGCGCCATGCCACCCTGCAGAGGCCGGGGTGCTCAAAGGTGTGGCAGTTTTCCACTGAGAGTGCAGTCGACCGACGAACTGTGGTGTGCAAGGTTTGTCGTGCCAAGATCAGCCGGGGAGCCACCACCACCAGCCTCACCACCACCAGCATGCGCAGGCATATGATGGCCAAGCACCCCACAAGGTGGGACGAAGGCCGTTCACCGCCTCCGGTTTGCACCACTGCCTCTCCCCCCTGTGCCCCAACCTGCCACTAAGATCCAACCCCCCTCTTAGGACACAGGCACGACCGTCTCCCAGCCTGCACCCACACCCTCACCTCCGCTGTCCTCGGCCCCATCCAGCAATGTCTCTCAGCGCAGCGTCCAGCCGTCGATAGCACAACTGTTTGAGCGCAAGTACGCCGCCACACACCCGCACGCTCAAGCGTTAAACATGCACATAGCCAAATTGATCAGCCTGGAGATGCTGCCGGATAGGCTTGTGGAAACGGAGGCTTTCAAAAACATGATGGCGGCAGCGGCCCTGCGCTACTCTGTTCCCAGTCGCCACTACTTTTCCCGATGTGCCGTCCCAGCCCTGCACGACCACGTCTCCCGCAACATTGTACGCGCCCTCACCAACGCGGTTACTGCCAAGGTCCACTTAACAACAAACACGTGGACAAGCACAGGCGGGCAGGGCCACTATATCTCCCTGACGGCACATTGGGTGTATTTAGTGGAGGCTGGGACCAAGTCAGAGCCTGGGACCGCTCACATCCTACCCACCTCCAGAATTGCGGGCCCCAGCTCGGTGGTGGTATCTGCGGCGGTGTATGCTTCCTCCACTAAACCACCTTCCTCCTACGCAACCTCTGTCTCGCAATCAAGATGTCTCAGCAGCAGCACGTCGCCAGCAGTCGGTGTCGCGCGCCGTGGCAGCACAGCGGTGGGCAAGCGTCAGCAGGCCGTGCTGAAACTACTCAGCTTAGGAGAGAAGAGGACACAGCCCACGAACTGCTGCAGGGTCTGACAGAGCAGACCGACCGCTGGCTTCCGCCGCTGAAACTCCAACCGGGCATGGTCGTGTGTGACAACGGCCGTAACCTGGTGGCGGCTCTGCAGCTCGGCAGCCTCTCCGCACGTGCCATGCCTGGCCCACATCTTTATTTTGGTGGTTCAGCGCTTTCTGAAAAGCTACCCACGCTTGTCAGACCTGCTCGGAAAGGTGCGCCGGCTCTGCGCACATTTCCGCAAGTCCAACACGGACGCTGCCACCCTGCAGACCCTGCAACATCGGTTTAATCTGCCAGTGCACAGACTGCTGTGCGACGTGCCCACACGGTGGAACTCTACGCTCCACATGTTGGCCAGGCTCTATGAGCAACGTAGAGCTATAGTGGAATACCAACTCCAACATGGGCGGCGTAGTGGGAGCCAGCCTCCTCAATTCTTTACAGAAGAGTGGGTCTGGTTGGCAGACATCTGCCAGGTCCTTGGAAACTTTGAGGAGTCTACTCAGATGGTGAGCAGCGATGCTGCAATCATTAGCGTCACCATTCCTCTGCTATGCCTCTTGAGAAGTTCCCTGCAAAGCATAAAGGCAGACGCTTTGCGCTCGGAAACAGAGGCGGGGGAAGACAGTATGTCGCTGGATAGTCAGAGCACCCTCATGTCTATATCTCAGCGCGTTGAGGAGGAGGAGGAGGAGGAGGAGGGGGGAGGAGCATGAGGAGGAGGGGGAAGAAACAGCTTGGCCCACTGCTGAGGGTTCCCATGCTGCTTGCCTGTCATCCTTTTTAGCGTGTATGGCCTGAGGAGGAGGAGGAGGAGGATCCTGAAAGTGATCTTCCTAATGAGGACAGCCATGTGTTGCGTACAGGTACCCTGGCACACATGGCTGACTTCATGTTAGGATGCCTTTCTCGTGACCTTCGCGTTACACGCATTCTGGCCACTACGGATTACTGGGTGTACACACTGCTCGACCCACGGTATAAGGAGAACCTTTCCACTCTCATACCCGAAGAGGAAAGGGGTTCGAGAGTGATGCTATACCACAGGACCCTGGCGGACAAACTGATGGTAAAATTCCCATCTGACAGCGCTAGTGGCAGAAGGCGCAGTTCCGAGGGCCAGGTAGCAGGGGAGGCGCGGAGATCAGGCAGCATGTACAGCGCAGGCAGGGGAACACTCTTCAAGGCCTTTGACAGCTTTATGGCCCCCCCAGCAAGACTATGTCACCGCTCCCCAGTCAAGGCTTAGTCGGCGGGAGCACTGTAAAAGGATGGGGAGGGAGTACATAGCCGATCGCATGACCGTGCTCCGTGACGCCTCTGCCCCCTACCACTACTGGGTGTCGAAGCTGGACACGTGGCCTGAACTCGCGCTGTATGCCCTGGAGGTGCTTGCTTGTCCTGCGGCTAGCGTCTTGTCAGAGAGGGTGTTTAGTGCGGCTGGGGGAATCATCACGGCTAAGCGCACCCGCCTGTCAACCGACAGTGCCGACAGGCTTACACTCATAAAGATGAACAAAGCCTGGATTTCCCCAGACTTCTCTTCTCCACCAGCGGACAGCAGCGGTACCTAAACAATACGTAGGCTGCACCCGCGGATGGAAGCATCGTTCTCTATCACCATAAAAAACGGGGACCTTTTAGCTTCATCAATCTGTGTATTATATTCAGCCTCCTCCTCCTGCTCCTCCTCCTGAAACCTCACGTAATCACGCCGAACGGGCAATTTTTCTTAGGCCCACAAGGCTCAGTCATATTACTTTAGTAAACAATGTTTATACGTTTCAATTCTCATTAAAGCGTTGAAACTTGCACCTGAACCAATTTTTATTTTAACTGGGCTGCCTCCAGGCCTAGTTACAAATTAAGCCACAGTAACCAAAGCGATTAATGGGTTTCACCTGCCCTCTTGGTTGGGCATAGGCAATTTTTCTGAGGTATATTAGTACTGTTGGTACACCAATTTGTTTGGGCCCTCGCCTACAGTGTAATCCTACTAATTTCTATGGGCTTCGCCTGCACTCATAGTACAGCAAGGTGTGTGGGGTTGGCCTACACTTTTGCTACATAAATGTAACTCGGGCCTTGTCTATACTGCAACTACTGAAATGTGAAAGAGACTGTTATCTCCCTAAACTGCTGCAAGGGGAATGTTACTGATGCCTGTCTTGAGTGCTACTACTACTGAAATGGAACTAATACTGTGCTCCCCCTATACTGCTGCTTCGGAATTGTTACTGGGGCCTGTCTGGACTGCTACTACTACTGAAATGGAACTAATACTGTGCTCCCCCTATAATGCTGCTAGTGATATGTTACTGGGGCCTGTCCCTAATGCTACGGCTGAAATGTTACTAGTTCTGGGCTCTACCTATACCGCTGCTAATGCTAGGTCACTGGGGTGTGGAAACGGAGGCTTCCCAAAGACATGATGGTGGCTAGGCCATTTCCCACCAACGCGGTTACTGTTAAGGTGCATATAACCACGGACACGTAGTGCCTCAAAAATATCCCCCTCCTCCTCCAACAATGAAAACATTCTTGGCAAATACCTTTGCATTGGTCCGTCTGGTGGCAGTCCAAGAATTTCACCTTTACCGACACAACAAGAGAGCCCCCCCACCATTCCCCCGCCACGGCCCACTTAATCCTGGCCACATTCCGAAAACCAACTAAATAAAACCGCGCTACTAGGTCCGCAGTCTCCACAACAGTAACCGCGTTGGTGGGAATGCGAAGGTACATATTACCAGTCTGACTGGGGCATGCACTGTGGGCCGAAGCACACCTATATTGTATGTGACGTTAGCTCTGCTGAGCAGGGCACTGCAATGGGATTTATTTATGTACCGCCGATGGGTTCCAGGGAGCCACCCATGCTGTGGGTCCACAGGGACTTCCCATTAGGGATTTGTACCTGCCAGTGTCTATGTATTAAAAATCCCGGTCAGACTGGGGCATGCAGTGTGGGCCGAAGCCCACCTGCATTTAATCGGACGTTACCTCAGCTGTGATGGGCAATGCAATGGGATATATTTATGTACCGCCGGTGGCTTCCTGGGACCCACCCATGCTGTCGGTCCACACGGAGTTGTAACTGCATGTGTCCACTTCTAAAGAACCCCAGTCTGACTGGGGCATGCAGTGTGGGCCGAAGCCCACCTGCATTAAACCTGACGTTACCTCAGCTGTGCTGGGCACTGCAATGGGATTTATTTATGTACCGCCGGTGGGTTCTAAGGAGCCACCCATGCTGTGGGTCCACAGGGACTTCACAATAGGGAGTTGTACCTGCCTGTGTCTACTTACACTGGGGTGTTTTTTTATGACTGGGGCATGCAGTGTGGGCCGAAGCTCACCTGCATTTAATCTGACGTTAGCTCTGCTGTCCAGGGCACTGCAATGGGATACATTTATGTACAGCCGGTGGGTTCCAGGGAGCCACCCATGCTGTGGGTGCACACGGAATTCCCATTGCGGAGTTGTACCTGCCTGTGACTATTTATAAAAAACCCCAGTCTGACTGGGGCATGCAGACACCTTGCAGAATGAATAGTGTGTGGCACATGGGTTCCCCATTGCTATGCCCACGTGTGCAGCTCCTGATGGAGGAGGCACAGGATTGGATTTCTCATTGCTTCTGTACAGCATTCAGGGCTATCGCCCCGCCCCTTTTAAAGAGGGTCGCTGCCAACCCTCTGCAGTGTGTGCCTCCGGTTCCTCCTCATGGCAGAGGCACTTATAAATAGACATGAGGGTGGTGTGGCTATGAGGCCAGCGTGTGGCATGAGGGCAGCTGAAGGCTGAGCAGGGACATATTGGTGTGCGCTGTGGACACTGGGTCGTGCAGGGGGGGTTGGGCAGCATGTTACCCAGGAGAAGTGGCAGCGGAGTGTCATGCAGGCAGTGATTGTGCTTTGCTGGAGGTAGCGTGGTGCTTAGCTAAGGTATGCCTTGCTAATGAGGGTTTTTCAGAAGTAAAAATTGTTGGGGGGGGGGGCACTCTTACTGCTATTGTGGCTTAATAGTGGGACCTGGGAACTTGAGATGCAGCCCAACATGTAGCCCCTCGCCTGCCCTATCCGTTTCTGTTTCGTTCCCATCACTTTCTTGAATTTCCCAGATTTTCACAAATGAAAACCTTAGCGAGCATCGGCGATATACAAAAATGCTCGAGTCGCCCATTGACTTCAATGGGGTTCGTTACTCGAAACGAACCCTCGAGCATCGCGACAAGTTCGTCTCGAGTAACGAGCACCCGAGCAATTTGGTGCTCGCTCATCTCTAATAATAACCTTTCCCAACTTGTACAGGACCGGACTAGAGGCACGGCCATTTTGGACTTAATATTAACCCCTTAACGACTGCCCCATCGGGAAACTACGTCCTCAGTAAGTGGGCTTTAATCCTAGAGGACATAGTTTTATGCATCCTCTTTGGATTAATGCCCACTGGTCTGAGGACGTGACAGCTCTATGCTGTCGGTGCCCGCAGGTAGCCGACAGCATGGAGCTGTCATCCCAGGATGCGGGCAGTCCCCCCCGGTATTGCGATCGGCGATATCCAATGGATAGCGCCGATCGCAAAAAAGTAAAGAAAAGTGCCTAAAAAGTTAGATATTCAGCTGCCCTGATGGATCGGATCCATCAGAGCAGCTGAAAATTCTTACCTGGCTTGTCGGCGGTGTCCCCCGGAGATCGGGTCCTCCCGGACCCGCCGGCGGTCTTCTGCGCATGCGCGCCAGACGATGACGTCAGGCGCATGCGCAGAAGCCCGGGAGCCCCCGGCAAATTTGAAATCTCCTGGCTCCCGGCTCCTGAAGGTAGCCGGGAACCAGGAGGTGTTACCGGGGACCGCGGTGAGTGGTCCCCGGGCACGCGATCGCCGCTAACCATTGAATAGCGGCGATCGCGAAAAAGTTAAAAAAAAAGTCAGTTTCACCTCCCCTCATGGATCGGATCCATGAGGGGAGGTGAAAATACTCACCTAAGTCCTCCCCGATGTCCCAGGACCCGAATCCCCGTCTGCGCATGCGCACCCGATGATTGACATCGGGCGCGTGCACAGACGGGCTCGAGCCCCGGGAAATTTAAAATCCCTCTGCTCTTGGCTGCCATGTGTAGCCAGGAACAGAGAGATTATACCAGGGACATGATCACTGTTATCCAATGGATGACAGTGATCATGTAAACTTAAAAAAAAAGTGTAAAAGTAAAAAAAAAAGTTTTAAAAGCTTGCGTTTCATCTCCCCCCACGGATCATATCCGTGAGGGAGAATGAAATGACATACCTAAGGCCCGCAGATTTATCCGCGGACCTTACCGCAGCTTCTGCACACGTGCCCGTCGCCAAAATGGCGGACGCATGCGCAAAAGCCGTGGATTGCCAGGATAATTTAAAATCTCCCTGCTCCTGGCTACAAAACTTAGCCGAGAGCCTGGAGATTTCACGGGTGGGCCGCGGTTCCTCGTCACGTGTTCGCCGTTATCCAATGGATAATGGCGATCACGTAAAAGTAAAAAAAAGGTGAAGCTTCATCTCCCCTCACCGATGCGATCGGTGAGAGGAGATGAAACTTTTTACCGGAGGCCTCCGTATTTGCACCCCGACGCGATCTTCCTCCGTGAACTTACCCGGATTCTGCACATGCGACCGCCGGCAAAACAGCGAACACATGCGCAGGAGTCAGGGAGTCCAGGAAACGTAAAATCTCCTTGCTCCCAGCGACCAATGGTCACCGTGAGCCTGGAGCAGTGACGGGTGGGCTCGTTGAGCGGTCCCCGGTCTTGTGATAAAAAGGTAGCGATCTACCTTAGGCCGGTCTCACATGACCGGATAGGAATTATGGATTCGGCATGCGTCTGATCCGAGGTAATACGCATATGAAGCGCATTGGATTACACAATTCCGCTCACATTAGCGGGTCGGAATTGCGTAATCCACTCGCAGAAAAGAGAACGCAGCAGGTTCTATTTTACCGCGGATATCCGCAACATAGAGCCCATTGTGCTCCATGGTCACGGATATACCCGCAGCACATACGCAACTACATTGTATACGGGCTGCGAGTACCTGGGTCATCGCTAAGCGACTGTGCGGGAAATACAAATTTAAAAAAAGTACTGCGAATGACCGCCCGTGTGAGTAGGCAGTTATGCGCAGTACAATAGGCGGCCGTACGCAGGGACACAGCCGGGCTCACAGCTGGGATCCGCTGCGGGCCTCCGCAAGTGGATTCCACCTACGGCCGTGTGAGCCCGGCGTTATTCAGACCGCTACCTGTAATACGCAATTTACAAGAAGCCCCGGGAACGCTCGCCTTCATGCAGTTCCAGGAGCAGCTTGTTGAGCGCCTTCTGTGCGAGACCGCCGCACCTCATCAAGCTTACGGAGACTCACAGAGCGCCACTTTTTACACCCCATACCCGCCACTGAGGTCAAGAAATAACCCGCAAAAAGCATGAGAGGACGGGGGGATACACGGTTTTATTGCCCCATGTACCCATCCCAACCAGCCTCCGTAATTACCCCTGTCTTCGGAAATACCACACAGTTCACATTATTACTTTTATCTAAGATTTGGGGAACGCCGAAAAGGGCGCGGAGTGTGTGGGGGAGGGGTGGTGGATTTTTAGGGAGTCAATTTTTATTCCGTACAAATGAACAATGGCGCCTTGAATTTATTCAGTTCTGCCCTGAAATCCAACGGGTGTTCCCTGCATTACAGGCCTAACCATGTGTCCTATAAGTAGATTAGGGCCACAATGGGTATGTTTTTGAACACGGGACAAAAGGGGGTATCCATTTTGGGGTGAAGGTCTTTATTCCTATGTAAACTGTACAAAAAAAAAGTTTTTAAATTGACAAAATTGCCCAAAAAATGAAAAACGTAATTTTTTCCTTCTGCTTTGCTTAGATTTATTCAAAAACTGTGGGGTCAAAATACGCAGTACACCCCTAGATGAATTCATTAAGGGGTCTAGTTTTTAAAATGGGGTCATTTGAGGGGGTTCTTTATCGTTTTAGATGCTCAATGGCTCTATAAGTGGGCAATGGGGCCTGGAATTTATTCCGTTGTACCCTGAAATCCAACGGGTGCTCCTTCCATTATAGGCCTAGCCATGGGTCCTGTAAGTAGATTAGGGCCACAATGGGTATGTATCTGAACACGGGACAAACAGGGGTATCCATTTTGGGGTGAAAGTCTTCATTCCTATGTACACTGTACAAAAAAACCTGTTTTTAAATTGATACAAATGTCAAAAAAATGAAAATTGTAATTTTTTTCCTACTGCTTTGCTTAGATTTATTCAAAAATTGTAGGGTAAAAATACACAGTACACCCCTACATTAATTCGATAAGGGGTCTAGTTTTCAAAATGGGGTCACTTGTGGGGGTTCTCTTTGGTTTTGGCCGCTCAAGAGCTCTACAAAAGTGCTATGGGGCCTAAAACGCCTTCAAGGAAAATTTATGTTCTGAAAGCCACCGACTACTCCTTTCATTTTGGGCCCCGTTGCGCATCCACACATAAGATTAGGGCCACAATAGGTATGTCTCTGAACACGGGACAAACAGGGGTATCCATTTTGGGGTGCAAGGCTTCATTCATATGTGTGCTGTACCAAAAAAGCAGTTTTTAAAACGACAGAATTGCCAAATAAAAGAAAATCACATTTTTTTCCTTTTGCTTTGCTTGAATTCATTCAAAAACTGTGGGGTCAAAATGGGCAGTACACCCCTAGATAAATTCGTTAAGGGGTCTAGTTTTCAAAATGGGGTCACTTGTGGGGGTTCTCTTTGGTTTTGGCAGCTCAAGAGCTCTACAAAAGTGCTATGGGTCTAAAACGCCTTCAAGCAAAATTTATGTTCTGAAAGACACCGAATACTCCTTTCATTTTGGGTCCCGTTGTGCATCCAGACATAAGATTAGGGCCACAATGGGTATGTTTCTGAACACGGGAGAAACGGGGGTAGCCATTTTGCGGTGTAAATCCTCATTTTCATGGGCAATATAGGAAAAAAATATGTCTTTAAAATGACATATTTGCAAAACTATGAAATTTTTTTTTTCTCCTCTAAATTGAATTCCTGAAAAAAACTGGTAGGGTCAAAATACTCATGACACCCCGCAGTGAATACATTAAGGGGTGTAATTTTTTAAATGGGGTCATTTGGGGGGGTATCTATTATTCTGACACTCATGAGCCTTTGCAAACTTGGCTTGGTGCAGGAAAACAAAGTGTTCCTCAAAATGCTGAAAAGTAATGTTAAATTTGAACGTCCTATAAATGGTTAAAAAAAACACAAAAGTTTTTCAAGTGTGCATTCAGAATAAAGTAAACAGATGGCAATATATATCTTATCAAAAATTTGTACAGTATGTTTGGACATATTTGAGATATTACAGTTGAAAATTTGAAAAAATGACAATTTTTCAAAATTTTTCCAATATTGGTACTTTTAATAAATAAATACAAATTATATCGGTCTCTTTTTACAACCAAAATAAAGTACAACATGTGGCGAAAAAAACAATGTCAGAATCACTTGGATATGTAAAGCCTTTACGGAGTTATGCTACGTTGAACGACGCATGTCAGATTTCCAAAATTTGGCTCCGTCACTAAGGCGCAAACAGGCTTTGTCACTAAGGGGTTAACCAACAGGCCTGACAGAATAACAGGGGTGCAGATTGGGGGCACCTGGGAAATAGTGACCATAATATAATACAGTTCAATTTGTTCTTCAAGAGAGAGTTTTATAGGGGAGCAACAAAATACTAAACTTTAGGGAGGTAAAGTTCGATCAGCTCAGAGAGGCCCCTAACCTTATTGACTGGGATAATGTCCTCAAAAATAAGAGTACGGACAATAAATGGGAAATGTTTAAAAACATCCTAATTACTTACTGTGAGCGGTTCATACCTTACAGGAATAGAAGGGTTAGTAATAAGAGAAAACCAATGTAGCTCAAAAGATGTAAAGGGGGCAATAAACTGCAAAAAGAAAGTGTTTAAACTACTAAATGAAGAAGGCAGCGAAGCTGGAGGCAGAGGGGTTTATTGCCAAAGAGAGTAAACCGAACCCTAAATTGACAAATTGCTGGATCCCGGTGACATACACCCCCGGGTTCTAAGGGAATTAAGCAATGTGATAGACAGACCCTCGTTTCTTATATTGAAGGACTCTATACTGACGGGGTCTGTTCCACTGATTTGGCGCATAGCCAATGTGGTGCCGATATTCAAAATGGGGTCAAAGAGCGAACCTGGAAACTACAGGCCGGTAAAGGCTGGTTTAGATACGATACTCGCTCAAAAATCACTCAAAGCCATCTTTTGGATGAGAATTGTTGGGTCTAACTGTACTGACATTGTGCAGTTTTCGGTAACGAGTCACTGATGCCATTCTGGAGCTCAAGGAAAATAGCTGCATAACTCTGTATCAACATGGGTTTATGGGAGATCGCTTCTGTCACACCAACCTGATCAGCTTCTACGAGGAGGTAGGTTGTAGACTGGAGGGGAGTCACTGGATCTTGTGTATCTGGACTCTTCCGAAGGTTTTGTTACCATATCACATAAAAGGTTGGTATACAACATGAGAATGCTTGGTCTGGGGGAGAATGTGTGTAAGTGGGTAAGTCACTGGCCAGTGATAGAAAGCAGAGGGGGGTTATAAATGGTACATACCCTGATTGAGTCACCATTACTGGTGGGGCACTACAGGGGGCAGTACTGGGGTATTTATTAATGACCTGGTAGAAGGATTGTACAGTAAAATATCAATATCTGCAGATGATACAAAACTATGTAAAGTAATTAACACAAGCGAGGATGCAAGGCAGTTGTAAGAGGATCTGGATAAGTTGGGGGCAGAAAAGTGTCAAATGAGGTGTAACACTGATAAATGTGCGATTCTGCACATGGGCAGAGGAAATATATATCACCATTACATACTAAATGGGAAACCACTGGGCAACACTGACATGAAGAAGGACTTGGGGGAAGGGGGGGTTTACTGTAAGCCTAACTGGAACAACCCGTGCCAGGCAGCTGCTGCCAAGGCAAACAGGATCATGGGGTGCATCAAAAGAGGTCTAGCAGCGCATGATTAGAACATTGTTCTTCCTCTTTACAAGTTACTTGTCAGACCACACATGGAATATTGTGGATAGTTTTGGGCGCCGGTACTCAAGTAGGACATGAGCTGGTACAAAGGTAGGCAACTAAAGTAATAAATGGAGTGGGCGGACTACAATACCCAGACAGGGTTGGGATTATTTAGTTTAGAAAAAAGATGGTTGAGTCGTGCTCTAATAACTATGTATAGATATATCAGGGGACAATACAGAGATCTCTCCCATCATCTATTATACCCAGGACTGTAACCATGGGGTACTCTAATAACTATGTATAGATATATCAGGGGTCAGTACAGAGATCTCTACCATCATCTATTATACCCAGGACTGTAATAAGGGGGCGCTCTAATAATTACGTATACATATATCAGGGGTCAGTACAGAGATCTCTCTCATCATCTATTAAATCCAGAACTGTAACAAGGGGGCGCTCTAATAACTATGTATAATATATTAGTGGTCAGTACAGAGATCTCTCCCATCATCTATTGTATCCAGGGCTGTAACAAGCGGGTGCTATAATAACTATGTATACATATATGAGGGGGCAATATAGAAATCTCTCCCATCAATTATACCCAGGACTGTAACAAGGGGGTGCTCTAATAACTATGCATACATATATCAGGGGACAATACAAAGATCTTTCCCATCATCAGTTATACCCAGGACTGTAACCAGGGGGCACTCTAATTACTATGTATAAATATATCAGGGGGTCAGTACAGAGATCTCTCCCATCATCTATTATACCCAGGACTGTAATAAGGGGGTGCTCTAATAATTACGTATACCCAGGACTGTAATAAGGGGGTGCTCTAATAATTACGTATACTGAGAGCTGCACCTGATTGGTCCCTGCGCTGAGCCAATCAGAGGCAGCACTCACCCATTCATGACAATTCATGACAATTTTTCAAAATTTTTCCAATATTGGTACTTTTAATAAATAAACACAAATTATATCGGTCTCTTTTTACAACCAAAATGAAGTACAAAATGTGGTGAAAAAACAATGTCCGAATCACTTGGATATGTAAAGCCTTTACTGAGTTATGCTACGTTGAACGACGCATGTCAGATTTCCAAAATTTGGCTCCGTCACTAAGGCGCAAACAGGCTTTGTCACTAAGGGGTTAACCAACAGGCCTGACAAAATAACAGGGGTGCAGATTGGGGGCACCTGGGAAATAGTGACCATAATATAATACAGTTCAATTTGTTCTTCAAGAGAGAGTTTTATAGGGGAGCAACAAAATACTAAACTTTAGGGAGGTAAAGTTCGATCAGCTCAGAGAGGCCCCTAACCTTATTGACTGGGATAATGTCCTCAAAAATAAGAGTACGGACAATAAATGGGAAATGTTTAAAAACATCCTAATTACTTACTGTGAGCGGTTCATACCTTACAGGAATAGAAGGGTTAGTAATAAGAGAAAACCAATGTAGCTCAAAAGATGTAAAGGGGGCAATAAACTGCAAAAAGAAAGTGTTTAAACTACTAAAAGAAGAAGGCAGCGAAGCTGGAGGCAGAGGGGTTTATTGCCAAAGAGAGTAAACCGAACCCTAAATTGACAAATTGCTGGATCCCGATGACATACACCCCCGGGTTCTAAGGGAATAAATATATCAGGGGGTCAGTACAGAGATCTCTCCCATCATCTATTATACCCAGGACTGTAATAAGGGGGTGCTCTAATAATTACGTATACTGAGAGCTGCACCTGATTGGTCCCTGCGCTGAGCCAATCAGAGGCAGCACTCACCCATTCATGAATTCATGAATGGGTGTGAGTGAGAGCTGCCTCTGATTGGTGAAGCTGTGACCAATCAGAGGCAGCTCATTCAGCAGGCGGGGATTTTAAATCCCCACCTGCTGAATACTACAGAAAGCAGTTCAGGAGAACTGCCGGCCAGACGTGGCTGAACTCCGGCTGCAGTGGAAAGGTGAGTATAATTTTTTTTTTATTTTTACACATTTTAGGATGATTTTCAGGTAAGGGCTTATATTTTTAAGCCCTTCCCGAAAATTCATGCCGCGCTCGCCGGCAGCCCATTACTTTCAATGGAGCCGGCTGTATTGCCGGCTCCATTGAATTCAATGGTCAGTGCTCGTTTAATCGAGACGAGTACCGCGTGGTGCTCGTCTCGAGTTACGAGCATCTCGAACACCCTAATACTCGAATGAGCATCAAGCTCGGACGAGTATGCTCACTCATCTCTAGTCATTATCCATGAACATTTGAACATGAAGAAGCTATCTGCACAGCGGGCCCCAAAATCTTTGACAACAGATCAGAAAAGCATCGAGTGAAAGCTTCCCGGTCCATTTGTCAGCGTTTCTGGGCTGATAAGAACTTCCTGGATCGACCGGTCACTATGGATGAGACCTGGATTTATTTGTATGACCCTGAAACCAAGGAGCAGTCAAAAGAGTGGAGGCACAGTGGTTCTCCTCGCCCAAAGAAGTTCAGCCACTAAGGTGATGGCGTCTGTGTTCTGGGATAAGGAGGGCGTGCTGCTAGTGGACTACCTTCAAAATGGTTCCACCATCAATGCAAGGTATTACATTGAACTTTTGGACCAATTGAAGGCAGCTCTGAAGGCCAAAAGGCGCGGCAAGCTGTCCAAAGGAATCTTGTTCCTGCAAGACAACGCCTCCGCTCACACTGCACAAGCAACCACAGCAAAACTGGTGGAGCTAGGCTTCCAGCTGGTTGACCACCCACCTTATTCACCACATCTAGCTCCCTCCGACTATCATCTGTTTCCAAACCTGAAAAAACACCTCAAGGGTACCAAATTTCACACCATTTCTGATGCCATGGCTGCTACGGATGACTAGTTTGAGGCACAACCGAAATTCTTCTTTTTGCAAGGCTTACAGAACTTGGAATATCGATGTAAGACATGTGTTGACATCAGTGGAGAGTATGTGGAATAAATGTAAAGTTTCATCATCCTATCTCGTTTCTTTCTGGGTCAGGCTGCATTCACACGAACGTATATCAGCTCGGTTTTCCTGCCAAGCCGATATACGTTGTCCTCGTGTGCAGGGGGGGGGGGGGGAGGGAAGAGCCCGGAGCAGGAACTGAGCTCCCGCCCCCTCTCTGCCTCCTCTTCGCCCCTCTGCACTATTTGCAATGGGGAGAGGTGGACTGGGGGTAGGGCTAAGTTGCGCGAATTAGCCCCGCCCCTGGGGGGGGCCAAAGACTTATCAGCAGCCCCTCATATATCAGGGGTCAGTACAGAGATCTCTCCCATTATCTATTATACCCAGGACTGTGACTGTAACAAGGGGGCGCTCTCTACATCTAAAGGAAAGAAGGTTTCTACACAATGTAGAAGGGGGTTGCTTTCCTTAAGAGCAGTGAGACTATGGAACTCTCTTCCTGAGGCCGTGGTGATGACGAATTCAATAAAAGAGTATCAGAGGGGTCCGGATGCCTTTCTTGAGTGATACAATATTACATGTTATATCACTGATTACTCAGGAGGGTCGGTGATCCGGGGATTATTCTGATTGCCAGATTGGAGTCAGGAAGGAATTTTAAATTTTGTTTTTCAAATGGGGACAATTGGCTTCTGCCTTATTGGGGTTTTGCCTCCTCTGGATCAGCATTGGGGTAACAGGCTGAATTGGACGGACCTGAGTTTTTCGGAGTGACACATTATGTTACACGGTGATGTCATACTGTTGTGATGTCATCAGGTCCATAACGCGACCTGTATTACGGACGAGCTCCCTAACGCCTCCGGCTCTTCACAGCTGTGATTGTTCGGTGGGATTTTTGGACCAAAATGAACCATAAGTAGAAAGCGGTGATGTAACGGCGAGTCTTCGCGCGGGCGCTTCTCTACTCGGACGGTTCAAGAAAAACAAATGCAGATTTTTCTACTTTTCTCTGATTTTCTAATAACAATCGCCCGTTTGGTGCAGGAAGAAAAACGAATCGTACGATGCGACCGTCATCTGTGTTTAACACAAGTAACTGTGAGGATCCTACACCAGGATGTACGGCGCCGGGACGTGCGTAGCGCGTGTGTCACACAGGATATCACACCTGCCGTCCCTCAAAAAGATCCCATTTTTTTGTGTGTGATTTCCATCCGTTCCGCATCCATTTTTCACGTATGAGAAATACCCGCTTTACTGTCTGCGCACTTCCTGGTCCTCTATTATTTTAATGGTCTCCATGGTTACGTCATCACAGGAGCGCAATCCGTTTCTTTAAAGGGGTTGTCCCGTGCCGAAACGGGTTTTTTTTTTTTTTCAACAGCCCCCCCGTTCGGCGCGAGACAACCCCGATGCAGGGGTTAAACAAGAACACCGGACAGCGCTTACCTGAATCCCCGCGCTCCGGTGACTTCTTACTTACCTGCTGAAGATGGCCGCCGGGATCTTCTCCCTCGGTGGACCGCAGGGCTTCTGTGCGGTCCATTGCCGATTCCAGCCTCCTGATTGGCTGGAATCGGCACGTGACGGGGCGGAGCTACACGGAGCCCCATTGAGAAAAGAAAAAGACCCGGACTGCGCAAGCGCGTCTAATTTGGCCATTAGACGCTGAAAATTAGACGGGCTCTATGGAGACGAGGACGCTAGCAACGGAACAGGTAAGTGAATAACTTCTTATAACTTCTGTATGGCTCATATTTAATGCACGATGTACATTACAAAGTGCATTAATATGGCCATACAGAAGTGTATAACCCCACTTGCTTTCGCGGGACAACCCCTTTAAAGATCCCTATTAACTTAAAAGGGCAATTTGTATAAGAATACGTAACGGGACGCGCGGCGCGTTCTATACGTCTCGGACTACCCGTCCCACTAGGCCGCGCCTCGCAGCATCCGCAGTCCAATCAGTTGGTTCTATTTCTTTAAGATTTCAATCCAATTTTTGGGGTCACACAGAAAAATTGCACGTGTGAACATTGCCTGATGAATGGATGCAAACATATGGGAATCGCTTGTGAAAATTGCAAAAACGTATGGAAATCTCAAGAAAATCACACAAAAAAATCAAACCGTTTTCCTGCGGATCGCAACCAGCGGCTTGAACCCAACTTTACCTTGGATACAGTGGGAGAAGTGACGGGTCATGAAATGCGGCAATGGAAGAAGGATAAAAGTACATGCAGTATTAAGGGGTTAAAGAATCTGGCACAGTATATATCTATATGACTATATTCAGCCCTGCTATATCTTCCGTGTGACCGCAGCGCCCTCTAGCAGCTCCCGACGGAGTGACAAGGGAACAATCCTTATGGTCTTGGCGCCATCATGCGGCCACTTTACATCGGTGCACGCCGCGCCTGGGAGTCATGTGGTGCGCGTCACACTGAGGGTGGCGACGCCGGAAGAGCGCGACAGTCCTGGCAAAACCGGAAGTGGAGGTGCTTTACGGCCGGAGGCCCACGTGTTGTGTGCTGGGGAGAAGATGAAACAGGCAAAGAAAAAAGGGTGAGTGAGAAAGTAAGACGGAGGGGACGACAAGTCGCAGCGTGCCAACAGTATGCAGTCTGTCAGACAGTGCTGGGCCTTGTAGTGCCAGATCAGCTGCGGGGTAGAGGCCAGAGTCTGACAGGATTGGTGGGGACTGGGTGATGGACGAGAATTAGGGGGAGGGGAGGTGTTGGGGGTCCCTGGCTGTGTGGGCCAGATGAGGCATGTGATGTTGGGGGTCGCAGATAGATGGGGGGTTATAAGGGTGTTGTGGAAGGAGGTGGGCAGTGATATTGGGGTGTCACGGTCTGATGGGGTGTAAGTGAGGAGTGACTTGTAGAGGGGAGGTGGACGGGACGTTGAGCTGTTCGTGACCACAGATGTGACTTGTGTCTTCCAGCCGCGACCTCCGGCCCCCGGCCGCCATGAAGGAGGAGGAGCTCTTTGTGACGGAGCATCCGGTCAGCGCCAGCGAGGACGAGGTACGGAGCGCCAAGCGGAAATATTCATCCATAACAGGACTGTTCTGTGCAGGGAAGATGGAAAGCTGCAGGCACCGCTGGCGCAGCGAGGAGGTTGGGGTGTTTACACGGGGCGGAAATACTGTGGAGTGTCTGCAGCAAACACAGAGTCACGGATTATGACTCAAAATCGGTTGTGCCTGCACCGCTGATCTCCTACAGCATATATAACATAGGGTGGTAATGAAGGTCCCCAGTAGGGAAACAAGAAAAAGATTTAAAGTCTCAAAAATTATAAATATAAATCCCCACCTCCCCCTTTACTAGGTAAAAAAACAAACACATGTGGTATCGCTGCGTTCGTAATGACCCAGAGAAAGAAGTTAGGTAGGGATGAGCGAGCGTACTCGGAAAAGCACTACTCGCTCGAGTAATTGGCTTTATCCGAGTATCGCTGTGCTCGTCCCTGAAGATTCGGGTGCCGGCACGGAGCGGGGAGCTGCAGGGGAGAGCGGGGAGGAACGGAGGTAAGATCTTTCTCTCCCTCTCTCCCGCCCGCTCTCCCCTGCTCCCCGCTGCGACTCACCTGTCAGCCGCAGCGGCACCCGAATCTTCAGGGACGAGCACAGCGATACTCGGATAAAGCCAATTACTCGAGCGAGTAGTGCTTTTCCGAGTACGCTCGCTCATCTCTAAAGTTAGGACATTATTTAACCCTCACAGCGCACATAAGGGAAAAATAAGAACTTGATGAAATTAGCTATTTTCGCCATCTCGCCTTATAAAGAACAGAATAGAAATTGATCAAAACATCGCAAGGATCAGCAAATGGTGCCATTAAATAGTACAACACCCCTCCTGATAGATATAATATAGATAGATAGAGGCGGGCAGGAGGCACTTTTATCTTGTCGCAGAGGAATAACATGTTGGATCTGACATTGTATCTGCTGCCGGCTGCCCTCATCTCTCATTTATATATATATATATATATATATATATATATATATATATATATATATATATATATATATATATATATATATTGGTATGGGACTCCGTATGGAGGCCTCACGGACTACAGCTGAAAAGGTTCGTGCTGCTGAGCACTTGTTTTTTTTTTTTTTTTTCATACTACAAAAAAATAAAACAAAACCCCGTCACATAACGCCAATAAAAGAAAAATGTTCGGGTCTCTGAATGCTGTGATAAAAAAAACATATATTTTCTTTTTAAAGTGTGAGACAGTTGCAACCCCCCCAAAATAAGCCCTAGCTGCGTTACATTAAAAAGGAAAAAAAAAAAGGAATACGTTACCTAGCAGACGCTGTCCGGGTCCCTCCCGCTGCTCTCCGGAGCTCCGCCAGGCGTTCTGCAGTCCTTGGCCGCCCACAGAAAATCACTTCCTGGTTACGGGATTCATAAATCCCGCCTCCTAGAAGCGACGGCTGTGATTGGTTCTCGAGTGCTGTATTGATTGGCTGAGCAGCGATTGATAAACCAATCACAGCCATTGTGTTTTGGAGGCGGGATTTATGAATTGTCGGCCAAGGATTACAAGAAGCGCGTCGGAGTTTCGGAGAGCAGCAGGAGGGACCCGGATAGCACCTGCTAGGTAAGCATAAAAATAAGACCTAGCACCTCTTTTGGGGCAAAAATTAATGACTGTCTTATTTTCAGGGAAAACACAGTATATAAATTTGGTATTGGCATAGTTGTACCTTCCTGCAGAATTAATTCATCAGATTATTTATGCTGCACTGTGAAAATAAAAAAAAAAAGCATGGCAGAATTACACATTTTGTTAATCTTGCCTCTCAAAGAATGTGAAAAAATAGCAATCAAAATGTTATGTTCCCAAAAATTGAATAAATGAAAACTAGAAATCATCCTGCAAAAAACAAGCCGCCCCAGGAGCTCCGGCGCTGGGACGATAGAGATGTTCTGGCTCTTGGAATGCGGCCACAGAAAACCAAATCTATATAGAAAAAAAAACTTTGTGTACAAAAATAGCAAAACAAAAAAAACGTATAAACTTTATGTTGCGTGCGGACGGGAGAATATTGTGATCACAAGACTACTGCATGCTGAACGCCGTAAAAATGACATCCAAAGAAAAAAATAAAATTTTGTTTTTCTTAATCGCCCTTAAAAAAATGAATAAATCGTTCAACACCTTATATGGACCTAAAAATGATGCCATTAAAGATGCAACTTGTCCCGCAAAGAACCGGGCCTCACGTGGCGATGGAGGAGGGGAAAGGGAAAGTTATGGCTGCTGGAAAGAGAAATTAGTCTGTGATTAAGGCGCAAACAGGCTTCGTCACTAAGGGGTTAAGAGGGTCTCCGGGGAAGTATAGCAGCGCCTGCCTGTAGCTGTATATTGGGGCGTTCACAGCGCCCGGGCACTGAGGGGTTAATGGGGCCTTCGGGGAAGTATAGCAGCGCCTGCCTGTAGCTGTGTATTGGGGCGTCCGCAGCGCCTGGGCACTGAGGGGTTAATGGGGCCTTCGGGGAAGTATAGCAGCGCCTGCCTGTAGCTGTGTATTGGGGCGTCCACAGCACACGGACACTGAGGGGTTAATGGGGTGTTCTGACTATTGTTCTCTTCCCGCAGGATGATGGCGATGGTGAGAGGAGGCATCAGAAGCTGCTGGAAGCCATCTCTGCGCTGGGGGGCAAAAAGAGGTTTGTGCGATCCTAGCTTTTCTACACTAGTTCCGAACGATTCCTGGACGGAGAAGAAATGAATGGTGTGCGCAATAATACCTGGCGCCATAAACAACTTATTATCCCCCCCTCCCCATGTAGGAAGCTTTCAGATTTCTGCCTTGGCCTTGAATGGAGGGGGTGCTATCCGCACCAAAATCCGCAGGCCCTCGTAGCGGGACTGGCGGATAGGGCGAGCGGCAGGCTCTGCGCCATTTGTACTGAAAATAGATAATCTGCAGCAAAAATGCAACAAATCTGCAGATTGTTAAAGCAGAGTTTACCTCCGGAATTCAGCAGATTTTCCTCGTTGGATGAGCCACAGATTCATGGCCGTATCTCACCAGAATAGATGTTCCACAAGGGCGCGTTCACACACAGCGGGTTGGGTACGGATTATCCACTGTGAAAAAAATATGCACCAAAATTGATGTCGCACTTCTCTCTGGACGGTGCGGATTTTGGTGCAAATTTTTTCAATGTTGACAATCCGTCTTAAATCCCACGAGCGCAGGTGGTGCTGATCCTGATGCCGACCTGCAGCAGACGTCAGCCATTCAGCACAAAGGGTTAAGTCTCCTGCAGATACCAGGCATGGTAAGAGGCGGCTCCTGTGATTGGTGGGATGCGTCATTCTCTTTCCATGTGATCTCTTGCAGAAAGAAGTTGGCGGAGCGGACGGAGGCCGGCCTCCAGGTATCGGAGTTCGGCATTAGCGCAAAAGGTGGGGCTTGTTTTAATTTTTTTTTCTATCTGTTTTCCATAGAATGGTGGGTGACAACCAATATGGCCGCCATTACGGCTGCTCTTTGGATTTGGCTGAGTTTGTCACTGCATAAGCAGACAGCATTCCACTTCAGACATCTGGTAAAGTTGGGTAGGAGCCGCATTATCGGTTGTCACTCAGCTTTTCTAGTAGTGGGATTTCCTGAGCTCCCTAGTTATAATGTGCCACTGCAGAAATAGAATTGTTGTACAGGACTTTGGAAAAGCTTGGTCAGTAGGATCTGGAATTGTTTAGAGCAGTTGTCATCCTGCTTTCACAAGGTCCTGAATGGTAAATGTGCTTAGCTGTTAGTGTGGCAGCAGCTGGGGATACATCGCCATGTAGCGATACTGTTCAGGAGTCTAGTAAAGCTGAATTATCCTATTGCTACTGGAAGCTGTAATGGCAGGTGTATCAGTTGGTACCCAGCTTTTCTCTGTGTTGACTGTCCCGAGTTTATATGAGGAGGAGGAGAAGAGCTGTAAAAATCATTGTCCTTCTAGAGTCTTAGAAAGCTGGGTGCTTTGTATGTGACCACAGTGATAGTCACCCAGCTTTCCTGCTGCGTTGTTCAGAACTTCCGGCCAGGACTCCAGGAAAGCTGGGTGACTGTACTGCATGTGCAGCTGCTGCTCTCCTGGACTCTCGGCCTGTACGTCTTTCTGATTGCTCTTGTGGTTCACTCAGGTGCCGGCGAAAAGATCAACCTCGCGGATCTCGTCAACCCCGTCAAGAAGGTGACGCCGCTGACCAAGGTGAAGAAGCAGCTCAACAAACTGCAGGAGACGAGCAGCGTGGAGCTGCCGCTCAGCAAGGAGGAGTCGCAGAAGGTACGACCGCAGTGTGCATCTGGGGGGCTGCAGACTATCTCACCACCAGTGCATAATGCTGCTATACTTCATCTCCACACAAGAGGGAGATTTTGGTCTGAGGGACATTTATTTGGGGATTTTCATTTCCACTTTTTAAAAGCCATAACTTTTTTTTTAATTGACTTTTTTTGTGTGGTGTTTTTTCTTACATTTTTTTTGTACTGCAGTACATCATTGTTAATAAAGGTGCTCACGGTCCATGGCAGACCTGAACGCAACCCATCGGCCTTCCGCAATTACAGATTGGATTCCCGATTTCATCACAGAACGGGAGCGGACTCCCTTTTGTTAACCCTTTACATGCCACGATCAACATTGATTGTAGTATGTGAGGGGTTAACAGCAGGGATCGGTGTTCTCATTGACGCCTGCTGCTGCAGTGGGAGGCTGGCTGCCAGTTACAGCCCTCTCCTGGTGGGGTTGGCGCTGAGCACGCACCATCGGTAGGATGTAAGTTTACATCCATTTATGCCAACTACTACCTGGCCAGGACATAGACATTCTTCCTGGGGCAGGAAGGGGTTAAGAGGACTCCTTTTGCCCCTCCTGCGAGCCCAATAAGCTACATTTATGGGCTCATAGAAGCTAAAGTGGTGAATCGGGGGGGATGTGACCTCACATACCTGCTTTCCTTGGCGTTTCTCCGCTCGGAGTACAAGCGCTCGGCTTTCTCCAGCAGTCCCATTCACATAAGTGGAGCGGCTGTAAATATGTGCAACCACCACGCCGTTCATTGCTGGAGGCACCGGACCCCCGTTGTGATTGGTGGAGGCTCCTGCAGTTAGCCCTCCACCCATCGGCTATCCCCTATTTTGTGAATAAGGCATAGCTCCCTTCCTTAAAGGGGTTGTCCCGCGAAAGCAAGTGGGGTTAAGCACTTCTGTATGGCCATATTAATGCACTTTGTAATATACATGGTGCATTAAATATTGGCCATACAGAAGTTATACACTTACCCCCTCCGGTGTTGGCGTCCCCGTCTCCATGGCGCCGACCAAAGCCGCCTTCTGCCTGGATTAGACGCGCTTGCGCAGTCTGCCCTCTTCTGTCCGTCTCCGGTGTGCTCGCGCCGCAGAGGTCTTCTGAGCACGCCGGAGCGGCCCCTTCAGTGCAAGCGCGTCTAATCCAGGGAGAAGAAGGCTTCGGTCGGAGCCATTGAGACGGGGACGCCAACCCCGGAGGGTGTAAGTGAATAACTTCTGTATGGCCAATATTTAATGCATGATGTATATTACAAAGTGCATTAATATGGCCATACAGAAGTGTATAACCCCACTTGCTTTCGCAGGACAACCCCTTTAAGCAACGTCATTAACTCCTTCACATTCCAGAGCATATATTACATCAGGGTTATACGGAGAGGAACGGCTGATGGTGGCTGTTAACCTTTTATAAATACCCCGATCCGTATTCCGGAGTTCCAAATGTGCCCCCCACTCCCCGCCATGAGGTGCTACTTGGTTGCTCTGGCAACTTGCGGTATTCTGAATGCCGTTCCTGTGGTACGTCTTGGCAGACTGCCGGTCAGGACAGGGTATTACATTATACTGTGTGAGCGATCAAACTATAGGTTCACGTTTCCTGCGCAGACTTTAAAATGCGTTTAAGAATGTTTGGTTAGAAAAAATTAAAAAAGAAAAAAAATCTTTTTCCATATTTATAATCAAAACAGAAAAAATCTAAAATATATTTGGTATCGCCGAGTCCATAAAAGTCCCATCAAAAAGTCGTATGTACCAATAAAAACTA
The DNA here is from genome assembly GCF_035609145.1 of Eleutherodactylus coqui. NCBI lineage: Eukaryota > Metazoa > Chordata > Amphibia > Anura > Eleutherodactylidae > Eleutherodactylus > Eleutherodactylus coqui. Next base: position 85,825,033 of record NC_089846.1, read on the forward strand.
AACATCATAACTATCACAACTATATCGGCAGGAAGATTAAAAAAAAAAAGTTATGGCGGCAGAATTTATTTTCTTTTTTTAACAAGATTTTATTTTCGTTAAAAGTAATACAGCAAAAAAAATCTACATTTGGTATCGTAGAAATTGTGCAGACCCACAGATTAAAGTTATGTAATGGCGGTATTCCATCTCTCTTCTAGTAATCTGCAATGATGGATAAATGAGTTACGATTATTTTATTTATTTTTTTTTATTTTTACAAAGAGCAAAAATGAAAGAAAAAGAAGAAAAAAATGTGTCGTTAAAGGGGTTTTCCAGGCAAATACAATCGATCACCTATCCTCAGGATGGCTTGTTGATAGTTAATCACCGGGGACTCTCCACTCAGGACCGGCGGCTATGAACTGTTTCACCCGCTGCACTGATGGGGTCGGGACAGGAAGTGTCATAACTGGCTTCACTCCCATTGAAATCCTGGAGAGCTGAAACTGTTGTTGCACTTCCACGGTCGTCCCCGGTGTCAGAGGAGGAAGTGCCGGAAGTGTAATAGGTGGATTCAGCCTACATGGATTTCGATGGGAGTGAAGCCATCTATCGCACTTCCTGTCCCGACCCTGTGATGATGTCCGGCCCGCTGCACTGACAGCGCACACGGTGATCAGATGATCGCTGGGAATCGTGTGGCGAGTTCCCTGCAATTAACTCTTGATAACCAAGCCTGAGGACAAGTCATCAACAGCATTTGCCTGAAACACCCCTTTATAATAGAGCCTGGGACTGTATGCTTGGCTTTGTAATGTAATTGATTGCAGTCCGCCAGTTCCTGTAATGGAGGGGTGTTAGCCAGGAGCTCTACAGACAGCTAACAGGTGAGCCTGAGGGACCCACCATAATATACCAGTACATCATCTGTCCAAATCTAGGGGGCGCTGACGTGGCGGATTTAGGTATAAATTCCCCCCATTTGGCGCGGATCCGCAGCTGATTTCATCCCTTCAGCTGGAAAATCCGCCACATTTGAAAGCACCGTTATACATTTTCCTTTTCTTACAGATCCAAAGAATCGTCTCCTACAAACACACCTCAGAAGAGATCTCCAGATGGGACGACGTAGTGAAGGAAAACCGGAAGGCGGAGCAGCTGGTCTTTCCCCTCAATGACCAGCCGCTCAAGCCTGCGCCCATAGAGGACGCCATGGTCAGCTGGAAAGTAAGTGACCCCGACCACCACCCCACTGTTGGTGGAATTGTGGGATCCAACTGTTGTTTCATCATGTTCAGGGGACACAGCTTGATGCTCGTTATATCCTGCTCTGCGGCCTTGTGTCTAGATCTGTTTCTGGGAAAGCTGGGTGGTAGCCTGTGCAGTCGTCAATATGGCTGCCACGCGGGTCCCATACTACTGACTGACAAGTTGCCTTATGGTGAAAAACATATGCGGCTCTTTCCACCAGCCGACTAAGACAGTTCTGCCTTTCAGGGGTCTGAGAATGACAAGGTGTCATATAGAGGGGTTTTCCCACCAAAAGACTCAGTAGGGGGCGCCACATCCACTGTGTGACGGTAGGAGGGGGAATGTTAGACCTTCAACATACTTCACAGGAAATGTTCTCCAAGGGCCCAGCAGCCATCCCAGCAATAATTGCTCCGGAGCGTGGATCGCCGAGCGGATGCAGGGGGGGCGCGCGGGCCCGGGATCGCCGAGCGGATGCAGGGGGGGCGCGCGGGCCCGGGATCGCCGAGCGGATGCAGGGGGGGCGCGCGGGCCCGGGATCGCCGAGCGGATGCAGGGGGGGCGCGCGGGCCCGGGATCGCCGAGCGGATGCAGGGGGGGCGCGCGGGCCCGGGATCGCCGAGCGGATGCAGGGGGGGCGCGCGGGCCCGGGATCGCCGAGCGGATGCAGGGGGGGGGCGCGCGGGCCCGGGATCGCCGAGCGGATGCAGGGGGGGGGCGCGCGGGCCCGGGATCGCCGAGCGGATGCAGGGGGGGGGCGCGCGGGCCCGGGATCGCCGAGCGGATGCAGGGGGGGGGGCGCGCGGGCCCGGGATCGCCGAGCGGATGCAGGGGGGGGCGCGCGGGCCCGGGATCGCCGAGCGGATGCAGGGGGGGCCGCGCGGGCCCGGGATCGCCGAGCGGATGCAGGGGGGCCGCGCGGGCCCGGGATCGCCGAGCGGATGCAGGGGGGCCGCGCGGGCCCGGGATCGCCGAGCGGATGCAGGGGGGGCCGCGCGGGCCCGGGATCGCCGAGCGGATGCAGGGGGGGCCGCGCGGGCCCGGGATCGCCGAGCGGATGCAGGGGGGGCCGCGCGGGCCCGGGATCGCCGAGCGGATGCAGGGGGGGCCGCGCGGGCCCGGGATCGCCGAGCGGATGCAGGGGGGGCCGCGCGGGCCCGGGATCGCCGAGCGGATGCAGGGGGGGCCGCGCGGGCCCGGGATCGCCGAGCGGATGCAGGGGGGGCCGCGCGGGCCCGGGATCGCCGAGCGGATGCAGGGGGGGCCGCGCGGGCCCGGGATCGCCGAGCGGATGCAGGGGGGGCCGCGCGGGCCCGGGATCGCCGAGCGGATGCAGGGGGGGCCGCGCGGGCCCGGGATCGCTACTATTCCAAGTAAACATACAGTCGTCCATGGATGATGGACTGTTCACACAGGCTGATCGCTGTTTGATTTTTATGACTGCAGAAACTGAAGAACAAACGAATTATCACTCGTCGTTCAGTCGCTGCCAACGTTCACACTGAACGATTATCATCCAAATTACTGATGTAGAGCAAGAATCTGAATGTCATCGTTCTGTCAAAAGGGCCCTCAGACTACGACTGCCGACAGACATGTAATCAAGGGTTGTCTGGGACTGATATAGTTGATGATCTAACCTCAGGATAGGTCACCAGTAGTGATTGGTAGGGGTCCACCGCTCGGGGTCCCCACCTATCAGCTGATCTCTGGGCCCGCTGTAAGTGCAGATGGCGACGTCCATATTGCCGCGGCTCGGTTTGATACTGCAGACGCAGCTGCTACTGACTTCAATGGCAGCTGTACCCAACTGAGGCGATTTTGAGAGCTTGCTGCGCTGCCCGCACTTGTGGGGGATCCCGAGCGGTGGACTCCTACCAATCAATCATTGATGACCTATGCTGAGGACAGGTCATAAATAGTAAAAGTCCTTTCTGACCGCTATAATTACTCCCTCTGGAATGCTGTAACCCTACGACTACGCAGACATTCTGACTATGTAGATGTGGTCACAGCTTCAACGTCTCCATGCAGCTTCATCACCCTTTGTTTATTGCCCCATTGCTGCTAAAATCTGCCTTACAGATGGTCTTCATTAAAGCTTGCCCTAGCTTTATGTCCGGCTGCCATACAGACCTGTGATGACCAAGCAGCCCCATATAGTCTGATCCTGCAGTCGCACGTCCTTCTGCCTCTCTCTATCCATTCTGTATATTAAGGACAGAGCTGCTCGCCTCTCCTCATGTCTCTGCCATCGATAAAACGTTTATTGCAAGGACTTTGGCGTCCCGTGGATACGTGTAAGTTACACCCCGTTCACGTCTGCATCCTTGTTTCCGTAGCAATAGCTGAACCGAACACAGGTGGCGCCGTACAGTCCCCGCTGCCTTGTAACAGGTTTCATTCTGCTATCTGCATCAGGCAACTGTAGCGATGCATGCAGCCCTACTGTTCTTCCAACGCAGTTGTGAACTGACACATACGTTTTTTCCTTCCTCTTTAGGCAAGCACGCCACTGGAGATGGAAATATTCAGCATCCTCCATAAGAATAAACAGCCCATCAACGATCCGCTGCTCACCCCGCTGGAGGAGGCGTCCCTGAAAGCCATGAGCTTGGAGGAGGTAAAGGGGGAGTTGGAGGGGAAATGGGGGTGAGAAGTGGGTTTATGGAGAGAGATGAGGAGTCCAGGGGGTGAATGAGGTGGCTGCAGGGCAATGTGGGGACAGGGGAGACCACTGCTGGGTAATTAGTTGTTGAGGATGATAATTTGTCTTGTTTTAGGCTAAGGAGCGCCGGGCAGAACTTCAAAAAGCAAGAGCGCTCCAGTCTTACTATGAGGCCAAAGCGCGAAGAGAAAAGAAGATCAAAAGCAAAAAGTACGTTTATTATACTCCTATTTCCATTGGTGGGCATCACAGTCCATTCTAATTCACCATTCCTAGCGCACGGGAGATGGCTTTTTGATATAATGTATGACAAAAACGCATAAATATAATCTACATTGGTGGAGACACTGTGTACATACATTGCTTATCCTGTGTTGTACTCTAGAGCTGCACTCACTATTCTGCTGGTGGAGTCACTGTGTACATACATTACTTATCCTGTACTGATCCTGAGTTACATCCTGTATTATACTGCAGAGCTGCACTCACTATTCTGCTGGTAGAGTCACTGTGTACATACATTACTAATCCTGTACTGATCCTGAGTTACATCCTGTATTATACTGCAGAGCTGCACTCACTATTCTGCTGGTAGAGTCACTGTGTACATACATTACTAATCCTGTACTGATCCTGAGTTACATCCTGTATTATACTCCAGAGCTGCACTCACTATTCTGCTGGTAGAGTCACTGTGTACATACATTACTAATCCTGTACTGATCCTGAGTTACATCCTGTATTATACTCCAGAGCTGCACTCACTATTCTGCTGGTGGAGTCACTGTATACATATATTACTTATCCTGTACTGATCCTGAGTTACATCCTGTATTATACTGCAGAGCTGCACTCATTATTCTGCTGGTGGAGTCACTGTGTACATACATTACTTATCCTGTACTGATCCTGAGTTATATCCTGTATTGTACTGCAGAGCTGCACTCACTATTCTGCTGGTGGAGTCACTGTGTACATACATTACTAATCCTGTACTGATCCTGAGTTATATCCTGTATTATACTGCAGAGCTGCACTCACTATTCTGCTGGTGGAGTCACTGTGTACATACATTACTAATCCTGTACTGATCCTGAGTTACATCCTGTATTATACTGCAGAGCTGCACTCACTATTCTGCTGGTGGAGTCACTGTGTACATACATTACTAATCCTGTACTGATCCTGAGTTATATCCTGTAGATCTTTTTTTATTATAAAAGTGAAAAACATAACATTGACAAAACCATAAATATCGCTCACTTGGCATAAGACATAAACATAAAACAAAAACAAATTATTACTTATATTCTGCCTTACTTCAGGACAAAGGGACAAAAGCCAAAGGTCCATCTGGTCCAAATAATATATACAGAACACTACACCAACATACACTCAAACTACACTCACTCATCCTCACCAATACATATACGCTACAAACTACACAATAAACCCACATGTAAGAAAAGATATCCCTAACGCACAGGATCCAGCCTGAAATCCCCCAAAAAAGAAAGAAAACTTGACTAATAACCGAAAATCCACGTCAAAACAATTATATAATTACAATAATACTAACAACAATACCAAAAGTAATAATAATAACAACCCAATACCCTTTTTTGGTACTTTTTTTTTCCCTTTAAATTTTGTTTTATTTATTTATTTATTTATTTTTTTTGTGATGCCCACCACCTAAAGAATAGAACCTTACATAATCCTAAACTAACCCTATAACCAGACCAAAGCACCACACACCCCAAACAAAACCCCTATGGTGCAGCCTGGGAGCCACGCCTGCATCCCAAGTCTGTGCTCAATGTCTATGTCCAGGACGAGCCAAGCTGCACCAGAATACATGCCCTGCCCGCCACAGCCTGATGGCTACGCCCGCACCAACAGTCCGTGCCCAGTGTTCATTGTCCGGGACGTGTCAAGCTAAGGCATATATCCCCCCCACCCCCCCAATAGACCCCCCACCCAACCTATCTATAACCCCTAACCCTATATACAAAACAAAACATACAACATCTCTTATACTACATAACTACAAACCAACACTCCACATTAATACCCGAAAGCCTAAGGTTCAGTTACCTGCAGCCGTACATACTTAATCTTTGACCGAAAACAAAAACTCTACTGGTATCACACACAGCCCTCCACAAGGACTGGATATGATAAGCCGGGCACCGAACAAATAGAGAAACACTATCCCTATAGTTAATCTGTCCCTAAAATGTCCCTACTCCTTCCCTAAAACTTACCCTCAGAGAAACTGTCCCTACCCCTCCCTATGCTGTCCCTAAAAAGACCCTAACAATAAGGAAACTGCCCCTAACGAAAGACAAACCCTCTCCATAGGAGAGAGGCCTTAGTCGTGCCCAACCTCTCATAATCCAGAGAGCGCACCTTCACCAGGTCACCCAGGATGTTCCTATTCACCTCATCCGCAGGAAGGATTTTCTCCTCCGTCAACACTAAACACCGTGCATTCCAAATGTGAAACCTGACCACTAAGCTGACTAGGAATAAAGTGCACCGGTCCCTACCACCAAGGTCCCTGAATGCCCCATAGACCCATTCCACATACGAGAGGCGTGCCAACCTGGGCCAAGCAATGGAGGCTCCCACCCCAATTGTACACCTCTGTATTAAAGGGACACTGAAGCAGGAAATGCTTTCCAGCACGTTGCTGCACTCCTGACGGGGGCAGCCCCTGTCAATCAGAGGCCTGCTCTTCAAGTTGCCCCTTACATACAGTCTCCCGTGGAAACAGTCATGTCCCAAAACTTCAAGGAGATCCTGTCAGAATTCAATAAACATAACCCTCCCTCCAGGTCCCGACCTGGGCAGTCCTTGAGCGCCAGGGGCTTTTGGAAATGGGTCAACAGAACTCTCTTATCGAGGAGTTTCCTCGACAGAGTTCTGATCTCCCACATCCCCAGACCCCACCGACGTATCATCTTCAGAACCACGGTAGCGTAAGCCGGGAGATGCCCGTGCGAAGGTCTTTCACTCACCCTCCTATCTCCCATTCCTGGAAGAAAGGCCGAAGCCATCCCCAACAGGAGAATACCCACAGAGGAGCCCTCTCTTGCCAGAGGTTGCCTATGTTGATCTTAACAAAAGTGTTTACAAGAAACACCACGGGGTTGACCATAGATAACCCCCCCCTAGTCTCCTTGTGCGATATGTGACATCTCTCCTAATAAGGTTCAATCTATTGCCCCACAACATTAGAAAAAACAGGTTGTAGACCCGAGTCCAGAGAGGCTCTGGCAAAATGCATACGCTGCCCAGGTAGATGAATACAGGGAGCAGGTATGTTCTGATCAGATTAACCCTTTCCCGAAGGGTCAAAGACCAACCCTTCCACTGGGCCACCTTCTGAGTGGCACCATCGAGCCTGACCACCCAATTTTGCATGGGGTAATCTCCCCGACCAAATTCGATGCCGAGAACTTTAGCCGAGTCCTGGGGCACTGGAAGGGTGTCCGGGAGACCAAATGTAGGATCTCCCCTTCCTAACCAGAGACTTTCGACTTTCGCACTTATCCCAGTTGATGCCAGACCCGGATGCTTCTGAGTAGCGATCCAACTCCGTCATCACGTACTCTGCCTCCCCCCTTGAGGACACAAAGACGGTGACGTCATCGGCGTACGCTGCCACCTTGAGGGTGGCTTCCGCCACCGCCCGATCCATCCCGACCCCCGCCATAGGCCCACCATCAATCCTCCTAAGGAAAGGATCAATGGCAAACACGTACAGCAAGGGGCTCAGAGGACAACCCTGATGGACACCAGACCCAACCTCAAACGGGCGGCCGACCCAACCGTTCACCAGTGGGAAAGTCTCAGCCCCCGCATACAATGTCCTGAGCCAATTGACAAACCCCATCGGCAGGCCATATCTCAGAAGAACAGACCAGAGGTACTCGTGGTTAACCCGTTAAAACGCTTTGGCCTGATCCAAGGACAGCAGGTACCCCTCCCAGTGACCCGCCCTACTCTGCTCCACTGCCTCCTGGACACCGAGAACAGCACTAAAGGTGCTACGACCTGGAACAGAGCAATGCTGGGCCCCCGAGAGGAGCTGGGGTGCAAACTTGACCAGCCAATTAAACAGCACTTTTGCCAGAACCTTCCTGTCCATATTGAGAAGCGCTGTGGGACGCCAGTTCTCAATACGGCTTGAGTCTTTACCTTTTGACAGAAGGATCAAGGCCGACCTCCTCATTGACTTTGGAAGAGTGTCCGAGGAAAGACACATTAAAAACCTCAGTCAAGAGGGGACTCGAGGTCTTTAAAGGTCTTATAGTACTCAGATGTTAAGCCATCCGGTCCTGGCGATTTATTTATTTATTTATTTTGAGCGCAAGCCCATCAATCGCCAGTTTAACTTCCTCTACGTTGATCTCCTCAGTCAAAACATTAAGGGAGATGTCATCCCCTGGCTCAGGAACAGCTTCAGCCAGGAAAGCCGACATCACATCTCGATCTAGATCCCTCTTTCTCAAAAGATGCGAAAGATCTGATGACTTCCAGAATCCCTGATCTGGACCTGTTCAGAGATCCCGTACCGTCGATCAGTCCAGTGACAACTTTACGATTCACTGACATCTTGCAGTTTCTGTAAGGGTCAGGTGAGTGGTACTTCCCGAAGTCTCTCTCAAAAACCAAAGATGCGTGCCTATTATCCTGGCACCCTTTGAGCAAAGACTTCACTCTGGAGATATCCTATCGGCTACCTCCAGTCAAGACGAGATGTTTGAGTTTCCTCCTCAGGCCCTGATAAAGACGGTACTTACTCAGCCTCCTGAGGCTAGAGAGCTGGCGGAAGAACCTTGTCGCCCTGATTTTGAACATCTCCCACCACTCTGACTTACTGCTACAAAGATCCAGTAATGGTACCTGGCTCTGCAGAAAATCCTCAAAGGACTGTCTTATCTCTGCTTCCATTAGGAGTGATGAATTCAGCCTCCATAAGCCTCTACCCATCCGGGGGGTCTCTGCAACATTCAGGGAAAACAAAATCAGACAGTGGTCGGAGAATTCCACCTCAACAACAAACTGGTGAAGAGATGGCTTCCTCCTTCAGATAAAACCTGTCTATTCTAGACCTGCTCTCGCCTCTATTATAGGTGAAACCCACGTGGCCTGGGGTGTGCCGGATGTGGACATCCACCAGGCGAGCTTCGCTAGCTATGCTATTAAGCGTGACCCTATCATAAGTCAGCTTGCCTAGGGAGCCTCCCCTGTCATGGGTGCTCGTGACTGCGTTAAAGTCACCCCCAAAGATCACCTGCCGACTGGTAAAAAGGTACGGCTTGATCCTCCTAAAGAGATCCTTGTGGTCCCGCTTGGTTTGGGGACCGTAGATGTTGATTAGCCGAAGCTCTTGTCCGTTCATGAGAACATCCAGGATCAGGCACCTCCCTATTTCTAACTCGATAACCCGTCGGCATTCAACCACTGCGGTAAAAAGTACCGCTACTCCGCTATATGGCTCGGCCGCAAGAGACCAGTAAGATGGACCAGACCTCCATTCCCTCCTTGCCTTATGCACAGCTGCCAAATTTGGCAGCCTGGTCTCTTGCAAAAACACTGGTGATCGATTTAGATGGCTTTCTTCTTCCCACCCCCCTTCTCATCCGGGTCTGAGGATGACCCCTTGCCACGTTTCTTGGACACTGAAAGGTCCATGGCAAAGGGCTCCTCGACCTCGTCCTCCTTGCCACTGGGCTCTGGGCCAGCCCTCCCCCTGGAGGTTACCAAACCTCCACAAGAGGAAGGCTCAGCACCCCCTGTAGGCCCCACGCTTGCTCTAGACACCTCTGCCTCCTCCGAGGACGAGAGAGCTTGGTACTTGTTGGAGAGCCCAACAAGAGGAGAGTTTGGATTGCCTTCCTGCACCTGGCCCATTGCAGGGGAAGATTTCCCTTCCCTTTTTTTCACTTTCTTGGCGCCCTGCTTGCGCTTTTTCTTTTGTCACTCATCTTTGCCCTCACCCACACTTTCATAGTGGGAAGAATCTGAATAAGTGGCATCCTCTTCCCTTTGGATCCTCCTGACCTCCTCATCCAGCTCCCTGTCCCCTGGGGCCTCAGCCACATGATTTGCGTGCGGAGCAGGGGCCAGCATTGACCCACCTGCCACCTGGGTTTCCACCAGCTCCCTGCCCCTTCCACACTTCTCTTGGCGCCTCAGCTTGGCTGCCCCAGCATGTTTGTTCTTCCTTGGCTCCTGGGCTCCATCGCCTCTGCTGGTCCCCTCCCCTGCAGAAGCAACCTCACGGCTCTCCTCCGCTGGGGCCATGACCGCATTGGCGAAAAAGCGCGGACAGCGACTGAATGGGTGACCGAGGTCACCACACAGGTGACAACTAATATCTGCCGCAAGATGACCTACCTCGCCACACAGAGTGCACTTGATGACATTACAGGCTGCACTCAAATGTGTGGGGTCGCCGCACTTGTGGCAGAGCTTCGGCTGCCCCTGGTAGAAGGCCAAGATACGATCCCTGCCAAGGAAGGCCGCGGATGGTATGTGGGCCACCGAATTCCCTGAACGCTTAAAGGGGTTGTCCCGCAAAATAAAGTAAACACTTCTGTATGGCCATATACATGCACTTTGTAGTATACATCGTGCATGAAATATGTGCCATACAGAAGTTATTTACTTACCTACAGGGGGTCTCACCCCCCTGTGTTGGCGTCCCCGTTGCCATGGAGCCGACCAAAGTACTCCTCTGGTCGCTGGATCCGTCGCGCTTGCGCAGAGACGAATCCTCTTCAGGATAATCTGTGCTCACGAGCTGCGTCCTGACTCCTCCCTCGGCCGTCCTCCTCCGCGTCATCGCGTTGCTCTGTCTCCGCCATGTAGTGCCGATCAGCCAATGAGGTGGCTGGAATCGGCAGTGGAATGCAGACTGCAGAAGAACACCCGCGGTGCACCGTGGGAGAAGTCCAGCGGCGCCATCTTGGACAGAAGATTTTTAAAAGTTGCTGAAGGGGGATCCAGGTAAGAGAATTTTTTTATTTTTTTTTAAACATAACACATGACTGCGGTATTCCCTTTGAGTAACTGGGGAAAAATTTTTTTTAATGTTTTGGCGCCGGACAACCCCTTTAAGTTTCACCATAAACGTCCAGGCTCCGGACCAGATGCCGTGTTCGTCCCGGTTTTTATTGGGCATATCCACCACCTCTCCGTACCGACTTATCCAAGTCATGATATCGTAACAAGAGAGTGAATCGTTATGAGTCAAAACGGTCACTCTCTTTACTCCAGTCTGGCGGGTTACGACTTGTGCAGCAAAACCGCGCCAGCCGGGCTCGTCCTTCATCAACTCCTAGTTCCCCCAAAAGAGCTCGAGGCCCTCTTGGCAAACAAAGCTGATGTCGATCTCAGACGTGCCGTAAGGATGGATCAAGGCATAGATGTCATTTGCCCTGAAACCCATCTTCGGCAGAAGCTCCACCACCTTACTCCTGGATGGGCACACGTCATTGCCTCTCCACTGAAGAGGCGCCACATTCCTACGGCCAATGTCCTGCCCGGTTGTTGGCAGGGACCAGACGGTCTCCCCCCTTTGTTCTCGGAAGGCACCAAGACCATGTCTCTCCACCCAGAGAGACAAATCCACAACTCTGCCCCCTACATTCATTGAGCTCTCCCCCCCTCCTCAAGGCCTCCAGGAGGTGCCGTTGCAAAACGCTGTCCCCAGAGCGCAAAGACAAGGAGGACGCATCCCCCCCCCCCCCTCCCTCCAGCAGCGACACTGGCATAACTTCTACCAGATGTTGTCGCCGCTGGAGGGGTGACTGGATCCTGATCCATCTCCTGACTACTACCCGAAGCCCACCCTCCTGTACAGCTGATGGCATACCTCCCAGGGGATTGGGGGCATCCAGAGCTCCCGGAGCTTCCGCGGGAGCAGGAGCAGTGGTAGCACTAATGGTTGTCTCATTCACATCATTCAAACATTTCTTCGCTTTTGCTGGACCAGGACCTCCCCAGAGCGCAAAGACAAGGAGGACGCATCCCCCCCCCCCCCCCCTCCCTCCAGCAGCGACACTGGCATAACTTCTACCAGATGTTGTCGCCGCTGGAGGGGTGACTGGATCCTGATCCATCTCCTGACTACTACCCGAAGCCCACCCTCCTGTACAGCCGATGGCATACCTCCCGGGGGATTGGGGGCATCCAGAGCTCCCGGAGCCTCCGTGGGAGCAGGAGCAGTGGTAGCACTAATGGTTGTCTCATTCACATCATTCAAACATTTCTTCGCTTTTGTTGAACCAGGACCTGCTTCACCTTTTTTCTTAATGCTACACTTTCCAGCTGGCTGAGGCTGGAGACCGGCACTGAAAGAATTAGCCTTAAGTCCAACATTATGCTCTGTAAGAGCTGTCTCTGCAGCTCTAGCTTCGTCCATTTTCCCGGCCATTCTGGGACTTGCAGTTCTTTTTACCTGCTTATTTGTTATTACGGTACCGTCATGATGGGTGGGACCGGCAGACTTGGCCACCACCCACTGCGCCCCCTCTACACCTGACAGGCGTTTTAGGGACACAGGAGGGACAGCCAAGCCGCCACTGGCAGGACCTGACACCGGACCCCCCCCCCCCCCCTTCCACTGGGGGGCAACCATCAGTGCCAGCGCCTCTGGATTGGCCACGACCCCTCATTCCATCTTTCCCACGGACCTTCTCTGCCACCTTATCGCCTCCATTCCCACTACTGGCACAAGCAGGAATGGAGGTTTGGGCCACATTAACCCTCTCATCCCCAGTCCCCTGCATCGGACCAACTGTAGAGCCCGGAACTAGGGGTATACCAGGGCTAGCACCCCGATCTGACTTTGCTGCCAGACCGGAGTGCTTGGTCACGTACACAAACTTTTCTTGTACGGCGGTTTTTGTCATCGTTTTTTTCCGCCTCTTTTTGCCCGCAGATGTTGTTTTTAGGCATGTCGTCACCAAAATACATATTGTGCATTCTTTCTGGGGACTTCTGCAGCATAATTTGCTGCATTATGAGGGCCCCCTCACCGCTGCTGCTGTCGTCGTCCGCGTCCTGAGCACTGGACTCCTCCGATGTGGGGGGCAGGCTAACCTGTTCCCTGCAGTTCCCGTCTGCTGTAGGGACAGCTGCTCCCCAGAGCATACCGCCCTCCCCTCCTGCGCATCCTCCGACTCTTCTGAGCTGCTGTCACTGCTCAGGTGTGCCATTCCAGAAAATCGCTAGTCATTTAAGAGATTTTCTTTAAACGGGCCGCTGGCTTGGAGTATCCTGTACCTCTCCTCTTTATAGTAATCTACTGCCTCCTTGCAGGATTTAACTCTTTCCACCGCAGTGATCTTTTTCTTCCCCCGTGGGGCTTTATCCAAATCGCTGAGGGCAGTCTGCAGTTCTCTACGATATTTCTGCAGCTGCCTACCAACCTCCTTATAGTCTTTTAAATTGGCCGCTATCCGAGACGCCATGTCAGTCACAGATTCACCCCTCTTATGCTCTCCCCAGCTGACACTTGTAGGTGCCTTTTGAAGCACTGACCTTGCCTTTGGTTTGGCTTCGGGCTTTCCTATAATCCACATCCTCCCGGGGAGTCTGGGTGACGCTGCTTGTACCCCGACTGGATCCTCTCCCCTCCTGGGGTTCATTCCTCCCCCCTCCCGCCTAAAGCCGGGGGGGGAGCACGGGACTCCATAGCAAATGAAGCCCAGAAATGTGCACTGTTCCTGGGCTCTCAGCAAGGTCTCCACCCAAGAAGCAGACCACGCCCTGGATCCTGCAGAGCTCTTCAGAACACAGCCTTCTCCAGAGCTGCACTCACTATTCTGCTGGTGGAGTCACTGTGTACATACATTACTTATCCTGTACTGATCCTGAGTTACATCCTGTATTATACTCCAGAGCTGCACTCACTATTCTGCTGGTGCAGTCACTGCGTACATACATTACTTATCCTGTACTGATCCTGAGTTACATCCTGTATTATACTGCAGAGCTGCACTCACTATTCTGCTGGTGGAGTCACTGTGTACATACTTTACTTATCCTGTACTGATCCTGAGTTACATCCTGTATTATACTTCAGAGCTGCACTCACTATTCTGCTGGTGGAGTCACTGTGTACATACATTACTTATCCTGTACTGATCCTGAGTTACATCCTGTATTATACTCCAGAGCTGCACTCACTATTCTGCTGGTGGAGTCACTGTGTACATACATTACTTATCCTGTACTGATCCTGAGTTACATCCTGTATTATACTCCAGAGCTGCACGCACATTTACCCCTTGGTCTGACTCTTGCAGGTATCACAAGATATTGAAGAAAGGCAAAAGGAAGGAAGCTTTAAAGAATTTTGAGGAGCTGCGGAGGACGAATCCAGATGCAGCCCTGAAGGAGTTAGAGATGATGGAGAGGGCCCGGATGCAGGTGACTGTGGGGCTGCTAGGGGTCATCCAAGGATGTCTCTATCCACCTCCTATGTTCCTACTAACCCTCTATGTGATCTCTCTCCAGGAGCGGATGTCTCTCAAGCACCAGAACAGCGGCAAGTGGGCAAAGTCCAAGGCCATTATGGCCAAATATGACGAAGAGGTGAGCGCCTCCTACTGGAAATTTTTAAGAAATTTCAGTTTTTTTTCACCGTGCCAATGACTGTGTCCTGATGCATCATATAGCTGAGGGCAACCGGAGGAGAACTAGTAAATGTCTGCGTGCGGTTTGCTGCAGTAATGTGTATTGGCCACAGCAGCACAAAGTATTTCAGTAGTTTGCAGTACCCTCCAGCAGCGCAGAGGATTTTGGGAGAGGAGTGTGTGGATCTCATGGGAGGAGCGGGCTCCAGAGTTATAGAGGAAGCGGCAGAGTCCCCAGCAGCACAGAGGATTTCAGGACAATGTCTGGTCAGTTTCTCACAGCCGTACCTTGTAAGCTGTCGGATTTTTTTGACGCTGACCTGACAGTTTAATCCTCCCAGAACTACAAGGCTCCGCTTCAGAGTTCTGATGGGTTTTGGTGCGATGCGCACTTGAATTTAGCTCCCCTCAATGGGGGACAAATCCACCTATGGCGGCAGCCCAACACTTAAAGGGGTTTTCCAGGATATAAAAAATATAAAATGAGCCCGTCGCACAGAACCCGAAAGAAGCCGCGCGCGGTCATGTGCCATTCACTGTGCAGGTTACCGCTCAGCCGTGATTTCTTCTATGGTCGCTGAAGCCTGTGAGTGGCTGAGCGGTTATGTGCACCATGTACAGCACATGATTATCCGCCGCTTCTTCCGAGGTCCATATGGAGGGGCCCCAGGGCTGCTTCGCTGGATGGAGAGCCACCGGGTGAGGCAAGTATTCAAGCCGCACCAAAAATTGACATGGCAGCTCTGTTTGTTTTCAGAATGTAGGTTTGAAAATCTGCACTGATTTCTTAGTATTTAATTTAATGCTAAACTACCCCCCCACCCCACCCCATTTTATTGCTCATGTCCGTCACATGCCTGGATCTTTTGTCATTCATTTAGGCACGCAGAGCCATGCAAGAACAGCTGGAGAAGAACAAAGAGTTAACCAGAAAGATCGAGGTCCTGTCTGAGGAGGAGGAAGACAAGGAGGAAGAGATCATCCCGGACTTTGTTAATGATGCACAGATGAGCCTTGAAGGAGCGAACCCTTGGATGACAGGGAAGCTGAGGACCGATGCAAAAGACCCTGAGACTCCAGAGGAGAGACTGGCGGAAGAAGTAGTGATGAATGTGAACACGGACGAGCCAGAGGAGGAGGAGGAGGAATCAGAAGAGGAGACTTTACTTAGAGAATTCGAAGATAGAAGACGTCTGCGCAAAGATCTGGGAGAACAGGAAGGTCTGGAGCCCAAGCCGGGTGAGTACCACAAATATGGGTCCAGCCAACTACCATCTTGCACTTATAGGGTACGTCCTTACTCTACTATGCTGTCCATGTAGGGGTAAGGTCCGCCACTCGGGAACCCTTCTATTAAAGGGATTGTCCAGGACTTTTTTTCTTCTATTGATGACCTGTCCTCAGAATAGGCCATCAGTAGATGATCGGCGGGTGTCTCCACTCTGGATACCTTCCGATCGGTTGACTCCCATTACTGCTGAAAGCAGATTGCGTAGACTATAGGGCAGCAGCCAGAGTTGGTATTGGAGGTGCAGGTCCCAATGAATGCACTACCAGCTGTGCCTGCAGTACCAAACCATGCCGCTGCGCTATGGTCAACGCGATCTGCTTCTTGCGCTGTCTGAAGTGGCAGCAACATCACGAATCCCGAGCAGCAGGCCCCTGACAATTATCAATAGAAAAATTTCAGAAAGTCCTGGACAATCCCTTTTAACCCCTTGATGGCACCTACTATATGTGTGTGTTGGATATGCACAGGGTTTCTATGGCACAGCCTCAGGAGCTGAACTCCTGCCGTACATGACAGTTGTTGGCTGTCTTTGACAGCTGACATGCAGCCACAATCAAAGTTCATTCAGATCGTGACTGGGGTTTTGTCATTAATATAGAAAACTGTCCACCCTCTGGGCCAGCCCTAAAACAAAAAAATGGCGCACACTTGCTTCACCCTGGTCCCCCTAAGTCTGGGTTTCCACGGGCTGACATTTCTGTTTCTGCATAGAAATTCCGCCGGCAAATTTTCCACACGCTATGGAGAAGCCGTTGCGGCCAAGCTGTGATGAAACGGACATGCCACGTGGAATATAAAGCTGCAGCATGTCAATTTTATCACTGTTTCCGCTGCTGGCTCTCTCCTCTCTATGGGCAGAGATGGCCGCAGCGGAATGCAGGCGGCGAAACCACTTCAAAACCCACGCTTTTTTGAAGCTACCTTTGTGCCGCAGAAATATCAGGGAATATTTCCGTGGGATTTATGCCTCATGTGACCGCAGCCTAAGTGGAGCTGAGAGGCTACTGAAGTGAATGTCATGTGAGCTCTGTGGCCAATCGGAGGCTGCAGCGTCACTGCCCCAAACTCCTGGAATCCTGGTGCCCCAGATGTGAGCGCTGATTCCAGACGGTCAGATGATGATGCTGTGGCCTGTGATTGGCTGTTGCAGTCACGTGATTTTCCACCAGACTGTCTACCTCAAAGCCTGCATCAGGGCCGCGAGGGCCACTCGGCATGCCTTTTGGGGGTCCAAGGAGAGGCGAGTATGTTTGTTTGATTTGGAATGTCTTAATAGGATGCCAGCAGAAATACCATATGCTGCAATACTAACATGTTAGTGTTTTGTATTAAGGATCATAAGTTCAAGTCCCTTTGGGGAAGTAAATATAGCAATGTAAATAATTGTAGTTTTATTTTTAAATAATTTAAAGGTTAATAAACCCTCCTAGTGTCTTATTGAAAACAAGCACCAAAACGCCTAAAAAAACCTATTTGGGATTGTTGCGTCTGTTAAAGTCCCATCTTTTGAAATATCACATTATTCTTGACGGTGAATATCTTCAGAAACTAAATACGTACCAGACTTGCTACCACCCCCACCCCCCCCTTCCCTGTTCCCAATAGGGAACATAATAAAAAGTCATATGTGTCCCGAAAATGGTTCCAATAGAAACCTCAGGCCTTCCTGCAAAAAGCAAGCCTTCGCATTGTGCGTTGATGGCAAAATGTAAAGTTATGGCGGTCAGAAAGAGAGATTTTTTATTTATTTTTTTTAATACCAGAGCCGCTCTTTGCTGGTTGAGGACCTCCACCCTCGTCTATTACACTGACGCTGTGGAATATTTTAGTTTGACCGCTTCCCCTGACAATATTGGCCAGTGCCTGAGGCGGCTGCACTCTGAGAGGAGGCGGTGGTCCGCTGTGAACTCCCTTCTAACCTAAAATCAGATATCTAATCCATTGTAAACAACAGTGAGGGACACAACTGTGACGAAGACTCAGCTGCGGAAAGCGTTCGGTTTGTGCAGGTTGCCAGTAAAGGGAGTGAATTTCTTACCGAAAATTCCTTTTTCCCGAGCCATCCTGACGGCAGACATGGAGGTTGCACCTTGATCTTGTAGGGACAGGAAGCAAGAGACTTCAAAAGGCTCCTCCTGCCTCCCATTCACCAGTGTCTTCTAAATTATTTACATGGACATGTCGTGGTTAACCAAGGAAGATTTTATTGCTCCAAGACAAAATTAACATGGTTAGTTCTTTTGAAAATAAACAATAAGAGGGTAAACTTACCCGGATTAACCAAAGAAATTATGCACAAATTTACCGCATAAAACAAAACTGTCCAACATAGGAGCCTCTGGGCTACTGGTTCGCGCCCGCACAGGCGTAGGTACCACCGTGTGAATTTTCGGGAGGGAAATACGTGCCGTCAGGATGGCTCGGGAAAAAGGAATTTTCGGTAAGAAATTCACTCCCTTTTCCCAGCGCCATCCTGACGGCAGACATGGAGTATACCAAATTAACTCTTAGGGAGGAACCACTGCTTGCAGGACCTTTCTCCCGAAAGAGAGATCGGAGGAGAGGTCCGTATTCAGCCTGTAGTGTTTTGTGAAGGTATGCAGGTTGGACCATGTGGCTGCCTTACAGATTTGTTCTGGCGTGGCCATGGCCCTCTCTGCCCAGGAGCAGGAGACTGCCCTGGTTGAATGGGCCTTGAGTCCTTCAGGGATAGAACTGTTGCCGGAAGAGTAGGCCTGCTGGATGGTGGATTTTATCCAGCGGCTAATGGATCTTCTAGAAGCCGCTCTTCCTCTGCCCGGCCCCTGGAATTGGACAAAAAGACAATCAGCCTTCCTGAAAGATGAGGTCTGTTCTAGGTAGCATAAAATGGCCCTCCTTACATCCAGGCTATGGTAGTCTCTTTCCCTATCGGTTTGGGGATTTTGACAGAAGGATGGGAGAACAATTTCTTGCTGTCTATGGAATTTTGAGGCTACCTTTGGGAGAAAGAAGGGGTCTGTTTTTAGTATGACCCTATCGTCCTGGATTAATAGGTAGGGTGTCTTACAAGATAGGGCCTTAAGCTCGCTCACACGCCTTGCCGTTGTGATAGCTACTAAGAACACGGTTTTGAACGTGAGGAACCTAATTGGTATCTGCTCGATAGGCTCAAAGGGTGGTTTGCACAGGTTTTGGAGGACTAAGTTTAGATCCCATGGGGGAACCATACTGCGGATAACTGGCCTCATTCTCTCTGCTGCTTTCATAAACCTGCGGATTAGTCTATGCTCCGCTAGGGGCTGATCTAGGATGGCCGAGAGTGCTGACACCTGCACTTTCAGGGTTGCCGGCCTCAGGTTTTTGTCTAGACCCTCCTGGAGGAAATCCAAAATCTCCGCCACAGAAGTGTCGAGATTGGAGACTTCCAACCCCCTCCAGGAGGAGAATCTTTTCCAGATTTTATTATAGATAGCAGAGGTCACGGGTTTACGGGACTGGCGTAACGTCGCGATGACCCTAGAGGACAGACCTTGACTTAGTAGCGTCTGTTCCTCAATATCCAGACCGCGAGGTTCAGTCTCTCTAAGTTGGGGCACAGAACTGGGCCCTGCGTTAGAAGATCCATCCTGGATGGAAGGCGGATTGGTTCCGTGATGGCGAGTTTTAGGAGTACCGGAAACCATGCCCTTTTTTCCCAGTGTGGAGCAATTAGGATCATTGTGATGTTGCTCTGCTGGACCTTCTGAAGAACCCTCGGGATCAGGGGTATGGGGGGAAAGGCGTATGCCAGACTGAAGTCCCAACTCTGGGAAAAGGCGTCTAACCCCTCGGCCCTGTCCTTCGGATCTAGGGAAAAGAAGGCGGGGCATTTTGAGTTTTTTCTGGTCGCGAACAAGTCCACCTGTGGACTGCCCCAGGTTTCTGCAATATGACGGAACTCCTGTTGATTCAGCGACCATTCTCCGGGGTCCAGGCGTCTTCGACTGAGGAAGTCGGCTGTCTGGTTCTGGGACCCCTTGAGGTGGACCGCTGTCAGGGATTGTACTGTGGCCTCGGCCCATCTGAAGATCCGGGCTGTTAGTTTCAGCAGATGAACGTTTCTGGTGCCCCCCTGGTGGCGAATAAGCGAAACGGCGGTCACATTATCAGAAGACTTTTATGTGTCTCTTCTTTAGAATATCCTGGGATCTGTGAAGCGCTTCCCAGATGGCCCTAAGTTCTCTGTAATTCGATGTCTGGGTACGCAGCGTCGGGCCCCACTCGCCCTGGAGCAGGCGCTGCCCTACTTGTGCTCCCCAGCCAGACTGGCTCGCATCGGTTACTATCGTGATGAAGGGTTCTGCCACCCATGGTGACTCAGCCTGTAGAGTGTGGGTTGACCGCCACCAGCGGAGGGACTTTAAGACAGATGATGACATGGGCATCCTCTTATCCAGGGAGATGGGTGTCCCATCCCAGTTACCCAGGATGGCTCTCTGTAGTGTTCTGGAGTGCGCCTGGGCCCAAGGGATAATGCCGATGCAGGAGGTCATGAGGCCCAGGAGCCTCATTGCGTCCCTAATTACCCTTTGCTTTTTCTGGCCGCCCTCCTGTGCTGCCAATCTAAGACTTTCCTGTCTGAGTGGAGGCAAGGACAAGGTCTGAGATACTGAGTCTAGCCGCACCCCCAGGAAGGTTTTCTGTGTTTCGGGGAGAAGACTAGACTTGGGGAAGTTGACTATCCACCCCAATCTTTGAAATAGAGAGATGACCCTGCTAGTGTTGTCTCTGAGGGTCTTGGATGAGGAGGCGATTACCAGGAAGTCGTCCAGGTACGGGATATTTATACCTGCTACATGGAGATGCGCCACCATCTCTGCCACTATTTTAGAGAATACTCGGGGTGCTGTAGAGATGCCAAAGGGTAGGCACTGAAACTGAAAATGGCGTACCCGACTCCCTATTCTGATGGCAAACCTCAGGTATTTATGGTGTTCTGGCAGGACTGGGACGTGGTAGTACGCGTCTTTTAAGTCGACGGTACTCATAAAGTCTCCTCTTTCGATCAGGGTTACCGCTGACCGAACTGTCTCCATTTTAAACCTTTTGTAGGTAATAAATTTATTCAGGCCCTTCAGATTCAGAATCATTCGAAAACTGCCGTTTGGCTTTTTTATCAGAAATAAAGGCGAGTAGAATCCCTGGCCCTGCTCTACTGTGGGGACCCGAACTACCGCCCCCATTTGCAGCAGTTTAAGGATTTCATTTTCAAAGATATCCTGCATGGCAGGGGATTGTGTGGGGGTGATTCTGAAGAAATTGGGGGGCCGGGTGAAGAATTCTATCCTGTACCCCTGGGCTATGAGCTGCAGGACCCACGGGTTATCTGTTATCTCCTGCCATTCTCGGGAAAAATTTAGTAACCTGCCCCCCACCTGGTATTCTTCTATAGGGGTAGGGGTTGTTTTTATCTTACCCCTGCCTCCTTTGGGGTAGGACCAGCGCCCAGTTTTTCCTTTGCCCCGGTATGGCTTGAAGGATGGCTGGCGTTTGTAGGGAAATCCCGTTCTGGCTTGATCCGGGAAACTGTGAGTTTTGTCCGTGGCTCTTTTTAGGATCTCCTCTAAATCCGCGCCAAAAATGTGCTGGCCATGAAAGGGGATGGAACACAGTCTTCCTTTAGAGGCTGTATCTGCCTTCCAGGTTTTCAGCCAGACTGCCCGTCTGGCCATGTTGGATAATGCGGCGCTTCTGGCCGCCAGCCTCATGGACTCGGCGGATGCGTCTGCCAGGAAGCCTGTTGCAGACTTTAGTAAAGGCATACATTCCAGCAACGCCTCTCTGGGGGCCTTCTGTTTGATTTGGTCATCTAGTTCCCCTAACCAGAGGAACATCGACCTTGCTACGGAAGTCGCTGCGATGTTGGACTCTAGCGTGTAGGCCGTCGTTTGCCAGGCCCGTTTCATCAATGAATCAACCCTGTTGTCCATTGGGTCTCTAAGATGTGAGGAGTCCTCAAATGGCAGGGCTGTCTTCTTTGCCATTCTGGCCACCTGTGCGTCTACTTTAGGGACTTCTTCGTAGACGCTCACATCCTCCTCCGCGAAGCGGAGTCTTTGTTTGTACTCGCGGGACAGGAAGAGATGTCTGTCCGCAGTAGCCCATTCATGCATGATTACTTTTTTCAAAGTATCATTGACTGGGAACACGATGCGATTCCTTGGCCTGAGCCCGCCAAACATGTCGTCCTGTACGGACCTAGGCTCCACCACATCTTCTAGCTTCATTGTATCCCTGACGGCTCTAATCAGGTCATCCAGGTCCCCGGATGAGAAAAAATACTTCTTATCCTCATCCTTGGTGTCAGAGGGACGGTCTGAGAGTTCGCCGTCTGACAGGTCGCCCGGGGATTGCTCAGAGTCTGAGCTCGACAGCCGTATGTGGCTTGCTCTCTTAGTGGCCTTTTTTTCCCGCTGGGCTGGGGGGAGGCTGGAGATCGATGCCCGGACCTCCTCCCTGACTAGGGATCTAATATCCTCCCTAAATGCGGCCTGTTCATCCGTGAGGATCTTTGAAGTACAGTCTTGACATAACGTTTTTTTGTACGCCTCATCTAACTTTTTGAGGCACAGGGCGCATTTCTTGTACTTTTTCCTAAGGTCTTGCTTAGACCGGGTGGATTCCCTGTCCTGCAAAAGACACATGCATGCACATAAGGGAAAAACCCCTACACAATGTTAATCCCTGGGCATAACATTCCTGCAGCAAGTCACACTTACGGTTTGCAGGGCTTCCATCTCTGAATCCTTTGTAGTCATACTTGCCAAAAGTGTAGACAGGATCAGGCAGACAGATAAATCCTTCCCTGAAGGTGTACTGTCAGTGGAAGCTTGCCGGGGGGTCTCCATTTTTAAATCTCCCGCTGGATCCCGGTCAGCTGGCGGCGTCTGACGTCACCGCGTCACGCCGCGTCCTTAGCTCCGCCCCCCGACGTTGCGCGCGGCCGCGCCGGCGTCCTGGAGGAGAGAGGCTTCTGAGCCCATGGCCCGCCGCTCTCCCCGGCTGAAAGACGCTGCCCGGAGCCCCGTGCATGATGCAGGAGCGGACTCAAGGACCTCTGGTCCGCCGCTCCGATGTGCTGCGGTGGTGATCCCCGGGCGGTCAGACCCGTGGCCTGCCGTGCTCCCGGACCGCGCTGACTCTCCGGAGGGGAGGTAAGCGGGGAAGCAGCCCCATGGACCGTCCGCCCCGCTGTCAGCAGATTCCTTCTGGAGAAGGTGAGAGGGGAAAACGGCCCGTGCCGGTGTAATCCTGTGGCTCCCTGGAGGGAGCACCTCTTGCATGTCCCTGTAGGGACAGGAAGCACTGGTGAATGGGAGGCAGGAGGAGCCTTTTGAAGTCTCTTGCTTCCTGTCCCTACAAGGTCAAGGTGCAACCTCCATGTCTGCCGTCAGGATGGCGCTGGGAAAATGGAACATTTCCGAGGCTGACATCAAGTAGAGATCTTGAAAATTGCGAGGAGCGAAAGCCAGAAGTTCATTAGAAAGTTGCACAATCTCGTTATACTGTCTAACCTTCTGTATCTTCTGCAGGGTCGTCAGCAGGCAGCGCGACTGAAGACAATGCTGGCAAAGTGGCGCAGTTCAACACGCTATTCCAGAGGTTGTTGGAGCAGAACAAGATAGAAGAAAAGCAGTCGGCCCCGGCAGAAGAGGAGCCAGTGATAACCGAGGAGCAGGTGGGGAAGGAGGAGACCTTGGAAGAAGAAAAAGAAGAAGATTCATTCCTAATACAGAGTCTGGAGAGGCATCGGACCATAGAGGATCTGGAGGCTCTCAGGGAGCAGGAACTTCCGGATGAGAGAGCTCAGCCGGCGCTGCTTCCTGGGAAGCCCAAGGAGAAGATCTCCCAACCAGCTGCCAAGAAGGAAGGCAAGAAGTCAAAGGAGAAGATTTCTCAACCAGCTGCAAAAAAGGAAAGCAAGAACTCAAACCTCATAGACTCTAAGAACATTCTGCCAGCTAAGGAGCGGCCTGTCCAGGCGTCGTTACTTCCCACCTCGGTGGAGGAAGATGAAGATGAAGAGGTGAGACAGAAAAGCTGGATTATACTGTGAAGGGGTAGGACCCCCATTAGTGTGGCTGGTGGTCACCCTGCTAAGGCAAATGGTCAGCGACTACATTTTCCTTGCAGTGGCACATAACAGTAATGAGAAGAGGGGTCCTGATCTGGGAGCCCCCATATATTACCTTTGTATGGTCCTAATCGGGTGTTTGGAAAAGTTTTCTTAACAACCCAATTAAGTTCTGTTTGCCTGTTGTGTTTCCATTCTTTACCTATCTCCAGCTTCCTGTAGTCTTCTCCAGTCACATCCAGAGCTGCATCCTCAAGTCTACTAGATTCCTTGGTAAAGGGGTTTTCCAGGGAGAATACTATGGATGACCTATCTTCAGGATAGGTCATCAATAGTTGATTGGCTGGGGTCCGTCACTCGGGGCCCCGACCGATCAGCTGAGTGGGCACATGCTGTTAGCACCGCAAATACACAGAGGTTGGACCTGAAGTCGCTGCTCTGACCTTGATGTAGTAGCCGGCACTTGTAACTGCAGGCTGGGGTCTCATTGAAATCAACGCGAACCGTGCCTGCAGTTACAAGGGCCGACCACTACACGGAGGTCAGCTCGGAAACTTGCACTCCGACCTCTGTGTGTTTGCGGCGCTGACGGCATATGCCCAGTCAGCTGATCGGTTGGGGTACTGAGCGACGGACCCCAGCTGATCAGTGATTGATTACCTATCCTGAGGATACACCATCAATAGTATTCTCCCTTGAAAATCCCTTTTAAGCTGTAGGATTGTACATCTCAAAGCTGCCCCCTGTCTGTGCTCTGCTGTGGTGCATTATGGGGAAATTTAATGATCACACTGAATTCAGAAGAAAATGCTACTTTTCCCAGAATGCACTGCAGCATCTGTCAGGTCATTTAAAGGAGTTTTCAAAGACCTGGGGAGAAAAAACTTAAACAGACTTAATGGAAAAAAAAATTTGAATGCTCACCTACGCCGGCGCTCCCCGTCCAGCGCTGCAGCCCCGATGCCCACCGCACTGAACCTGGAAGCAGCCACAGGCGGTCGTGCACCATACACAATGCGGAGGGCACTGGGGCAGCAGCGCAGGACGGTGAGCCGCTGGGAGGGGGAGTATTAAGTTGTTTTTTTTTCATTTTAACATTTATTTCATTTAGTTTTTTTTCTCCATGTCCTGGAAAGCGACTCCAGCCTCACAAGATTAAAAACTTCTGCTGTCGAAATCTGAACCAAAATTCACACAGGTCTATGCAATTTAAATGAGCCCATCTCAGCCAGTAACTATGGATGTTATGTTCCCTTCTCACGTTTAGGATGATGACGGCGACACGAGACAGAAAATGATCATCCGAGAAGCGTTTGCTGGTGATGATGTCATCAGAGACTTCCTAAAAGAGAAACAAGATGCAATAGAAGCCTCAAAACCCAAAGACATCAGCCTGGTGCTGCCAGGTTGGGGGGAGTGGGGCGGGACCAACCTGAAAGTCAGCAGAAAGAAGCATCGCAGGTGAGTGACCTCCACAACACTGGTTAACCCCTTAATGACCACTGTATAGCGTTGTTTTTTTCATGGGCATTGAGAGAAAGCGCAGGCTGCAGGACTCCTATTATTTTAGTCATTTTGAAGCAAGGGATGAAAGTTTTTGTATCTGAGGAGCAGCGGCGATTCGTTATGCTCTTCTGACCCATAAGTTGCGTGTTAAAAAAAAAAAAAATTTTTAAAAATGATTGGTTAAACACGCAGCGTCCTTTAGATCTGTGACTGCGGCTGATGGCGGCAGGCAGATTGCCGTTGCATTCCGTGTTCATACAGTTGCTGGAAGTCACTTAGATCGCTGGATTTTTCGGGAAAAAAGTATTTAGTCAGATACCAATTGTACAAGTTCTCCACTTAAAAAGATGAGAGGCCTGTAATTGACATCATAGGTAGACCTCAACTATGGGAGACAACATGAGAAAACACGTCCAGAAAATCACATTGTCTGATTTTTAACGAATTTATTTGCAAATTATGGTGGAAAATATATGTATTTGGTCAATAACAAACAAGCAAGATTTCTGGGTCTCACAGACCTGTAACTTCTTCTTTAAGAGGCTCCTCTGTCCTCCACTCATTACCTGTAGTAATGGCACCTGTTTGAACTTGTTACCAGTATATAAGACACCTGTCCACAACCTCAAGCAGTCATACTCCAAACTCCACTATGGTGAAGACCAAAGAGCTGTCGAAGGACACCAGAAACAAAATTGTAGCCCTGCACCAGACTGGGAAGACTGAATCTGCAATAGGCAAGCAGCTTGGTGTGAAGAAATCAACTGTGGGAGCAATAATTAGAAAATGGAAAAGATACAAGACCACTGATAATCTCCCTCGATCTGGGGCTCCACGCAAGATCTCACCCCGTGGGGTCAAAATGATCACAAGAACGGTGAGCAAAAATCCCAGAACCACACGGGGGAACCTAGTGAATGACCTGCAGAGAGCTGGGACCAACGTAACAAAGGAACCATCAATAACACACTACGCCGCCAGGGACTCAGATCCTGCAGTGCCAGACGTGTCCCCCTGCTTATGCCAGTACATGTCCAGGGCCGACTGAAGTTTGCTAGAGAGCATTTGGACGATCCAGAAGAGTATTGGGAGAATGTCATATGGTCAGATGAAACCAAAGTAGAACTGTTTGGCAGGAACACAACTCGTCGTGTTTGGAGGAGAAAGAATGCTGAGTTGCATCCAAAGAACACCATACCTACTGTGAAGCATGGGGGTGGCAACATCATGCTTTGGGGCTGTTTCTCTACAAAGGGACCAGGGCGACTGATCCGTATACATGAAAGAATGAATGGGCCCATGTATCTTGAGATTTTGAGTGCAAACCTCTTTCCATCAGCAAGGGCACTGAAGATGAAACGTGGCTGGGTCTTTCAGCATGACAATGATCCCAAGCACGCCCCCAGGGCAACGAAAGAGTGGCTTCGTAAGAAGCATTTCAAGGTCCTGGAGTGGCCTAGCCAGTCTCCAGATCTCAACCCTATAGAAAACCTTTGGAGGGAGTTGAAAGTCCATGTTGCCCAGCGACAGCCCCAAAACATCACTGCTCTTGAGGAGATCTGCATGGAGGAATGGGCCAACACACCAGCCACAGTGTGTGCCAACCTTGTGAGGACTTACAGAAAACGTTTGACCTCTGTCATTGCATATAAAGGATTTATAACAAAGTATTGAGATTAATTTTTGTTATTGACCAAATACTTATTTTCCACCATAATTTGCAAATAAATTTGTTAAAAATCCAACAATGTGATTTTCTGGATGTGTTTTCTCATGTTGTCTCATAGTTGAGGTCTACCTATGATGTCAATTACAGGCCTCTCATCTTTTTAAGTGGGACAACTTGTACAATTGGTATCTGACTAAATACTTTTTCCCCCCACCGTATCATGTGATTTTATGCTGCACTCCGGGGTCACGGGGAGAATTTTTAAATAGAGAAGTGTTGGGGGCTCTAATGAAGAGGATATTCAGTGTGCTTACCAAACCACTGTAGTGAGTGGCGGGTCCCCGCTGGGTGCAGTCACACTGTGACGCCATCCGGGTGTCGCTATTATTACTGCTGGAGGGCCACTCTGGGGGAAGGGGGGTGTCGCTGTTATTACTGCTGGGGGGGGCCGCTCTGGGAAGTGGGAGGGTGTCACTATTACTGGTAATTGGGGGGGTCACTATTATACTGGGGGCCGCTGTGGGATGTCACTCATCGCTGGGGGGGTTATTATTCTCGCTGGGGGGGTCACTATTATCGTTGGGGCCGCTGTGGGGTGTCACTATTACACTGGGGCTGCTGGAGGGGGTCACAATTATCGCTCGGGCCGCAGGGGGGTGGGGGGTGTCACTATTATCACTGGAGTATGTTTACATGTGGCGGAAATGGCCAGGGCTGTTTCAAAATAGACGGTGCAGATTTTGACTGCTTTTTGGATGCGGAAATGCTCCACAGAAATTTCCTCTGAGGACATTCTGCCGTATTTCTACATCCAAAAAGCAGTCAAAATCTGCACCCTGTCTATTTTGAAGCGGCCCTGTTCTTTTTAGAACGACGGGGGTAAAATCATACGTTGTGATAAGCCCCGCCCTCTGACATGTTGGCACTTTGCAGTAAATAAGTGGGTTTTGGGTTGTAGTTTGGGCACTCGGTCTCTAAAAGGTTCGCCATCACTATCCTATGATGTGTATAGGCCTCCTTTTACTGCTTTATAGTCTTGTCTGTCCCGAGTCTACAGGCTGGTAGAGGAAATAGAGTCCTAGGGTCAACTTTGGCATTGGGCACTACTTTAGATCTATATATACTCTAAACTATGTTGGCAAAAGTATTTACCCCCCCCCCCCTCCCCTCCCCTCCCCTCCCAATCCTGTGCGGTCAGCTAATGTGTAAGCATTAAAGTGCTGAAGACCACATGTCCACCAATTGTGTGTGTGTGTGTGTGTGTGTGTGTTACATGCAGAGCCTGACAGCACCTGTGATGTCAGTTACTGGCTTTTAGCTCCACCCCCTGATCACATGACAGTAATATCATCACAGGTCCTTTATCCTTGCTTACTGATTGAAGGATTATGGGTGGACTACATCCCCCACAAGCCCCTGTGGCCTCAGTTACTATGTATACAGCAGTACTCAGTCTGGCAGTTTGTAGCTGGTTGTGAGACAGCTGGACACCTGTGTGGAGACTCCAAGAAATGAGACTTCACAAATGTTCACATACATAGCTGGCAGTGCATACTGACCAACATCTTCACAGCTAGCTTCACATCTCCTGAATGTGATATTATGTCATCTCAAGTGCTAATTCCACCAACACTAGTCCAGCCTTTATCTAACCATCAACCATTGTCCAATGATGAAACAAACCATCGCTGTTGTGCAAACATGTCACCACAGAGGGTTCAACGCAGCCGTGCAGCTAATGCAGCTTACATGACAGTGACAAGCCATGATGTCCCCTCAGCCACCAGCTCAAGTTTGTAAAACACATACAGCAAATTTGTGAAAGCTGCAAGAGGCTGTAGTTCGTAAATTACATGCAGTTAATATGCAAAAGCAATGTCGCAGAGCTGTGTGTGTGGGTGACGTGCATGTCGCAGAGCTGTGTGTGTGGGTGACGTGCATGTCGCAGAGCTGTGTGTGTGGGTGACGTGCATGTCGCAGAGCTGTGTGTGTGGGTGACGTGCATGTCGCAGAGCTGTGTGTGTGGGTGATGTGCATGTCGCAGAGCTTTGCAGCCCATTGTGCCACCAGAAACACTAGTACTATAATTTCCTTATAATTACTAGTCTGGTATAAAGGAGAGGATCGCACAGGAGATCCCAATATAGAAAGCATCAGATGCCCCCGGGTATAGAGCTGACAACGGGGTCTGGCAGTGGGGTGCCACCGTTGTACAACCGGCAATGGGGTTTGGTGGGGGATGCCACCGGGTGTAGAGGTAGTTACAATAGTTAGCTGTGTGGTGGTCCCCTGCTCCTCTGTCTCTCCCCCCCCCCCCCCCCCTCTTCCCTGCTGACAGGATTGGAAGACTATCTACACTATAATTACAGTCGTAACTAGCTGTATGGTGGTCCCCTGCCCCTCCCGTCCTCCGCTGCCAGGACTGGTGGGCGATCCGCACTATAATTACAGGCGTTACTAGCTGTATGGTGGTCCCCTGCCCCTCCTGCCCCCCACTGCCAGGACTTGCAGACTATCCGCACTATAATTACAGCAGTTAATGGATATATGGTGGTCCCCCCCCCCCTCCCCTGCTGCCAGGACTGGTGGGCAATCCGCAGTTAATAGATATATGGTGGTCCCCCCCCCCCCCCCCCCCCCCCCCCGCTGCCAGGACGTTCAGCTCTTGCACTTGTTAGTTTGCATCTCTCAATTTCTGCATAATCCCTCGCGGACCCTCTTAGCATTAACGCCGCAATTAAATATCTCCCGCCCCCTGGAGGCGCTGTAAGCGAACGCTCTTCGCCTCGCTATTTGCTACTTTACTGACTTTGTTGACGGTGACTTTTGTAATGAAGCGTTTTTACTCCATCAAACAGATTATTGAACCAAAAACCTAATTGTTCTTAAAAACGTTAACGTTTTCTGAGTTTTCCTCTTTTCCCGTCTCTGTAGAGCTTTACAGCGAGCGCTTGCGTCCGCCCCCCCTCCTGATCGGCGCACATTAATATGAATATTGCTTGTTCTTGGAGACACTTTGGGGACGCTGGAAGCTGCTGACACTTCTGTTCTGCTTTGAAGATAACTTGGAGGAGTGTGAATTGGAGTCCCCGGTGCCGCTGCCGGGACGCTCGTCTCCGCGCTCCAGTTAGTATGCAGCAGCCGCTGCCGCTCGGGGACCGCTTGTTCTCCTACCTCTGGGGACCAACTGCAGTTTTGTTAGGATTGTTGTGTCTTTTTTTTTTTTTTGTCATTAATTAGAGGTGAGCTCATGGTAACGAGCCATAAAACTGAATAACACTCGTCTCCTGTTAACCTGCTTCGTCTCCTGTTAACCTGCTTCATGCTGGAGAGGGAATTTTATGGTTTTGCAGCAGTTTGCTTTACTGCATCAGGTTTTAGTTTTTTGTAGGGAGTCACTTTTGCTCGTATATTTTGCTTGCACACACACGACGTGATTACACACAATCGCACTGTATTGGAGGATCATTTTTAAGAGGTTGCTCAGTTGTAAACTATTTATGACCCATCCTTAGGGTAGGTCCTCAGTGGTAGATTAGTAGAACCCACCAATCAGCTGTTCTCTAGGAGAGTTCACTCATGTACTGAGCGGATGTGTGCAGGAAGCAGACAGCTCAGTTCCCAACATAGTGACCAGACTTGGTACTGCAGGCCAAGTTCCCATTGAAATGAATGGGTGTAATACCAAGCCAGGCCACAGTAGTGGGAACGGAGCTGTCTGCTTCCTGCACACATCAGCTCAGTGCAGCGTCCTGGAGAACAGCTGATCGTTGGAGGTTTTAGCAATGGACCCCACCAATCCACTATTAATTAGCTATCCTAAGGCTAGGCCATCAGTAGTTTGCAGTTGGACAACTCCTTTTAAAGTGGTTGGGCCAAAGCAGGAAATTATGCCCTATGCACAGAGCTCAAGAACGGGGGTCCCAAAGGTTGTGATATGCATGCAGCGGTGGGCGCATGTGTGCCCTGCTGCTCCATGCTTCTCAATTTAGTCTCTGGCGCTCCTATTGAAATGCCGTTGCCTCCTCGCTCATGTGCAGCCGCCTCCTTGCTCATGCCGAACATTTGGAACCCCCGTTTCTGCAGTTGGACCCCAATTATCCTGTGGATAAGGGATAACTTTCTGTTTTGACACAAGCCCTAATGGTCCTGGACCCGTCCTCAGAGGAGACGTTGCGTTGAGCTCTTATTACACGCCGGCCATCAGTGCCTGAAGGTTGAAACCCTTGTATTATTTTTCACCTGCTTCAGGGGGCGTTCAGCACCAGTGCTGCGGATTTTGACACAGCATTTGCAGATTCTGTTACATGTGAACACATCCTGACGCTTTTTTCATCCTTGTGTTTTTTTTATTTTTAGGTTCACTATTAAAGCGCCCCCTGCAGCTCCACGGAAAGACCAGCACCTCCCTAACGTCATCATAAATGAGAAGAGGAATATAGAAGCTGCGGCTCATCAGGTGGGTGAAGAATGGTGGCCTGCTGAGGAGGGGGACTGCTGGAGGCAGAGGATGGGCACGAGGGGGACTGCTGGAGGCGGGGCAGGGGCACGACGGGGACTGCTCGAAGCGGGGGGGGGGGGACTGCTGGAAGCGGGGGGGGGGGGGGGGGGACTGCTGGAAGCGGGGGGGGGGGGACTGCTCGAAGCGGGGGAGGGGGGACTGCTCGAAGCGGGGGAGGGGGGACTGCTGGAAGCGGGGGAGGGGGTCTGCTGGAGGCGGGTGAGGGGCACGAGGGGGTCTGCTGGAGGCGGGTGAGGGGCACGAGGGGGTCTGCTGGAGGCGGGTGAGGGGCACGAGGGGGGGTCTGCTGGAGGCGGGGGAGGGGCACGAGGGGGGTCTGCTGGAGGCGGGGGAGGGGCACGAGGGGGGGTCTGCTGGAGGCGGGGGAGGGGCACGAGGGGGGTCTGCTGGAGGCGGGGGAGGGGCACGAGGGGGTCTGCTGGAGGCGGGGGAGGGGCACGAGGGGGTCGGGTCTGCCGGAGGAGGGGCACGAGGGGGTCGGGTCTGCCGGAGGAGCGCAAGGGGGACTGCTGGAGGATTCACACAATACGACCGCGCCATTTAACACTTTTATATATTATGTTGAGTAACGTTATAATATTTTTACTGATCAGGATATTTTTTTACTCTAGTCGCCTCCAGAGCTGCATTTACAATTTTACAGTTCCTTTAAATGCAATGTGTCGGCTCTGACACTAATCTTACTGCTCCCTTACTTGTGAGAATGCCATCGGTGTGGCTCCTGCTTCTGCAAACTACGGCCGTCGGCACCAGTAAATTGGCAGCTTGCCATACTTTGCACCAGAGGGGATGTAGCATTTCTAATGACTGTTTGTATACGGCTCGATCTACTGTGGTGCATTGTGGGAGATACTGTGAATACACCAGGCAATGCAAATCTCAGAATATTACTTATTGGGAATTTTTTAACCCCCTAAAGAGGTGGGCCAGGGTTAGAAAAACGTGGCAACTTTCTTCCAAACGCAGCGCCACCCTTGTTAATAGGGTTGTGTGAGGTATTGCAGCTCAGCTCCATTGAAGTGAAGAGAGTTGGGCTGGAATACCAGACACAACCCACGGACATGGCTGGCTGGCGCTGTTTGCAAGAAGGCGACCATGTTTTTCTAAACCTGAACAACCCTTTTAATGATCAAGGGCCTACATGTACTTGGTCACTAGGGTGTTTACGTAGCGAGCTTGAGAGCCGACCTCCGCTTCAAAACTGGTGACAGCTGACAGCCGCACGCAACAACCATGATCAGAAGAAGCTCTGATCGCTGTGGTGTAACTACTTAGATGCTGTGGTCACTGCTAGCCGCTGCTTCTAAGTCTTTAGCTGGGAACAAGAACATATAGAAAGATTGCTGGTCATTAAGGGGTTAAAATGGGGATGTCTCTAACATATCCTGATATTAAAGTACATTTTATCACGCGCAGTATGGGAAATGTTATGCAGAAAATATTGGAAGTAGGTCTGTGCTACGCTGTGTGATTGCAAATGAGTAGCAGAAGTATTATGAACGCAGCTTTGGTTGTGACTAGAGTAGAAATTAAAATGGCAAAAGCAATGACTGTATGAGGAAACGTACAGCGATTAAAGATCATCTGATAGTTTTTTAATTGCATTCTGGGAGTTGTAGTTTATTACTGTGCATTGCCTGGTGGTCTCTTATGGTACACTGAGTAACACAGAGATCACAACTGGTCCAGCAGAGAGGTTCTGCCGCCTAAAAGTAAACTAGCAGAACTGTGATTGCAGCTGTGGGGGTGAATGGAGAAGACACAAGGCAACACGTCAGGCAGCGTTTCTGCAAATTCTTGACACGTTACTCTTGTTTCTCGTTCCCTCCAGGTTAATGAGCTCCCGTTCCCCTTTAAGAACCCGAAGCACTTTGAGAGCACAATCCGGGCACCAGTGGGCAACACGTGGAATACCGAGAGGGCAGTCCAGAAGCTGACAGCCCCGCAAGTCATTACCAAGCGGGGTCACATCATCGAACCCATCACCGAAGACCTCTTCCAGAAACACAGTGCCACAAAGAAACCGGCCATAGAACTGGAGAAGCCAAAGACTAAACCCATCCCCCGACTCCCGAAAACAACCCTAAACAAGAGGAGGAAAGCAAAACGCTGAGACCTTCAAAGACTGACGACCCCACCGCCCATCCTGGGGCGTCACTTCTGGGGTCTTCAGATTTCACCTTCTGCATTCCCTCCAACTTTGTATGTGCAGAATTGCTTCAGTAGAACTGCAGGAGTTTGACTATCCAGTTGCGCCCTCTGTTAACCTGAACACTGCAGTTAAGAAAGGGTTGTGGAGTTGCTATTTAAGCGATTGGTGCTTATTTACAAAGTGGACACAAAAAATGGAGACGATACGGAGTGTAAAAATGTTTCTTCTGTACCATATAAAGTAACATTGTATCTTGTAAGACTTGTCTGATGTATTCTGTTCATAGGGCGGCCATCTTTTAAAGGGATCTCCTTTCAGTTAGAAGGATCACCTGATAAGGTGATCACAGGGTGACCCACAGATTTAGGGTCCATTAAGGCCACCTGCACACGGGCGGAAATCCCGCGGCGCGATTTCCTGCGGGATTTCCGCCACTGAAAGCCTGCATAGGAGTGCATTACAATACGCACTCCTATGCAGGCGGCCGTGGTTTGGCCACGCGAAATGTCGCGCGGCAAACAAACCGCGGCATGTCCTATTTTTGTGCAGGGCTCGCAGAGCCTCGCACAGAAACGTCACTCACCCAGCCGCCGGCTCCGGTCTGCGTATGCGCCGGCTGCCCGGCAGCCGGCACATGAAAGACCCGGGGCCGCCAGGCGCGGGTGAGCACGCGCTCCTCCCTGCAGGTGCTCGGGTCGGGTCCCGTGGTGAGAATTCTCGCTGCCGGATCTGACCCGCCCGTCTGCAGGCGGCCTTACACGGGATGAGCTGTTGGGCAAACTACGCCAGGCACTTGTGCCAGTGATGTGCTTACTCAAAGCGCTGCCGGCATGGGGGCAGAGCGGCTGGGCAGCGTTCCTTCCCCGCCCCGGCCCACCGCCATTCACAGTCAATGACTACAAGTTAACACTGGACGCAGAAACTGAGTGACTGAACAATTTTTGTGATCACGATGATCTGAACGATTCTGAATGATGGTCGTCCTGGGAAAGAGGGCCATTAACCACCATAAATCAAACCTCATTAGCTGGAAAACCCGGAGCCAAGTGCTCAATTTCTCTACAGCGCCCCAGCAGGAGGGAGGAAATGTTACATTATTTAGACCAATCACTGTTTTCAAACTAAACTGCAAGAACCAGAACAGTGAGTGCAGCTCCTGAGCACAGTGCAGGATGTAGTGACCCGTTTACACGTAACGATTATCACTACAATTCCTTCAAACAAACCAATTTGAACGATAATCCTGCAGTGTAAATACAAAAACAATCACCTGCTATTCATTCGCAGTTCGTTGGCGCTGACTTTGTCGCCATAAAAACTATCGCTGGCTTCTCGTTCCGTGTAAATGCTCAGCGCTTTACATAGAAGGTGAAACACTGACCAAGAAGCCTGCAATACAGCAGGGAAGTTTGTCTGTATGCTCTGCACGAGCGCCAACAGCTTTAGGCCTCCTTCACACGGGCGACAATACATCGCTGCGAGAAAACGCAGCAATATCGCATTGCTGCACCGTGCAATATCGCTGCGATTTTCTCGCAGCAATACCGCGACTTTGTAGCGTTACAAAGTTGCATGTGATGCTACAAAATCGTGCCACTTTGTAGCATCACTTGCGAGGATTTCCGGGGGGGGGGGGGGCCTTGAAATATAAGCCCTACCCCGAAAAAAGCTGTAACTAGAGGAGAAAAAAAAGTCTACATCACCTATTCCGTGCTGTCTGGGGCACCGCCTCAGCTTCTCCCCAGGTCCCGGCCTCATCATCTTCAGGCTGCTGGAAGCGCTGGCTGTGATTGGCTGACACTTAGCCAATCACAGCCAGTGCTCGAAGAATGGCTGTGATTGGTTCAGCCAGTGCTTCCAGGAGGCGGGGATTTTTGAATCACCGGCTAAAAGAGAAGTAGAATCAAAGTTGCATCGCATGCAAACCGCATTTTCGTGCGATGCAACAGAGAGGAAGGCTCCATAGGGAAACATGGGCTACAAAACCTCGCATGTCGCGGGCATAACACCGGACCTGCGAGGTTTGTGTGTCTTTTGTAGCATGCTACAAAACATCTCGTGTGAAGGAACCCATAGGAAACCATGGGCTTCTCATACATGCGATTTGTAGCATCGTAGCAATGCTACAAAATCGCGCGACTTCGTCGCCCGTGTGAAGGGGGCCTTAATGGTGACATCAGTGTTTGTGCAGTTGTTTACCCAACTGTTGTCCTGTGTAAAAGGGGCCATAACTCAGGATCAGTACAGGATAAGTAATGTATGTACACAGTGACTCCACCAGCAGAATAGTGAGTGCAGCTCTGGAGTATAATACAGGATGTAACTCAGGATCAGTACAGGATAAGTAATGTATGTACACAGTGACTCCACCAGCAGAATAGTAAGTGCAGCTCTGGAGTATAATACAGGATGTAACTCAGGATCAGTACAGGATAAGTAATGTATGTACATAGTGACTCCACCAGCAGAATAGTGAGTGAAGCTCTGAAGTATAATACAGGATAAGTAATGTATGTATACAGTGACCCCACCAGCAGAATAGTGAGTGCAGCTCTGGAGTATAATACAGGATGTAACTCAGGGTCAGTACAGGATAAGTAATGTATGCACGCAGTGACTCCACCAGCAGAATAGTGAATGCAGCTCTGGAGTATAATACAGGATAAGTAATGTATGTATACAGTGACCCCACCAGCAGAATAGTGAGTGCAGCTCTGGAGTATAATACAGGATGTAACTCAGGATCAGCACAGGATAAGTAATGTATATTCACAGTGACCCCACCAGCAGACTAGTGAGTGCAGCTCTGGAGTATAATTCAGGGTCAGTACAGGATAAGTAATGTATGTACACAGTGACCCCGCCAGCAGAATAGTGAGTGCAGGTCTGGAGTATAATTCAGGGTCAGTACAGGATAAGTAATGTATGTACACAGTGACTCCACCAGCAGAATAGTGAATGCAGCTCTGGAGTATAATACAGGATGTAACTCAGGATCAGTACAGGATAAGTAATGTATGTACACAGTGACTCCACCAGCAGAATAGTGAGTGAAGCTCTGAAGTATAATACAGGATAAGTAATGTATGTATACAGTGACCCCACCAGCAGAATAGTGAGTGCAGCTCTGGAGTATAATACAGGATGTAATTCAGGGTCAGTACAGGATAAGTAATGTATGTACATAGTGACTCCACCAGCAGAATAGTGAGTGCAGCTCTGGAGTATAATTCAGGGTCAGTACAGGATAAGTAATGTATGTACACAGTGACCCCGCCAGCAGAATAGTGAGTGCAGCTCTGGAGTATAATTCAGGGTCAGTACAGGATAAGTAATGTATGTACACAGTGACTCTGCTTGCAGAATAGTGAGTGCAGCTCTGGAGTATAATACAGGATGTTGTACACAAAGACTCCCTTCTTATTTAGATTTTTTTAAATCTCTAGGCCCCTTTTAAGAAATGTGCGGCGGCTGCCGGTGCTGGTTGCAGCATGGATTTGTCCTTGGTGTGTAATATCGCTGTAATGCTCCCTGATGGACAGGTTTCCTGTCTGATTCACACATTTCCACCTTCTTTCCATCTGCATAGTAAATGCCGTCGGTTTTTATGCAGATTTAATAAAGGGTCATAACTGGAAATGGTGTTTAAGTTTATTGCCGACATTTATTTTCTGTGCACAGAATGCAGCCTGTATTACAATGTGGGAATGTCGGGTCGTGGCTGCTGCGCGGCTCATCCTCGCCGGCTCCATCACCATCTATTATAATGATCTCGGTAACTTGTGTGGGATGTAAATGGATAGAAGAAAACGGGAATGATTCTGAAGACAAATGGCGGCCGCTGGATGCGATTGTGTGTGATAGATACGGGGTCTGCGTAATCCATTGTGTTGCATCAGATTTGCTGCTGCGGCCCGTTCACCAGCGTGCGGATCCTATCGTGTCTGCGGCGCAACACAAACTTATAAACAGCATTATTTATGGAGTTGGTGCGCAATATCTGGCAACACTGTATAAAGTATCTTTACTTGTGGAACGTTTCTACTTTGTATGCTGTATTTAAAGGCACAGTACACCCCAAAACCCATTTCTGTGTAGTGTGACAGTTAAAAGCAATGCAGTAGTCTCTGTTATCAGCCATTTCAATTCGGAGAGTCTTACTGCAGTTGGGCTACATTCACACAGGCGATAGGGAGTCACACCCGACACTCTGGGACTCGGCTCGCATTGCACACAGACAGACCGCACATCTGCTTGTTCTGTTTTTGGTGAGACTTGCATGAAAATAGAAGGTGTAATGATTGTTCGGTATCACAGCATCGCTGCAGGAGAAAAATCACCCATGTAAATAGATCCATCGCAAATAGAGTTTTGTGCAGCGCGGAAAACTCGCACGGTTTTTTCTCCCGAGTGAACACACCCTTAATGGAAAGAGTACAGTAAATTAACTGACCCCTTCCAAGTGATGTATAAGTTACCCAGGCCTAAGGCGGCTTCACACAACCGGATTCCTATTGGCGTCCGCATGGAGGATCCAGCGCAAATCGCACAAATTGAAAGGTACTTTTGTTTTTCCCTTCACGCTCGCGGAAACTAATTGCAGCATTCTCTATTTCGCTGCAGACTGCCTCCATTGAAGTCAAAGCAGGCCGTCCAACTCGCAGCCCATATGCAATTAACATTGTGGATGGGCCCCAGATACCTGCATCATCACCTAGCGATGGCGTGGGAAATGCACATATTAAAAAAGAAACCCTGACCTGCGCATGACCGAGGGAGAGTGTACGCAATGATCCGCAATAAAGATTTCGCAGGTAGACGGGGTTGTCTTTTCGGGGTCACAGACAGATTCTGCTGCGGGTTCCGGCATGCGGAATCCATCCCAGTCGCGTGCAGCCGGCCTTAGAGAACTAATAAACCTGCAGTCAAGCACTCAATTTGCTATTCAACATGTAACTTTTCTCTGTTATCAGCTGCTTCAGCACAGACAGTATGGCTCTAAAGCTTTAGAGAACGATTGGGAAATCTAAAAATAAGTCTGCCCCTTTTACCACCTAGATTTCCAGGGGTAATGGGGTATTAATGTGGGACTCGCACCCACTTAGAGTTCTGGCCTCACTGCACCCGGCCGGCTGTTTGCGTCGGTTGGGGTTACAGACACAGTTGCGCGGTGCGATCTACGTGGTTTCCATAGCTCCCATAGAAGTGAACGAGGATCTCCTTTAACCCTTTATCACCACAGTTAAGTCCTGGGAGTGCAGTGTTTATATAGGCAATCCTGCTCCATGCAAGGCACATGTCGTCTGTCCGTTATGGCAGACACCCACCCACAACTGACGCTGATCATGGCCTATAACCCTTCAAGACATGGATTATATGGTTGCGGAATAGTCATGGCTAATTTGCTAATTTTGATGCAGAACTAAAAAGAAGAATTCTTTTTTTTTTATAAATCAATCTTTATTGAGTTTTATATTTTTCTCCAACATTAAACCCAGAGGGTCTAGACAGAATAGCACATTTACATGACAAACGTCACTGGAATGGGATACGTCAAATTCTCGCCTTTGCCATCCGCTATTGTTAAAAAGAAGAATTCTGACAGCAATTTCACATCAAAATCTGCAATTAGTTGTGTAGATTTTTGTGTCGAATTCCAGGACAGCATATGCCACAAAGAGATTAGATTGAGGGATGCCTTTCAGTTGCCATGGGATCCGGTGGCCTAATGAAGGCCCCCAGGGCTGACCTGAATGAGTGCCTATCAAGGCATAGCTGTGGCATACCTGCATTGACTGCTTGTCAAAATTGGTATAAGGCTATATTATGGTTTTACATTATAGTGTATGAGCGATAACATGGTTGTAAGTTCAAGTTCCCCCCTTGGGGACTAAAAAAAAAAAAGGAAGAGTATAAAAAAAAACAACTTTATTAATTATTGGGGAAAAAAAGTAAGTGAAAATTTTAAACCCCGGACCCTGCTTTTTTTTCCAATATTGATTAAAAAAAATAAAGGCATATTTGGTATGGCCGCGTCTGCAAAAGTCCAAAGTAGTATATTATTTACACCACATGTTGAATGTTGTCAGAATAAAATATACACAATACCAGAATTGTGCTTTTTTTTTGGCACCCTGTCTCCAAGAAAAAATTTCACATGAACTCCAAAATGGTGACAATAGAAACTATAAGATGTCACACAAAAAAATGAGCCTTCGCACAGCCTCATCAATAAAAAAGAAAAATCGTTACAGCGGTAGAAAATAATTTTATTCCTTTTCCAAATTTTTTTTTAAGGCAGTACAGTAAAAAAAAAATCCCCCAACTATATGAATGTAGTATCGTAGTAATCATACTGACCAATAGGATTAAGTTATCATGTCAGTCTTTATGGTGTAATAACAAGACCCCCACTTGCACCCCAAAGATGGCGGAATTGCATTTTTTTTCAGTACATTATATGGTACATTAAATATTACCATTGAAAAATACAACTCGTCCCGCAAAAAACAACCCGCAGACAGTGATGGCGATGGATAAATGAGTTATTATTTTTGGAAAGTGAGGAGGAGAAACCAAAATTAAAATAGATCCGTATCCCTGTAGGGTTATTCTGGTTCCAGCAAGTTATTCCATGTCCACGGGATAGGGAATAACTAGCTGATCTGTGGGGTTTGACTGTTGAGACCCCCCGATGATCTCCGAATGTAGGAAACGCAGATCGCGCAGTGCCGGGAAGATTGGTCGGGCAGGCACACTGTGCTTCATTCAGTTTAAGGGCGCCCACCCACTGGCGATTTTTTTTCCCTGCGAAATTCGCAGCATTTTTTTCTCTGCAGGGGTCTATGGGACTTGTAATGTTAAAATCGCGATCGCGCAAAATCGCGATCGCGGTAAATTGCGATTTTGCGCGATCGCGATTTTAACATTACAAGTCCCATAGACCACTGCAGAGAAAAAAATGCTGCGAATTTCGCAGGGAAAAAAATCGCCAGTGGGTGGGCGCCCTTAGTCAACTGTCAAAGATTCTCATGTCAAGCACTCAGGAGTCTGGCACTCTCATTACAATGACTGGAGCACAGTGCGTCTGCCCAACCTGCACTTCCTTCAGTCGGAGACTGACCGGGCTCCCATTCATGTGATCAGTGGGGTTCCCAGGGGTGAGACACTCATTGCTCAGCTAGTTATTCTCTATCCCGTGGATAGGGGATAATGTGTTGGCACCAAAATACACCTTTAATGGGTTAAAATGCTCTTGCTAATCTTGACTAAAATAGTCTAGTTTATTAATATCCTACTATATTAGTGCTGTCTATAACTACATCATTTACAGTGAGAGAGGAGGAGGCAGTACTACAGTAACTACAATATTTACAGGGGGGATAGGGAGGCAGGACTATCTGCACCTACATAATTTACAGAGAGAAACAGGGAGGCAGTACTATCTCTTCCTACACTATTTATAGGGAGACAACATTATCTGTACTTATATCATTTATAGGGAGATACAGGGGGGGCAGTTCTAGCTGTACCTACATCATTTACAGGGAGAGATGGGGAGACAGTACTATCTACCTACATCATTTACAGGGAGGCAGTACTATCTGTTCCTACACCATTTACAGGGAGGCAGTACTTTGTGTGCCTACATCATTTACAGGGAGCGATAGGGAGGCAGTACTATCTGTATTTACATTATATATAGGGAGAGACAGAGAGGTAGTACTATCTGTACCGACATCATTTACAGGGAGAGACAGGGAGACTGTACTATCTGTACCTACATCACTTGCAAATAGAAACAGGTAGGCCCCCTGCACATGGGCGGAAATTCCGTGGCAGGATTTCCCGCAGAATTTCCGCCCGTGCCCGCCTGCATAGGATTGCATTACAAAACGCAATCCTATGCAGACGAACGCGATTTGTCCACATGAAAATACACGCGGAAAGCAAATCGTGGCATGTTCTATTTTTGTGTGGGTCTCGCAGAGGCCCGCACAGAAATGTCACTCCAAACGCGCTGGCTGGGCGGCAGCTGGCACATTACAGAGCTGGAGCCACAGGAGCAGGTGAGAGCCGCACTGGTCCTCGCAAGGATGCGGGTCAGATCCCACTACGAGAATTCTTGCAGGGGATCCGACCCGGTCGTTTGCAGGCGGCTGTAGGCAGAACTATTTGCAACTACATAATTTACATAGAGAGACTGGGAAGCAGTACTATCTGAACCTACATCATTTACAGGAAAAGAGAGGGAAGCAGTATTATATATACCTATATCATTTATTGAGAGAGAGACTACAAAACAATATCTGTTTTTACTTCATTTGCAAAGAGAGACAAGGAAGCAGTGCTATCTGTACCTACATCATTTACAGGGAGAAACAGGGAGGTTATACTATCTATTTATCTATATCATATACAAGGAGCAATAGGAAGGCAGTATTATCTGTACCTACATCATTTACAGGCGGAGACAGGGAAGCAGTACTATCTGCACCTACATCATTTACAGGGAGAAACAGGGAGGTTGTACTATCTATATATCTATATCATATACAAGGAGCGACAGGTAGGCAGTAGAGATGAGCGAGCGTACTCGAAAAAGCACTACTCGCTCGAGTAATTTGCTTTATCCGAGTATCGCTGTGCTCGTCCCTGAAGATTCGGGTGCCGCTGCGGCTGACAGGTGAGTCGCAGCGGGGAGCAGGGGAGAGCGGAGCGGGAGAGAGGGAGAGAAAGATCTTACCTCCGTTCCTCCCCGCTCTCCCCTGCAGCTCCCCACTCCGTGCCGGCACCCGAATCTTCAGGGACGAGCACAGCGGTACTCGGATAAAGCAAATTACTCGAGCGAGTAGTGCTTTTCCGAGTACGCTCGCTCATCTCTAGTAGGCAGTATTATCTGTACCTACATCATTGACAGGGGGAGACAGGGAAGCAGTACTATCTGAACCTACATCATTTACATGAAGAGAGAGGGAAGCAGTACTATCTGAACCTACATCATTTACATGAAGAGAGAGGGAAGCAGTACTATCTGCACCTACATCATTTACAGGGAGAAACAGGGAGGTTGTAATTTCTATTTATCTATATCATATACAAGGAGCGACAGGGAGGCAGTATTATCTGCACCTACATCATTTACAGGGAGCAATAGGGAGGCAGTACTATCTGTACCTACATCATTTACAGGGAGAGATAGGGAGACAGTAGTATCTGTACCTACATCATTTACAGGGAGAGATAGGGAGGCAGTACTATCTGTACCTACATCATTTACAGGGAGCAATAGGGAGGCAGTACTATCTGTACCTACAT
This sequence comes from Eleutherodactylus coqui, assembly GCF_035609145.1. NCBI lineage: Eukaryota > Metazoa > Chordata > Amphibia > Anura > Eleutherodactylidae > Eleutherodactylus > Eleutherodactylus coqui. The sequence continues at coordinate 85,868,145 of NC_089846.1, forward strand.
CATTTACAGGGAGCAATAGGGAGGCAGTACTATCTGTACCTACATCATTTACAGGGAGAGATAGGGAGGCAGTACTATCTGTACCTACATCATTTACAGGGAGCAATAGGGAGGCAGTACTATCTGTACCTACATCATTTACAGGGAGAGATAGGGAGACAGTAGTATCTGTACCTACATCATTTACAGGGAGAGATAGGGAGGCAGTACTATCTGTACCTACATCATTTACAGGCAGAGACAGGACGTTAGTACTATCTCTACATCAGTCGCACAGGTTATAAAGGTGTCCTCTCTGCTCTGTGTCACTACTGGGTTCTGGTTCTGATACCATTTAGCGCACTGATATTCATGAAGAATAAATATAGACCTGATATAAAATAACCTGCCTGCTGCCAGATTCCAGGAAGCCTCCGGCACTGGTGTTACCGGCAGCAGCTTCCCCTCCCCCCACTTTCTGTTTTGTTGTGCAGTAAAATTTTGTATCTCCTGCCATAAATTGAATTGTATCATTTTGTCCTGTTGGGCTTTTGCTACATTAAAATAGTACTTAAAAAGGAAGCATATGCTGTATGCAGCGTGACACAAGATTATGGTAACAGCCATCGGCCCGGCTCACACAGCTTGATTGGTCATTTCTATAATTTTGCAGCACAGAGTAATCTGTGAGCTGAAAGCTTTAGTGAGAGGAGCAGAATTCACGGGTCACATCTAATGCTGCAATAAAACAGTGGTGTGTCACTGATAGAGCCGCACTCTGCAAAGCCACAGCTGGCAGCTCGACAGATGGAGATCAGCGCTGCGTCTTACTAACCCAACACATCCTAATGTCTCCGGCCATGCTGCTTTTCAAATGAGTTTAGGAAATTAAACTGCCCTTGATACCCAAGAAACCCATCCCTAATCTATTGTCATATTAACGCAGCCATTGCCAAGAGGTAACGAAAACCTCCAGACTCCAAAATGCATGACAAGTCGGGGAAGAAGAATTAACCTGACTGTAACTGTATATATTCATTTACATGCAGGGATACTAACTGCAAGGCCAAAATCATAGCAGCGACACTCTTGTACATAAGCAGTAGTACTTGACCTGGATTACATCTTGCATTATTCTCCAGAGCTGCACTCACTATTCTGCTGGTGGAGTCACTGTATACATATATTACTTATCCTGTACTGATCCTGAGTTACATCCTGTATTATACTCCAGAGCTGCACTCACTATTCTGCTGGACGAGTCACTGTGTACATACATTACTTATCCTGTGCTGCTCTTGAGCTACATGCTGTATTATACTGCAGAGCTGTACTCACTATTCTGCTGGTGGAGTCACTGTGTACATACATTACTTATCCTGTACTGCTCCTGAGTTACATCCTGTATTATACTGCAGAGCTGCACTCACTATTCTGCTGGTGGAGTCACTGTGTACATACATTACTTATCCTGTGCTGATCCTGAGTTACATCTGTATTATACTCCAGAGCTGCACTCACTATTCTGCTAGTGGGGTGACTGTGTAAATACATTACTTATCCTGTACTGATCCTGTGTTACATCCTGTATTATACTCCAGAGCAGCACTCACTATTCTGCTGGTGGAGTCACTGTGTACATACATTACTTTTCAGAGCTGTATTCAGAATTCTGGACATTCCATGTGTATTCTTGTTCGATCTCCCGGATCTGCTATTGATGGACTACTCTGAGGATAGACCTCATACTTCCCTTGAAAGACACTGATATGCCAAAAGTCATGGGACAGGGATGCATTTAATGCAAGACAGTTCAGCAATGCCACGTGGCATCGATTCCACAACTGGGATGTTGAGCCATCTGGACACCCCCACTGCTCTGATATATATTTGTAGGTTGGTGGACCCAACCCATGCCATGAGAATACCCCCCACAGCAGGATGGAGCCTGCACAGTGCCTTGTTGACAACTGTGGTCTGTGGCTTCATGGGGTCTGCTGCACACATGAATGCTGCCATCAGCCGGAAACAATGGGTACTGTGACTCTTCGGATCACACCACATGTTGCCAGTCCTCCAAGGTCCTGCTAGTAGCATGATGAGCCCAGAAAAGGCGCTGTGCCCGGTGTTGTGGTGGTAACATAAGCCCTCTGGTGCGCTTTCTGCTCCTCTATCCCATAGAAGGTAAAGTGTGCTGCACTGACCCGCAGGATCTGCATTGGTGCCTCATTGTTATGTATGGCGCGGCGGTGACAGACGAAGGTGGAGGCAGCAGGTGTTTTTCTATAAAATACCCATACTGAACAGACTGGTTTTCCGTCGCCCCAGAGGAGGGTTCGGTACTTTTAACGGTACGTATTTTAAACCAATAATTCACAATTATAACATACTTAAACGTTTCGCAGAATTTTACCCTTATATTTCCCTGTGAAGCACTTCATACTCTCTTGCAACCAAACCTACAGACTAACACTCCACACTCATTGTTGCACCCGTACTCTATTCCTGAGGGGCTGCAGCATCGCAACCTCACGCACCAGAATACATCAATAATTACGGAGACTCTCGCCACTGTGGACTAAATGCACGGTAGGTGCAACAGGACTTCTGCACACTCGTCTCACATGAACTTTTGCTGGTGTTAAATACCACTACTCAAAATGCCTTGTCCCTGTCACATCATCATTCATGTACCGAGACACATCCCATCAATGTTAAAATCTCCTAATTAACTGCAGTCCCCTCTGGGAGTTACTCCCCCCGTCCTTACTAGTCCCTAATATGTAAACACTAAGGTCGTGGTGGAGACCGGTCTCACTTGTCCTGCAGGTTCCTCTGTCTTGGGTCTGAGTCTATGGCACCAAGTCTTCTTTATTCTGTGTGCTGTCATTTTCAGCCCCTGTATCATCAGGCCCTCGCTCTGGCAGCTCATATCTATGACTGTCATCAGGTCCTTCCCCAGCATGTGGACAGCACTCATGCAACCTTCTGTATTGCGGCTGCCATGACATCACAAGTATCGCTGCTGGAGCTCCTTCCGCTCAAAGGCTATGCTGGGCCTGCTCTATTCTCCTGTAGCAGCATGCTCTCCTCTAGTGATGCATCTCTAATTTCTTATACGAGGGGCTGCTGATAAGTCTTTGGCTTTACCCAGAAAGAAACGAGATAGGAAGATGGAACTACATTTATTCCACATCCTCTCCACTGATGTCAGCACACTTCTTACATCGGTATTACAAGTTCTGTAAGCCTTGCAAAAAGAAGGATTTTAGTTGTGCCTCAAACAAGTCATCTGTAGCAGCCATGGCATCAGAAATGGTGTGAAATTTGGTACCTTTGAGGTGTTTCTTCAGGTTTGGAAACAGATGATAGTCGGAGGGAGCTAGATCTGGTGAATAAGGTGGGTGGTCAACCAGCTGGAAGCCTAGCTCCACCAGTTTTGCTGTGGTTGCTTGTGCAGTGTGAGCGGAGGTGTTGTCTTGCAGGAACAAGATTCCTTTGGACAGCTTGCCGCGCCTTTTGGCCTTCAGAGCTGCCTTCAATTGGTCCAAAAGTTCAATGTAATACCTTGCATTGATGGTGGAAGCATTGGGAAGGTAGTCCTCTAGCAGCACCCTCTCCTTATCCCAGAACACAGACGCCATCACCTTAGTGGCTGACCTTCTTTAGGTGAGGAGAACCACTGTGCCTCCACTCTTTTGACTGCTCCTTGGTTTCAGGGTCATACAAATAAATCCAAGTCTCATCCAGTGACCAGTCGATCCAGGAAGTATTACAGTAATATTGAGTAATATTCGCGACCAGGAGGACTTTGAGGAGTCAGCACTTCAAGGAGGGGGCTTCTTGTACAATACACCCCCCTCCTCCAGAGTAAGTGCCATCCTGATTTCTTTCTTACCAGATTGACGATTTATTTTGGGTTATCTTCTTTCATATTCCACGAGCGCAAACCTTTTTATTTAAAACCTTCTCTTTGCTTTTTCTTTGGGGATCATTCTCCTTGTGAGAACCCCCCTACATTGTCGTTGCAGCTCTCCTCATCCATGGAGGATAGGAAAATGTTAAGATGGATAACCCACCATTATTCCTTTGGCGCTGTCTGAACTACTGTGGTTCCTCATCATTGGTGCTAAAGTGGACTGTTTTAAATTTGGCAACCCAGTTCTTAACTGTAGAATATGAAGGGCATTGATCCCCCAATGTCTGCCACATATCACCATGAATATCCTTCGCCGACTTTCCTTGCAGAAACAAGAATGTTATCGCTCCTCTGCTCTCATTTGCTGTGAATATCGCCTTAGACTCCGCCATTTTGTTTTCCTGCGTACCGAGATCACTGTTGCCATAAGCTACAAACACAAAATTTTGAAGACATATATTAGACACATAAAGCTTTCATGTGATGTAACATTCGTTACCATAGAAACAAAAAAAGAACACAAAGACTTATCAGCACCCCCTCGTATATGTACCCTCGGGGTGTCTGAAACCATCCTGAAATTTCAGGGCTAGGGTCAGAGCTCAGGTGCTATCCCAGGACTTCTGGCACATGAGTGCACGCCGGTGGCGCCTTCGTGCGCAGTGCAGCCATGATGTCTATGATTCGAGGACAGATGAGGCTGCTGTTCTGTTTGTGATAAACAATAATGAAACGTGTCTTGTGTCTTTAATCCCATAAATGTGTTGGTTTCGCTTCTATGAAGTCTTGGAAGGTACGCGGCGCTGCCAACCCGAACAATGCATTCGGCGCTGTTTGGCTGCGGTAATTACAAGGCGCGCACATGACCCTGAGAAATTGTGTTCTTACTTCTGTGATATTGATCACTGTCTGCTTGGACTTCATCATTCCATCCAGCGCAGCGAGGGGCAAAAGGTCCTTTCATTAGAGAGAATATTTTGCCGCAGACTCAATTAGCGCTTTTATTTTTATTTTTTCCTCGTTCTTTTTTGTTTTCCTTTCATGTCTTTTGCTCACAGTTGGGTTTCTCTGCTTTATCCTTGCATATTGGTTCAGCATCATGATGAGTTCACGCACACAAAGACATACGCGGAAAGCCAATGTGTAATCGACATACCCCCAAGGAGGGGCAGGGGGAAGATGGGGGTTAAGGTACAGTAAGGGTTAAGACCTGGAAGGGAAGGTTAAAGTTCAAAGGTGAATTGAAGCTCCTAGCAGGATTTGCCTATTGCTCTAAATGTTTGATTACAGATTTAATCTCTGGCTGCAGTAGCAGGTGACAGCCTGTAGATGGCAGTGATGCTCTTCAGTGGTGAAATCCTGCAAGAGGCAAAATGAGAGGATCCTGGATCAAACCTAAGTGATGGGAGTGAAGAGATCTGTGCTTATCCAAGTGTCCAGGATTCTGCATCCTGCCTGAAAACACCGACTTCACATCTCCCAACATAGAGGAAGACATCGTTATTTTGAGGCTACAAGTATCATCACCGTGCCCAATAATTGGACCCCCGGCCCCCCTCCTATGTCCTATAATAGGACCCTCGGCCCCACTCCTATGCCCTATAATTGGACTTTTTGCCCCACTCCTATGCCTTATAATTGGACCCTCGGCCCCCCTCCTATGCCCTATAATTGGACCGTTGCCTCCCCTCTTATGCCCAATAATTGGACCTTTAGTCCCCTTCCTATGCCCAATAATTGGACCCTCGGCCCCCCACCTAATATGTGATATTCTACTAGACATGCAAACTGTTAGGCTGTGTTCCCATGTGGCGTTTTTGTGGCAGTTTTCAACTGAGACAGGATGGCCGGACAACTTTGCAGGCAGGCCCCAATTTCCTGGGTCAGGCCATGCCTGTCCGTGTTGCACCCTGGCAGAGAATCGGGCACTTAATGGAGTGGGGATCCATAGGTGCCGGCCGTAGAGGACATAAGCACCAGAAGCTATAGTGATGCTCAATAACTCTAACACAATGGCACAATGGTGTGAGATCGGTCTCACATCCCCGTTCGCAGGCTCCATCACATATCCCTCTGAAAATACAGCTTTATCTTCCATCCAAAACCCAGGCAGCTGGGCGCAAAGCGGGCGAACCCCATTATAGTCAAGGGGTCCGTCCGGCGCTCTTCGGCAGACAGAAAAAAACATTTCTGCCACAGTTTTTAAAAAAAAATTTTTTACAGCGTTAATCATGCAGCATAAATGACTTGAAGCATTTTTTTCTGCGGGTCGGTGTGATTATAAAAATACCAAAATTATATATTTTTTTAGGTTCTTACTAGAGATGAGCGAACGTGTTCGTCCGAACTTGATATCCGTGCGGATATTAGGGTGTTCGGGATGTTCGTTATTCGTAACGAACACCATGCGGTGTTCGGGTTACTTTCACTTCCTTCCCTGAGACGTTTGCGCGCTTTTCTGGCCAATTGAAAGACAGGGAAGGCATTACAACTTCCCCCTGCAACGTTTAAGCCCTATACCACCCCCCTGCTGTGAGTGGCTGGCGAGATCAGGTGTCCGCCTAATATAAAAGTCGGCCCCTCCCGCGGCTCGCCTCAGATGCCTGGTGAGTTAGATGAGGGACAGTGCTGTTTGTACCGGAGCTGCTGTAGGGAAAGAATTGGTAGTTAGTGTAGGCTTCAAGACCCCCAAAGGTCCTTATTAGGGCCACTGATAGCTGTGTGTTGGCTGCTGTTAGCAGTGGCAAATTTTTTTTTTCTCAAAATCGCCTCTGCAGGGCGTTGCACCCGGCATTAGGGACAGAAGTGTTGCATAGGCAGGGAGAGTGTTAGGAGTGAGTGTAGCCTTCAAGAACCTCAACGGTCCTTTCTAGGGCCATATTTAACCGTGTGCAGTACTGTGCTGGCTGCTGTTAGCTGTGCTGCATATTTTTTTTCTTCTCAAAATCGCCTCTGCAGAGCATTGCACCCTCCATTGATACTGCAGGGAAAGAATTGTGTAGGCAGGGCCACAACACAGTTATTATTCATTGAATATACGCAGTGCGGCCTTTTGCTTGTAAAACAAGTGAAAAAAATTCTATTTGACCTGGCTCTGTCCGTCCTAAGGGCTGTGGACACGTGTCGGCTGCGTGTGCGACGTTTAAAAATCAGACGCACCCAGCTACGTTTTACTGCTGGCTTCGCCATTTGCTTTCCTTAATTTGGAAAAAAAATACCTGCTCTGCCAGAGTTATAATAACTCTGCTACCCTCACGTTCTGTGACACATTAGCAGGGCCACAGCACAGTTATTAAACTTCTCATGTTCATTGAATATACGCAGTGCTGCCTTTTGGTGGAAAAAAACTGAAAAATTTTCTATTTGTCCTGCCTCTGTCCGTCCTAAGGGCTGTGTGTACGTGTCGGCTGCGTGTGCAACGTTTAAAAATCAGACGCACCCAGCTACGTTTTACTGCTGGCTTCGCCATTTGCTTTCCTTAATTTGGAAAAAAAATACCTGCTCTGCCAGAGTTATAATAACTCTGCTACCCTCACGTTCTGTGACACATTAGCAGGGCCACAGCACAGTTATTAAACTTAGATTATTGATTCACTAGAGGCAGTGGGGCCTTTCGTTTTCAAAAAAGGGAAAAAATTATATTTGGCCTGCAGTCTTGCGCCAATTTATTTCCTGCCTGTGAAATCAAATCACTGGTAATACAGCATGCTGAGGGGTAGGGGTAGGCCTAGAGGACGTGGACGCGGCCGAGGACGCGGAGGGCCAAGTCAGGGTGTGGGCACAGGCCGAGCTCCTGATCCAGGTGTGTCGCAGCCGACTGCTGCGCGATTAGGAGAGAGGCACGTTTCTGGCGTCCCCACATTCATCGCCCAATTAATGGGTCCACGCGGGAGACGGTTATTAGAAAATGAGCAGTGTGAGCAGGTCCTGTCCTGGATGGCAGAAAGTGCTTCGAGCAACCTATCGTCAACACGCAGTTCTGCGCCGTCCACTGCTGCAAATCCGAATCCTCTGTCTGCTGCTCCTCCTTCCTCCCAGCCTCCTCACTCCACTACAATGACACCTGCTCAGGAGCGGGAACACTCCCAGGAACTGTTCTCGGGCCCCTGCTTAGATTGGGCAGCAGCGGTTCCTCTCCCACCAGAGGAGTTTATCGTCACTGATGCCCAACCATTCGAAAGTTCCCGGGGTCCGGGGGAAGAGGCTGGGGACTTCCGCCAACTGTCTCAACAACTTTCTGTGGGTGAGGAGGACGATGACGATCAGACACAGTTGTCTTGCAGTGAGGTAGTAGTAAGGGCAGTAAGTCCGAGGGAGCAGCGCACAGAGGATTCGGAGGAAGAGCAGCAGGACGATGAGGTGACTGACCCCACCTGGTGTGCAACGCTTACTCAGGAGGACAGGTCTTCAGAGGGGGAGTCAAGGGCATCAGCAGGGCAGGTTGCAAGAGGCAGTGCGGTGGCCAGGGGTAGAGGCAGGGCCAGACCGAATAATCCACCAAGTGTTTCCCAAAGCGCCCCCTCGCGCCATGCCACCCTGCAGAGGCCGAGGTGCTCTAAGGTCTGGCAGTTTTTCACAGAGACACCTGACGACCGACGAACAGTGGTGTGCAACCTTTGTTGCGCAAAGCTCAGCCGGGGAGCCAACACCAACAGCCTCACCACCACCACCATGCGCAGACATATGATGGCCAAGCACCCCACAAGGTGGGACGAAGGCCGTTCAGCGCCTCCGGTTTGCACCCCTGCCTCTCCCCCTGTGCCCCAACCTGCCACTGAGATGCAACCCCCCTCTCAGGACACAGGCACTACCGCCTCATGGCCTGCACCCACACCCTCATCTCCGCTGTCCTCGGCCCCATCCAGCAGTGTAGTTCAGCGCACCGTCCAGCCGTCGCTTGCGCAAGTGTTCGAGCGCAAGCGCAAGTACGCCGCCACGCACCTGCACGCTCAAACGTTAACCGTCCGCATAGCAAAATTCATCAGCCTTGAGATGCTGCCGTATAGGGTTGTGGAAACTGAGTCCTTCAAAAGTATCATGGAGGCGGCGGCCCCGCGCTACTCAGTTCCCAGTCGCCACTACTTTTCCCGATGTGCCGTCCCAGCCCTGCACGACCAACGTATCCCGCAACATTGTACGCGCCCTCACCAACGCGGTTACTGCCACGGTCCACTTAACAACGGACACGTGGACAAGCACAGGCGGGCAGGGCCACTACATCTCCCTGACGGCACATTGGGTGAATTTAGTGGAGGCTGGGACAGAGTCAGAGCCTGGGACCGCTCACGTCCTACCCACCCCCAGAATTGCGGGCCCCAGCTCGGTGCTGGTATCTGCGGAGGTGTATGCTTCCTCCACTAAAGCACCCTCCTCCTCCTCCTCCTCCTCTGTCTCGCAATCAAGATGTGTTAGCAGCAGCATGTCGCCAGCAGTCGGTGTCGCGCGGTGTGGCAGCACAGCGGTGGGCAAGCGTCAGCAGGCCGTGCTGAAACTACTCAGCTTAGGCGATAAGAGGCACACGGCCCACGAACTGCTGCAGGGTCTGACACAGCAGACCGACCGCTGGCTTGCGCCGCTGAGCCTACAACCGGGCATGGTCGTGTGTGACAACGGCCGTAACCTGGTGGCGGCTCTGCAGCTCGGCAGCCTCACGCACGTGCCATGCCTGGCCCACGTCTTTAATTTGGTGGTTCAGCGCTTTCTGAAAAGCTACCCACGCTTGTCAGACCTGCTCGTAAAGGCGCGCCGGCTCTGCGCACATTTCCGCAAGTCCCACACGGACGCTGCCACCCTGCGCACCCTGCAACATCACTTTAAGCTGCCAGTGCACCGACTGCTGTGCGACGTGCCCACACGGTGGAACTCTACGCTCCACATGTTGGCCAGGCTCTATGAACAGCGTAGAGCTATAGTCGAATACCAACTCCAACATGGGCGGCGCAGTGGGAGTCAGCCTCCTCAATTCCTTTCAGAAGAGTGGGCCTGGTTGGCAGACATCTGCCATGTCCTTGGTAATTTTGAGGAGTCTACCCAGGTGGTGAGCGGCAATGCTACAATCATTAGTGTCACCATTCCTCTGCTATGCATCTTGAGAAATTCCCTGCAAACCATAAAGGCAGCTGCTTTGCGCTCGGAAACGGGGGCGGGGGAAGACAGTATGCCGCTGGATAGTCAGGGCACCCTCCTGTCTATTTCTCAGCGCGTACAGGAGGAGGAGGAGGAGCATGAGGAGGATGAGGAGGAGGAGGGGGAAGAGACAGCTTGGCCCGCTGCTGACGGTACACCGGCTGATTGCCTGTCATCCTTTCAGCGTGTATGGCCTGAGGAGGAGGAGGAGGAGGAGGATCCTGAAAGTGATCTTCCTAGTGAAGACAGCCATGTGTTGCGTACAGGTACCCTGGCACACATGGCTGACTTCATGTTAGGATGCCTTTCTCGTGACCCTCGCGTTGCACGCATTCTGGCCACAACGGATTACTGGGTGTACACACTGCTCGACCCACGCTATAAGGAGAACCTGCCCGCTCTCATTCCCGAAGAGGAAAGGGGTTCGAGAGTGTTGCTATACCACAGGACCCTTGCGGACAAGCTGATGGTAAAATTCCCAGCCGACAGCGCTAGTGGCAGAAGGCGCAGTACCGAGGGCAAGGTAGCAGGGGAGGTGCGGAGATCGAGCAGCATGTACATCCCAGGCAGTGCAACAGTCTTTAAGGGCCTGGACAGCTTTATGGCTCCCCACCAAGACTGTGTCACCGCTCCCCAGTCAAGGCTGAGTCGGCGGGAGCACTGTAAAAGGATGGTGAGGGAGTACGTAGCCGATCGCACGACCGTCCTCCGTGACGCCTCTGCCACCTACAACTACTGGGTGTCGAAGCTGGACACATGGCCTGAACTAGCGCTGTATGCCCTGGAGGTGCTTGCTTGTCCTGCGGCTAGCGTCTTGTCGGAGAGGGTGTTTAGTGCGGCTGGGGGAATCATCACAGATAAGCGTACCCGCCTGTCAACCGACAGTGCCGACAGGCTAACACTCATCAAGATGAACAAAGCCTGGATTTCCCCAGACTTCTCTTCTCCACCAGCGGACATCAGCGATACGTAAGCAATACGTAGGCTGCACCCGCGGATGGAAGCTACGTTCTCTCTCACCATCCAAAACGGGGACATTTCTGCTTCATCAATCTGTGTCTAATATTCCTCCTCCTCCTCCTCCTGCTACTCCTCCTGAAACCTCACGTAATCACGCTGAACGGGCAATTTTTCTTAGGGCCACAAGGCTCACTCAAATAATTTTTCTAAACAATTTTTAAAAGTTTCAATGCGCTTAAAAGCGTTGGAACTGTAACTTGAACCAATTTTTCGTTACACTGGGCTGCCTCCAGGCCTAGTTACCACTTAAGCCACATTAACCAAAGCGATTAATGGGTTTCACCTGCCCTCTTGGCTGGCCATGGCCAATTTTTGGGATGTACATTAGTACTGTTGATACAGCAATTTTTGTGGGCCCTCGCCTACAGTGTAATCAAATAAATTTTTAGCCCACCTGCATTAAGCATGACATTACTACCTCAGCTGTGTTGGGCAATGCAATGGGATATTTTTGTGTACCGCCGGTGGGTTCCAGGGAGCCACCCATGCTGTAGGTGCACACGGAGTGTAACCTACATGTGTCCACTTGTAAAGAACCCCAGTCTGACTGGGGCATGCAGTGTGGGCCAAAGCCCACCTGTATTACGCACGACATTACTACCTCAGCTGTGTTGGGCAATGCAATGGGATATTTCTATGTACCGCCGGTGGCTTCCTGGCACCCACCCATGCTGTGGGTCCACAGGGAGTGTAACCTACATGTGTCCACTTCTAAAGAACCCCAGTCAGACTAGGGCATGCAGTGTGGGCCGAAGCCCACCTCTATTACGCACGACATTACTACCTCAGCTGTGTTGGGCAATGCAATGGGATATTTTTGTGTACCGCCGGTGGGTTCCAGGGAGCCACCCATGCTGTCGGTCGACAGGGACTTCACAATAGGGAGTTGTACCTGCCTGTGTCTATGAATTAAAAAGCCCGGTCTAACTGGGGCATGCAGACACCTTGACAGAATGAATAGTGTGTGGCACATAGGTTCCCCATTGCTATGCCCACGTGTGCAGCTCCTGATGGCGGTGGCACAGGATTATATTTCTCATTGCTTCTGTACAGCATTGTGGGCTATCGCCCCGCCCCTTTTAAAGAGGGTCGCTGCCTAGCCGTGCCAACCCTGTGCAGTGTGTGCCTGCGGTCCCTCGTCATGGCAGACGCACTTCTAAATAGACATGAGGGTGGTGTGGCATGAGGGCAGCTGAAGGCTGCGCAGGGACACTTTGGTGTGCGCTGTGGGGGGGGAGGGGGGGCGGTTGGGCAGCATGTAACCCAGTAGAAGTGGCAGTGGAGTGTCATGCAGGCGGTGATTGTGCTTTGTTGGAGGTAGTGTGGTGCTTAGCAAAGGTATGCCATGCTAATGATGGCTTTTCAGAAGTAAAAGTTGTTGGGAGGGGGGGGGGCCCACTCTTGCCGGTATTGTGGCTTAATAGTGGGACCTGTGAACTTGAGATGCAGCCCAACATGTAGCCCCTCGCCTGCCCTATCCGTTGCTGTGTCGTTCCCATCACTTTCTTGAATTGCCCAGATTTTCACACATGAAAACCTTAGCGAGCATCGGCGAAATACAAAAATGTTCTGGTCGCCCATTGACTTCAATGGGGTTCGTTATTCGAAACGAACCCTCGAACATCGCGGGAAGTTCGTTTCGAATAACGAACACCCGAACATTTTGGTGTTCGCTCATCTCTAGTTCTTACACTTTTGCACAATAAAACCCCCCTTTTTTAAGAAATGACTTATTTTTCCATTGTTGCATTCAAAGTCACATAACTTTTCCGTGGACGCAGCTCTGTCAGGGCTTGCGTTGTGCGTGACGAGCTGTAGTTATTATTGGTAACATATTGAGGTACACACTGCTTTTTTGATCACTTTTATTGTTTTTTTTATAAAGCAAAATGAAAAAAATCCAGCATTTTGCCTGCATTCTTTGTGTGTTTTCTAATGTTTTTTTTGCCATGCAGGATAAATTGTGACTGCAATACATTGTACAGGCCATTCCAAATACGAAGTTACCAAATCTGGGTGGAATTTTGACCTTTTTAAATTTATTTTATATAAATAGAAAAGTACCCAATTTTATTTATTTTTTTTAAAAACTATTTTTATTTTGTATGTCTCTGTAGTGGATTAAACCATAAAAGCACTGATCGCTCAGGTAATGCATTGCAGTACTTCTGTACTGCAATGCATTATCACTCACATTAGCAATCACAGGCCATGACAGACCTGGACACCAGTGTATGGCGCCCCATCGACCCTCCGGATTCTCACTCCGGGGGCTGTACAACATGACTCCACATCTCCAGGCATTAAAGGGGTTCTGACATCAAAAAAAAAAATTGTACTCACCTTGCCTGGCCTGGCCCGATCGCCAGGCATGTCCCCTCCAGCGGGCATCTTCTTCTGTGCCTTTAAAGCAGAGCAGGATCGGTCAAAAAGACCGCTTCCTGCTCTGGTCCGTCCGTCAGGCACTTCCGAGGTGAACGGACGGACCGCCCACAGCAAGCACGTCACAAGCAGTGCTTGCTGTGGGTGGCCCGTCCATCCTGCTGAACTCCGGAGTGCTGCGCATGCGCAGTGGAGACGCAGCCCGTCCTGACTCCTGTCAGAGGGCACCTCTCCACTGCGCATGCGCGCGATCCCGGAGCGGCGCGGCTCGTGCAGACAGAAGAGGAGGAACAGCGCCTGCTGGGAGATGACCCTCCCGATGTCAACAACAACAGAAGAACAGGTAAGTATTATCTTTTTATGCTTTAGCAGCCATTAAACCATGGGTTCCCTGGCTCCATTAGGCAGACCAGGGAACAATGGCTGCTAAAGCATAAAAACATTATTTGTGTCAGAACCCCTTTAAAAGGTGCAACAAATGTATCAGCATTGTATGAACTTGGATTGATTTGTATCATCTTTAGGCCGCCTGCACATGGGTGGATTTTTGCTGCGGAATCCAGGGCAGGCGTCCGCCTCCGGGTTACGCAGAAAATACCCTCCAGAGCTTCAATGGAAAAGTGATTTCTCATGCACACAAGTGGAAATCTATTGCGGTTTCCACTCATGGAGGAAAAATCACAGCATGCTCCATTTTCTTGCGGTGTCCGCACGAATGGCTTCCATTGATTTAAATTGTGGACAGGCTGAGGATTCCACGGAAAAAACAAGAATCTAAAAGAAAAAATCTGCACTGCACATGTCTGACGGGGAGCTGTGCCGACCATCTGCAGTACAAAGGAGCAGAAGAATGACAGATACACAGGGTCGCTGCAGCTGGAATACGGACGTGCCTTGTGTATGTACCTTTAAACTTTGGCTTTTGAGCAATCACTTTGCATAAAGTACTAATTGGTACTAATGCCATATAGTAGCTTATTAATATGCCAGGAGCTATATTCAGAGAACAGTAGGTGGTCTGTCTCTGAATACATTCCCTTTGTTCTGGGCTGACAGCTGAGACAATGTTATCAGCGCTCCCCGTGGAGAACACAGCATGAAGTCCCTGCTATCAGCTCTTCTGCTAAACAATGGATTTTATACTGAACATAAAATGATTATTCAGCAAAAAAGTGAAGGATGGGCACATTTACACGCAATGATTATCACTCAAAAGATGACTTTTGAGTGATAATCATTGTCTGTAAAAGGGCCTTTAGAGTCCCCAACACCCTGAAATCCAACTCTGATATTCTTGTACATAGGAGCAGTATTATAGTAGTTATATTCTTGTACATAGGAGCAGTATTATGCTAGTTATATTCTTGTACATAGGAGCAGTATTATACTAGTTATATTCTGTACATAGGGGGCAGTATTATACTAGTTATATTCTTGTACATAGGGGACAGTATTATAGTAGTTATATTCTTGTACATAGGGGGGCAGTATTATAGTAGTTATATTTTTGTACATAGTAGCAGACTTATAGTAGTTATATTCTTGTACATAGGGAGCAGTGTTATAGTAGATATATTCTTGTACACAGGAGGCAGTATTATAGTAGTTATATTCTTGTACATAGGGGGCAGTATTATAGTAGTTATATTCTTGTACATAGGGGACAGTATTATAGTAGTTATATTCTTGTACATAGGGAGCACTATTATAGTAGCTGTATTCTTCTAAATAGGGGCTGTACTATAGTAGTTGTATTCTTCTAACTAAGAGCAGTATTATAATGGTTATATTCTTGTACATAGGGGGCAGTATTATAATGGTTATATTCTTGTACAGGGGAGCAGTATTATAGTAGTTATATTCTTGTACATAGGAGGCAGTATTATAGTAGTTATATTCTTGTACATAGGAGGCAGTATCATAGTAGTTATATTCTTGTACATAGGAGCTGTATTATAGTAGTTATATTCTTGTACATAGGGGGCAGTATTATAGTAGTTATATTCTTGTACATAGGGGGCAGTATTATAGTAGTTATATTCTTGTACATAGGAGGCAGTATTATAGTAGTTATATTCTTGTACATAGAGGGCAGTATTATAGAAGTTATATTCTTGTACATAGGGGGCAGTATTATAGTAGTTATATTCTTGCACATAGAAGCAGTATTATAGTAGTTATATTCTTGCACATAGAAGCAGTATTATAGTAGTTATATTCTTGTACATAGGGCAGTATTATAGTAGTTATATTCTTGTAAATAGGAGGCAGTATTATAGTAGTTTTACTTTTGTACACAGGAGGATAATTTGTTAAAAATGTGGGTAACGTAGAAATATGTTCTTCTGCAACATAGACTGTATAATGCATCTAATACATACTATGGCTTTCTATTATACTGATGCTATGCTGTCCAGTTGAAAGCAGGATGTGATGAGTTAATATTGTTAGTGATTCTGTTTTTTCCTTTTTTTTACCTGATTGGCAATGGATGGACGGTCGATTTGTATAAGCTAGTTTCAGTTTTCGCAAAATGACTTTGAGTCTTACGCTTCTGAGCCCTCTCAAGTATCCTTCTTTTTCCATTAAGCTGCTCAAGGACACCAGTGTGCGTCTTTTCTCCGTGCTTAAAAGCTACAATGTTTTCCTGATCTCCACCCGAAAGTCAAGCCTTATAAAACCACAAATGGTGGCTCCCATTGTGCTGGACTGGCTCACTGTTCTTTTACTAACCCGCCTGAGATCACAAACATGACCTTTCTGAAATGTCTCGGAAAATGTAAAAATGATTTCATATGGAATTATCTATCTATCTATCTATCTATCTCATATCTATCTATCTATCTATCTATCTATCTATCTATCTATCTATCGCATATCTATCTATTTATCTATCTATCTCATATCTATCTACTAGAGATGAGCGAACGCGTTCGTCCGAGCTTGATATTCGTGCGAATATTAGGGTGTTCGGGATGTTCGTTATTCGTAACGAACACCATGCGGTGTTCTGGTTAATTTAACTTTCTTCCCTGAGACGTTAGCGCTTTTTTTTGGCCAATATAAAGACAGGGAAGGCATTACAACTTCCCCCTGCAACGTTTAAGCCCTATACCACCCCCCTGCTGTGAGTGGCTGGGGAGATAAGGTGTCACCCGAGTATTGAAATCTGCCCCTCCCGCGGCTCGCTATGGATGCATTCTATATGCGCTCAATGGGGCCAGCGGCAGCAGCGCTGACCCCATTGAGAACATATAGAAGACAAATCCTTCTTCTCTGGTACAGCTGTAACAGCTGTAGCAGAGAAGAACGATGTTTGCCCATTGAATTCAATGGAGCGGCAATACAGCATGTTCCACTGAATGCAATGGGCTGCCGGCGATCGCAGGATGAATGGTCGGAAAGGGGTTAAATATATAACCCCTTTCCTGCAATTCATCCAGAAATGTGTTACACTAAAAATATATACCGGCGTATAAGGCGACGGGGCGTATAAGACGACCCCCCAACTGTCACCTTATACGCCGGTAATACAGTGGAGCAAAGAATAAAAATCATTACTTACGTTTTTAGATGATCTGCGGCGCTCCTGCAGGCTGTCACTCCCTCCTAATCCACGGCAGACAAGCTTTCTCTATGAAAGGCTTTAAATCCCTGCCTCCAGAAAGACACGTGCCTTCAGCCAATCACAGCCAATGACAATGATGTCATTGAATGGCTGTGATTGGCTGTGTTTCTGGAGGCGGGGATTTCAAGCCTTGAAATCCCCGCCTCCAGAAACACAGCCAATCACAGCCATTCAATGACATCATTGTCATTGGCTGTGATTGGCTGAAGGCACGTGTCTTTCTGGAGGCAGGGATTTAAAGCCTTTCGTGGAGAAAGCAATACTCTGCCGTGGACCAGGAGGGAGTGACAGCCTGCAGGAGCGCCGCAGATCATCTAAAAACGTAAGTAATGATTTTTATTCTTTGCTCCACTGTATTACCGGCGTATAAGGTGACAGTTGGGGGGTCGTCTTATACGCCCCGTCGCCTTATACGCCGGTATATATTTTTAGTGTAACACATTTCTGGATGAATTGCAGGAAAGGGGTTATATATTTAACCCCTTTCCGACCATTCATCCTGCGATCGCCGGCAGCCCATTGCATTCAGTGGAACATGCTGTATTGCCGCTCCATTGAATTCAATGGGCAAACATCGTTCTTCTCTGCTACAGCTGTTACAGCTGTGCCAGAGGAGGACGATCTTTATGCTGACAGTGGGGGGGGGGGGGGGGGGGGCACTCTTGCCGCTATTGTGGCTTAATAGTGGGACCTGTGAA
This sequence comes from Eleutherodactylus coqui, assembly GCF_035609145.1. Taxonomy (NCBI): domain Eukaryota; kingdom Metazoa; phylum Chordata; class Amphibia; order Anura; family Eleutherodactylidae; genus Eleutherodactylus; species Eleutherodactylus coqui. Next base: position 85,885,897 of record NC_089846.1, read on the forward strand.
CTTGAGATGCAGCCCACCATGTAGCCCCTCGCCTGCCCTATCCGTCACTGTGTCATTCCCATCACTTTCCTGAATTGCCCAGATTTTCACACATGAAAACCTTAGCGAGCATCGGCGAAATACAAAAATGTTCTGGTCGCCCATTGACTTCAATGGGGTTCGTTGTTCGAAACGAACCCTCGAGCATCACGGGAAGTTCGTTCCGAATAACGAACACCCGAACATTTTGGTGTTCGCTCATCTCTACTATCTACCGATCTCATATCTATTTATTTATCTATCTATGTATCTCCTATCTATCTATTTATCTATCTATCTCATATCTATCTATCTTTTTATCTATCTCATATCTATCTATCTATCTCATATCTATCTATCTCATATCTATCTTTCTATCTATCTATCTCATATCTATCTATCTTTCTATCTATCTCATATTTATCTATCTATCTATCTCATATCTATCTATCTATCTATCTATCTATCTATCTATCTCATATCTATCTATCTATCTATCTATCTATCTATCTATCTATCTATCTATCTCATATCTATCTTTCTATCTATCCATCTATCTTACTATCTATCTCATATTTATCTATCTATCTATCTCATATGTATCTATCTATCTCATATCTATCTATCTATCTCCTAGCTATCTATCTCATATGTATCTATCTATCTCATATCTATCTATCTTATATCTATCTATTTCATATCTATCTATCTATCTATCTATCTATCTATCTATCTATCTATCTATCTATATATCTATCTCCTATCTATCTATCTATCTATCTATCTATCATCTATCTATCTATCTATCTCATATTTATCTATCTATCTATCTATCTATCTATCTATCTATCTATCTATCTCATATCTATATGTCTATCTATTTATCTCATATCTATCCATCTATCTCATATCTATCTATCTCATATCTATCTTTCTATCTATCTATCTATCTATCTATCTATCTATCTATCTATCTATCTATCTATCTATCTATCTCATATCTATCTATCGTTCTATCTATCTCATATCTATCTATCTATCTCATATCTATCTATCTCATATCTATCTATCTATCTATCTATCTATCTCCTATCTATCTATCTCATATGTATCTATCTATCTCATATCTATTTATCTATCTATCTCACGTCTATCTATCTATCTTATATCTATCTATCTATCTATCTCATATCTATCTATCTATCTCATATCTATATATCTATCTATCTATCTCATATCTATCTATCTATCTATCTATCTATCTATCTATCTCCTATCTATCTTTCTATCTATCTATCTATCTCATATCTATCTCATATCTATCTATCTTTCTATCTATCTCTTTTGTATCTATCTATCTCATATCTATCTATCTATCTATCTATCTATCTATCTATCTATCTATCTATCTATCTATCTATTGTATATCTATCTATCTCACATCTATCTATCTCATATCTATTAATTTCATATATATTGTCTATTAGAAAGGAGCAAGCATCGCTCTTCTCAAGTATCTGCATACTCGTTCGAGCAGATGCGAGGGGGGGGTCGGGGGGTAACGGGCAGGGAGAGTGAGATCTCTCTCCCCCCCCCCCTCCCCGCATCTGCTCAGACAAGTATGCAGATACTCGAGAAGAGCGATACTCGCTTGAGTATCTGCCTTAACCAAGTGTGCTTGCTCATCTCTATTATCTATCTATCTATCTATCTATCTATCGCATATCTATCTATTTATCTATCTATCTATCTCATATCTATCTACCGATCTCATATCTATTTATTTATCTATCTATGTATCTCCTATCTATCTATTTATCTATCTATCTCATATCTATCTATCTTTTTATCTATCTCATATCTATCTATCTATCTCATATCTATCTATCTCATATCTATCTTTCTATCTATCTATCTCATATCTATCTATCTTTCTATCTATCTCATATTTATCTATCTATCTATCTCATATCTATCTATCTATCTATCTATCTATCTCATATCTATCTATCTATCTATCTCATATCTATCTTTCTATCTATCCATCTATCTTACTATCTATCTCATATTTATCTATCTATCTATCTCATATGTATCTATCTATCTCATATCTATCTATCTATCTCCTAGCTATCTATCTTATATGTATCTATCTATCTCATATCTATCTATCTATCTTATATCTATCTATTTCATATCTATCTATCTATCTATATATCTATCTCCTATCTATCTATCTATCTATCTATCTATCTATCTATCTATCATCTATCTATCTATCTATCTATCTATCTCATATTTATCTATCTATCTATCTATCTATCTATCTATCTATCTCATATCTATATGTCTATCTATTTATCTCATATCTATCCATCTATCTCATATCTATCTATCTCATATCTATCTTTCTATCTATCTATCTATCTATCTATCTATCTATCTATCTATCTATCTCATATCTATCTATCTTTCTATCTATCTCATATCTATCTATCTATCTCATATCTATCTATCTCATATCTATCTATCTATCTATCTATCTATCTATCTATCTATCTATCTATCTATCTCCTATCTATCTATCTCATATGTATCTATCTATCTCATATCTATTTATCTATCTATCTCACATCTATCTATCTATCTTATATCTATCTATCTATCTATCTCATATCTATCTATCTATCTCATATCTATATATCTATCTATCTATCTATCTCATATCTATCTATCTATCTATCTATCTATCTATCTATCTATCTATCTATCTATCTATCTATCTATCTCCTATCTATCTTTCTATCTATCTATCTATCTCATATCTATCTCATATCTATCTATCTTTCTATCTATCTCTTTTGTATCTATCTATCTCATATCTATCTATCTATCTATCTATCTATCTATCTATCTATCTATCTCTTTTGTATCTATCTATCTCATATCTATCTTTATATCTCATATCTATCTATCGTATATCTATCTATCTCACATCTATCTATCTCATATCTATTAATTTCATATATATTGTCTATTAGAAAGGAGCAAGCATCGCTCTTCTCAAGTATCTGCATACTCGTTCGAGCAGATGCGAGGGGGGGGGTCGGGGGGTAACGGGCGGGGAGAGTGAGATCTCTCTCCCCCCCCCCCTCCCCGCATCTGCTCAGACAAGTATGCAGATACTCGAGAAGAGCGATACTCGCTTGAGTATCTGCCTTAACCAAGTGTGCTTGCTCATCTCTATTATCTATCTATCTATCTATCTATCTATCTATCTATCTATCTATCTATCTATCTATCTATCTATCTATCTATCTATCTATCTCCTATCTATCATCTATCTATCTATCTTTTTATTTCATAACTATCTCATCTATCTCTATCTATCTATCTCTAATATCCATCTAATTTTTTTATATCCATCTATCTATATTATATCTATCAATTTCATATATATTATCTATGTATTTTATATCTGTCTCATGTATATCATCTCTCTCTCTTTCTCTCGTCTACCTGTTGTTAATTTTATTGGTTGTGTGTTTCATTTCAGTGATTTCATCGTAAGAGATTATTCTGCATGGAGCTTTTTCACTTTTTTTCAATAACTTTGCCTGCATTAAATAAATTGTGTTAAATACTCTATTAACATTAATGATTTAATTAAGTTCAGGTTAATGCAGCAGAAGAACAAGCAAGAATCAGATTGTGAAATTGTGGCAGATGTCAAGTTTGGCATTAAATGATGTTAAATGGAATAATAATCTAATGTGCAGAGTGTCCCTTTAAAATCTATGAGGTCAGGGGGTCACAATCAGGTTTTAATGGTAAAAACTAACCAGAATTTATTCGGCGTGCAGTACAGATGTGACATGTTTGCTCCCGCTCCATACAGTGTGGGTGCTGGATGTTTCTTACAGTCGCAACAGCTCTAATCAACTGAGCTGTTAACTGTTTAAATGCCACTGTCAATTTTGACAGCGGCATTTAAATGCCAGGATTGAGGTTCTTAAGTCCTAAACTGCCCCACGCAATGAGATTGCAGGGTGCTGTGCAGTTGCCACGTCAGCCGGGGTCTTTTAAAAACCCCAGGGCTGCCATTGCAGATCGCCTACCAAGCCATGCCTGTGGCATGGCTTGATAGATTGCCTGTCATACTGCAGTATAATGTAATACTATGGTATTACATCACACTGCAGGAGTGATCAAACCATCGCATGTTCAAGTTCCCTACGGGGGCTACAAAAAAAATCGGTTTAAAAAAGTTTTGTTAATTATTAAATAAATAAACAGGTAAAAAGAAACCCCAAAGCATATTTGGTATCGTGGCAGCTAGGCTCATTTCTCTATCCAGCTGTTACTTAGACGCTTCTGCACTATGCCAGTCGCTGCATTGGCTGCCCATCCACTTCAGAACTAAATTTAAACTCCTCTACCTCACTCACAAAGCTCTGCATGGCGCTGCACCACCATACATCGCCTCCCTACTGTCAGTACACCACCCAGCCCGCTCACTCCGATCGGCTAACACACTCAGACTAAACACCCCTGTAATACGAACCTCGCATGCTCGCCTACAGGACTTCACCAGAGCAGCACCCATCCTCTGGAATGCTCTACCCCAAGGCATCCAAATGATTACCGATGCACGAAATTTCAGACGTGCCTTAAAAACGCACCTCTTCAGGGAAGCATACCAAATCTCTTGACCTAGTCCACCGCCCCTCCCTATGGTGCCCCACCCCGTTTGCTTTCTAATAATTGATCGGCACATGAAATTCCCTATTACCTGTGTTCTCCATGCCTTGCTCCCCCCCCACCCCTTGCACCTCCTGTACCACCTCCAACCCATTTGTGTCAAACCCAATGTACCTCACATTGTAATTGTTGTATTGTTTTGCATTTATCCATGCCTGAAAGCGCTGCGGAATAAGTTGGCGCTATACAAATACAGATTATTATTATTATGGTATCGCTGCCTCCATAAAAGTCCGATCTATCAAAGTTACACATTATTTACCCCATATGAAAAACGTTGTCAGAGAAAAAAACAACTCCAGAACTGCACTTTTTAGGTCATCCCATCTCCAAGACAAAAATGTAATAAAAAGTGATCAAAAAGATGTATGTGCCCCAAAATGGTACCAGTAGAAACTACAGGGCGTCCCGCAAAAAAAATGAGCCAATGCCAACTCTGTCGATGGAAAAATAAAAAAGTTATGGCTGTCAGAAGATGACGGCAGAAAATGTTATTTTTTTCCAAAGATATTTTATATTTGAAACCCTCAGTACGGTCGCTGTATCCTGCACTGTACGTTCGGAGCAGTTCTTATGGTCTATAAGGATAAATGACAATGAACTATCAGCTAATTCTTCTCTCCGTTTTGTCGGGAGTCGTCGGTGCGGATGAGTCACGTCTATATGTTAAGCGATGTTGTTAAAGTGTCTTGTTAGGCGGAACAGAGCAGCGTAGCGCATCGTAACCTTCAGAGTAATTACATGGCGCCATGGATTCTAGGTCATGGTAAATGATGTATATTATGCTCTGGATCCCGCTATGGAGCCGCTTATGCAGGGGATTGGTTACAGCGTTACATCTGGCTTCAGACCATTCGGTTTTACTGCAGATATCAATTCACTATTTATTTATTGTATTTATTTGTTTATTTTTACGTATTGGTAACTTTGTGTTATTTCTACAATGTGTTTTGATGTTAATGAGGAAACCTTCTCCCTTCATTTAAAGGATCATTAAGCCAGAAATGAAAGTTTATACCAAAGAATTTATTTTAAGGAGAAGTTTCCGACCGACCGATCTAAAAAAATGGTTGAGGAATTCATCACAAGTGAAGGCATCTGAGATTAAGCTGATTTTGGAGGTTGGTATGCTCCTGAAATCACCTTACTTTCTATCCAGTAATTCTAAAACAGCGCCACCTGTAGCTTAATATACAGAACTGCAACAAAAACGGTCACATATCCTAAGAGCTAAAGGTTAGATAAAACAAAGAAAGGACAGGTAGGGTGCATGTCCATTTTTTATAAGTTGTATGCATGTAAATTATTAATCAACACAATAAAGGGGAAGACACTCTCTAAAGAAATTATTTACTGTGTATGTACATTGCATACTGTAATGATCCTGAGTTACATCCTGTATATCTTTTATTATAAAAGTAGAAAACACAACAATAAAGACAAAACTGTAACAATATGAATAACAACATAACCATATAAAACAATATAAGGCCCTTCACCCACTGTCCATGATCCATAGACAAAGTAAATGTCCATATCCGGGCTTCCTCCCCGCCGTACACACCCACACACATACACACTCAACATAAAACAATATACAACTATAACACAATATGCAAAAATATACCTAAAACTGTGGAAACTACAACTCCCGGCCCAGCCATACCGTACTGTACCCATAGAAAACAAATTTAAACAATAACATAAATAGCAACATAAATAACCTAAATAGCGACATAAATAACCAAATACAAACAGAAAGACCAAGCCACACTGGCATACAAGTTGTAACTAAAAAAATATATATTTTTTTGGGGGGGTCCCCAGTGCAGCTTGGGGGCCAAGCCTGCTCCACCAGTCCGTGCCCAGAGTTCAGTTCAGGACGTGCCCAGCCACACCAGGGTTTTTTTTTTTTTTTTAAATAAATAATACCACACTGTGCCCGCCGTAGCCTGGGGGCCATGCCCACTCCACCTGTCTGTGCCCAGAGTTCAATGTTCGGGACGTGCCAGGCTACGGCTCAAGGCATGAGCCCCACTCCCCCCAGCTCCCCACCCAACCTACCTACCACCCAAAATGTGAATATATACATATGAAACCGTAACGCAATACACTCCAATAAACCAACATACATAATATATACTATATACATCACCTGAAAGCCTAAGGTCAGCTCACCTGCAGCCCTACTTAATTCCATGACAACATACTATCCCTTGAATTAAAAAAACAAAAAGGTCTCCCTATTCTTTCCCTAATTTGCCCTAGACTATCCTTAATCTGCCCCTCAGTCTGACCCTTCATAGAAACTGTCCCTGCCCTATTCCTCCTCTCTCCCTATCCTGTCCCTCCTCTCTCCCTACTCTGCCCCTAAAAAATTAAGAAAAGACTGTCCTTAACGAAATACAAGCCCTCTCCATAGGAGAGAAGCCTTAGATGTGCCCAGCCTCTCATACTCCAAAGAACGCACCTTCACCAGGTCACCCAGGATGTTCCTACATACCGTATCCACGGGGAGGACTTTCAGTTCCGTCGAGATCAAACACCGTGCACTCCAGATGTGGAACCTGACCACTAGGCTAACTAGAAATAAAGTGCAGCAGTCACTGCCACCGAGGCCTCTGAAGGCTCCATATGCCCATTCCGCATAGGAGAGGTGTGCCAGCTGAGGCCAGCCTATGGAGACCCCTACCCATTGGTATAGCTCTGTATTAAAGGGGTACTGAAGCAGGAAATGCTCCATGCTTTCCAGCATGTCGCTGCCTGCTCTTCAGGTTACCCCTTACATACAGTCTCCCATGAAAGCAGTGCCAAGCCAAGTCCCAAAACTTCAAGGGGATCTGGGTTGAATTCAGTAAACATAACCCTCCCTCCAGGTCCTGACTTGGGCAGTCCTTGAGCGCCAGGGGCTTCTGGAAATGGGTCAACAGTACCCTTTCATCGAGGAGCTTCCTCGTCAGAGTCCTGATCTCCCACACCCCCAGACCCCACCGGCGTATCACCTTCAGAACCAAGGTAGCATAAGCCGGGAGATATCCGTGCTGCATGCGAAGGTCCTTCACTCGCCCTCCTGCCTCCCATTCCTGGAAGAAGAGCCGAAACCATCCCCGGCAGGAGTAGATCCAGGGAGAAGCCCTCTCCTGCCAGAGGTTGTTGATCTTAAAAAAGGTGTCTACAAGAAACACCATGGGGTTGACCATAGATAACCCCCTAGTCTCCCCGTGCGGTATGTAACATCTCTCCTGATTAGGTTCAACCTATTCCCCCACAACATTAGGAAGAACAGGTTGTAGACCCGAGTTCAGAGAGGCTCTGGCAAAATGCATACGCTGCCCACATAGAAGAATAAAAAGAGCAGGTATGTTTTGATCAACCTAACTCTTTTCCGAAGGATCAAAGACCAACTCTTCCACTGTTTCACCTTCTGAGTGGCACCATCCAGCCTGTCTACCCAATTTTGCATGGGGTAATCCCCCTGGCCAAATTTGATGTCGAGAACTTTTGCCAAAGTGTGGGGCACCAGAAGTATGTTCGGGGGATCAAATGTAGAATCCCCCCTTCCTAACCAGAGACTCTCACACTTATCCCAGTTGACCCTGGACCCGGATGCCTCAGAGTAGCAGTCCACTTCCAACACCACAAACTCTGCCTCCCCTCTCGAGGACATGAAGAGTGTGACATCATTGGCATATGCTACCACCCTCAGAGCGGCCCCCGACACCGCCTGATCCATTTCAACCCCTGCTATAGGTCCACGATCAACTTTCCTAAGGAAGGGATCTATCGCAAATACATACAACAGGGGACTTAGAGGATGCCCTGACAGATGCCAGGACCCACCTCAAAAGGGCAGCCAAGCCAACCATTCACCAGCAGGAAAGTCTAAGCCCCTGCGTATAGTATGTGAAGCCAATTGACAACCCCCCTCGGCAGACCGTATCTCAGAAGGACTGATCAGAGGTACTCATGATTAACCCGATCAAATGCTTTTGCCTGATACAGGGACAGTAAGTACCCCTCCCAGTGACCAGCTCTACCCTGCTCCACTGCCTCCTAGACACTGAGAACAGCACTAAAGGTGCTACGGCCTGGAACAGAGCAATGCTGGGCCCCCGAAAGGAGCCGGGGTGCAAACTTGACCAGCCGATTAAACAGCACTTTTGCCAGAACCTTCCTGTCCGTGTTGAAAAGTGCTATGGGACACCAGTTCTCAATATGCCTCGAATCTTTACCCTTTGACAGAATGATCAAAGCTGACCTCCTCATTGACCTAGGCAGAGTGCCCTAGGAAAGACACTCATTTAATACCTCCGACAAGATGGGACTTAAAGTCCCCTCAAAAGGCAACTTGACGGCTGGTAAAAAGGTAGGGCTTGATCCTCATGAAGAAACTCTTCCTGTCCTTTTTTGACTGGGGACCATAGATGTTAATAAATCTCAGTTCTTGTCACTTCATGAGGACATCGAAGATCAGGCACCTTCCCATTTCTAATTCAATAACTCGTCGGCATTCAATCACTGTGGTAAAAAAGACCGCCACTCCACTATATGGCTCGGCCGCAAGAGACCAATAGGAAGGACTCGACCTCCACTCCCTTTTTGCTTTATGTATTGCTGCCAAATCAGACAGCCTGGTCTCCTGCAAAAATAAAATGTCAGCTTCAAGCCAGCCGAGAAAATCAAAGGCCGCAAATCTAGCTGTATCTGACTTAATGCTGGCAATATTAATTGATGCCAGCATCAGCGGAGTAAGTGCCACCATCATGAGTGATTAAATTAGATGGCTTTCTTCCTCACACCTCCTTCCTCAGGGTCTGAGGAAAGTCCCTTGCTTCTTTTTTTGGACACAGATGTGTCCATAGCAAGGGATCCCCCGACCCCATTGTCCTTGTTTTCAGGCTCTAGAGTCACCTCCTCCCTGGGAGGAACTATGCCTCCACGACAAGGAGACTCAGCGCCCCCTGTTGACCCTTTCTTTGCCCCAGAAACCTTGCCCTTTGCTTCCCCCTCAGAGGAGGAAGAGAGGTCTTGGAGGGCTCGGAACCTATTGGAGTGTCTAACTGGAGGTGAGCAGGCTTCTCCTTCTAGTACTTGGCCCAGGGTGGGAGAAGATCTTAAATTTCCTCTTCGTTCCCTCCTAGTGGCCCTTAGCTTATGCCTTTTTTCTAACCATCTCTTGCCTTCCTCATCCACACTTTCATAGTGGAAGGAATCTGCAGTTGGTCTCACCCTACTCCCTCTGGATCTTCCTGTCCTCTTTATCGAACTCGCTGTCTCTCAAAGCCTCAGCTCCCTGCTCCGTCTGCGCTTCTCCTGATGCCTCTGCTGAGCAGCCATCTTTTGCCGATTCTTCCCTGGCTCCTGAGCTCCCCCACCTCTGCTGGTCCCCTCACCCCCGGAGGCCGCATCATGACCCTCAACCGTAGGGGCTGATACTGCTTTGACAAAGGAGCGTGGACAGCGGCTAAATGGGTGACCAAGGTCACCACACAGGTTACACCTAATCTCTGTACAGGAGGCTGCTAGATGACCAAAACTTGCACACAGAGCGCACTTCAAGGTTTTACAAGTGACGCTCAAGTGTGAGGGGTCCCGCATCTGTGGCAGAGCTCGGCTGCCCCTGGTAAAAGGCCAGAATACGATCCCTGCTGAGGAAGGCTGCAGATGGTATGTGAGCCAACGAGTTAGCCGAACGCTTCAGCTTGACCATGAACGTCCAAGCCCCGGACCATATGCCATGCTCATCTCTGTTCTTCTTGGGCATGTCTGTCACCTCTCCGTACCAACTGAGTCACGTCATGATATCAAAGCAAGAAAGTGACTCATTACGGGTCAAAATGGTCACCTCCTTGATCTTGTTCTGGCGAGACACCACCTGGATGGCAAAGTCTCGCCAGCCAGGCTCGTTTTTCATCAGCTCATAGTTTCCCCTGAAAAGTTCTAGACCCTCCAGGTGAACAAAGCTGTTGTCAAACTCAGACGTGCCATAGGGATGGATCAGGGCAAAGATGTCAACCACCCTAAAGCCCATCTTAAGTAGGAGCTCCACTACCCTCCCCCTTGGAGGACATGCATTATTGCCTCTCCAACGAAGACTGGCTACATTCCTATGAGCTACGTCCTGTCAATAGGGACCATATGGTCTCCCCCCTTTGCTCTCGGAAGGCTCCTAAGCCATGTCTCTCTATCCATAGAGATAGGTTTACCTCTCTTCCTCCAACTATAATTGAACTCTCCCCGTTCCGCAAAGCCTCCCTAGAGCCTGGAGACAAGGAGGACCCACTGCCTCCAGCGGCGACAGTGGCATAACTCCTACCAGATGCTGTCGCCACTGGAGGGCCGACTGGAACCTGTGACCCCTCTTGACCACCTATACAAACTGTACCTGCTTGTGCAGCAGGTGCCCCTATATTAGGGGCGCCAAGAGCTCCCTGGGTCTTTGAGCTCTTAATAGTATCAGAAACCCGGGCTGAACTAGGAATCTTCTCATTCACTCTAGTACCTCTATCGCACACACCCTCACCACCAGGACCAGATCTTGTGTCAGGACCAGGTTCCAAGTGGGCCTTAGCAGACCTAGAGGGCAACATTGCTGCCCAGCTTGTGCAGCTGCAACTACTGCAATGTACCCCCCACGGTCAGCACTCTGTCTTATAACAGAGATGTTTTTAGTTTTGCTTTTGCCTTTCTTTTTACCTTTGCCAGAAGCCTCTGCATCACTAGGTGACTGGGACCGGGAGACCCCCGCAGACTGACCTGTCACACAGGAGACCTCAGATGCTGATCCCACAGCTCCCCCTGCATCACTGGCCTTACTGGCACCGACACCACCATGGCCTTCAGCCTTCCCATTTTTTCCAAAGGGTCCCAGGGTGGAGTGCCCCTTTCTGGCTTTGCAGCCGGACCAACAAACCCCATCACATACACATATTTCTTCTGAGGCTTCCTTTGTTTTCCTTTTTTATCCTTGATTTTTGTGTCCACTTTTGGAATATCCTTACCAAAATGAAGACCCCACATATGAGGGGGGATTCCAACAGTTGCAACTTTTGCAGCACCAGAGCCCCCACCTTATGATTTCCTTCCTCCAGATCAGACTCCTCAGAGGTTGTTGGTAGCCCAATCTGCTCTGGCTGGAGATTGCTGGTGCTTGTAGTGCAGCCTTGGGTTAGGGCTTGTTCAGCTGAGCATGCAGGCTGCTCCCCCAGACTCTCCTGTACATCCTCATAAGTGTCCTCATCCGAGCTGTCATCACCATCACTGGACTGATCAGACTGCTGGGAGTTGCTGCGTCCTGCAGCCATCTTCGCAAATTGATCATCATTCATGATCTCTTCTTTAAAGGGACCGCTCTCCTCCAAGATCCTTTCTCTCACATCCTTCCACACTTTAATGCATTCTTTGCACTTCTGTATCACCTTAGAGACTTCAGCCTTTTTGCCTTTAGAGGTTGCCTGGTCTCTTTGCAGCCTGGCAAACCGCAGCTTCTCCATCTGCAAAACCATCTGCTTCTCCGCAGTCTCATACTCGGCCATGCTTCTTGCCAGTCGGGAGGCCAGCTTACCTGCCTTCCTCCGGGCCTGGCTGCGAGTCACCATCTCGCTGCCTGCGCTGTCGGATGCAGCCGCTCTGATGGACTGGCCTGCATTACTGCGCCTGCGACTGGAGCCCGTGTCACCGCTGCCCCGTTTTGGAGCTGTCCTTTTCTTTGGCTCACCTGCAGTTCTTGGCTTCTTATATTTTGCCGCTGCTGCCAAACATCTTGGAGCTGCAGAAGTCACCGGTGCCACTGCGGGGGTCGTTGCCACCATCTCTGTCCTCCCTCCGATCGGAGGGAGGAGGTGCGTGACTCCATAACAAACGAAGCCCGGAAACGTTCACTGTTCCAGGGCTCTCAGCAAGATGTCCACCCAAGAAGCAGACCACACCCTGGTTCCTGCAGAGCTCTTCAGAACACAGCCTTCTCCAGAGCTGCACTCACTATTCTGCTGGTGGAGTCACTGCGTACATACATTACTTATCCTGTACTAATCCTGAGTTATATCCTGTATTATACTGCAGAGCTGCACTCATTATTCTGCTGGTGGAGTCACTGTGTACATACATTACTTATCCTGTACTGGTTCTGAGTTATATCCAGTATTATCCTCCAGAGCTGCACTCACTATTTTGCTGGTGGAGTCACTGTGTACATACATTACTAATTCTGTACTGATCCTGTATTATACCCCAGAGCTGCACTCTTTTCTTCACAGTACCACTCATGTTACTTTGACTGCATCTGGTTTTATAATTCACATGAATGGATCTGAGCTGCAGTACTTGGCACAGTCTGTGAACAACAGTGGCGCTGGTTCTGTAAGAAAGCCTCCATGTTTTTATATTTTCACACAGCCCCTTTAATCACTTGGGTCCCTTGCCTGACTTGCCTCATGGATGTTTGAAACATGGTCCTGCATGTAAAATTTCATGGAGTCGATACTGCTCTTAGGAGTTGACAATCTTAGATGTTTTTGTGGAAATTCCCTTTAAGCTTTTCTTCCAATCAGCCTGAAGCAGCGAACTGGTAGTAGCGTCCCCTTCTGGTAATCGAAGATCTTGCAGCCTGCGGTTTTCAGACTCTCTGTGACCGGCATGCGCTGGCAGCGGCTGAGCATTCTCTGATCTATGAGGACTGGCGAAGACTTCTATTGATCTGTGGATGTAATTGTCTTAAAATGTAAATGTTTGGGATTAATTAGTGACGGCTGGAGATGGATAACTTCTCTGCGAAGGAAGAAGAAGCTCTGTAATTGCCTCCCGAATAAGAGGAAGACTGGAAACGATTTCATCATATTACCTTCTAATGCTTTTAGCTGGACCGTGTATTAAGTACATGGGGCTGTGACTGTTTACGGCATGTAATGGCCATTACCCGGCGGTAATCGTTACCTGATAGTCTGCAGGCCGGCTGCGAGATTGTATTCACTTACAGGCAGAGCGGCCGCGCAGATGTCCAAGGCTGAGTAATGAGGCTCTGCTCGCCGGTACGCAGTCCGGGATGGGCTAGAGCCATGCTATTCATCATGTCGGGTAGATGTGTTCTCTGTTTGACAGAATTGCACAGCGTATTGCACATTTGCGCACCTCTCGTAGACTTCCATGCGGCCCGTGGTGTGTAAATACACAGGAAAATAGAGCAGGTCCTATTTTTTCCGGACATGCAAAACGTGCGCACAAATTACGGGGATTGGAGCTAACCCATTGAAACACTATATTTGCGCAAGCAAATTATGCCAAATATTTACACAAAATTGTTTGTCTGAAGGAGCCCTAATAGAAACAGTGAATGGCAATGTTAGGGCTTAAATACATGGGCGTGATTTAATCCTGTTTTGCAGCTGTGAAAATCGCGGGATGAATCCTGCCCTATCTCTCTCGCACGTAGTTTGTGTATGTGCAAGAAAGATAAGGCAGGACCTATCATGACGCTTTTTTGTATCTTTGTGCGCTATAGCGCTGACTTTGAATAGTCAAATAATCTTAAAGGGGTTGTCCCGAGGCAGCAAGTGGGTCTGTACACTTCTGCATGGCCATAATAATGCACTTTGTAATGTACATTGTGCATTAATTATGAGCCATGCAGAAGTTATAAAAAGTTTTATACTTACCTGTTCCGTTGCTGGCGTCCTCGTCTCCATGGTGCCGACTAATTTTCGCCCTCCGATGGCCAAATTAGCCGCGCTTGCGCAGTCCGGGTCTTCTGCAGTCTTCTATGGGGCTCCGTGTAGCTCCGTGTAGCTCCGCCCCGTCACGTGCCGATTCCAGCCAATCAGGAGGCTGGAATCGGCAGTGGACCGCACAGAAGAGCTGCGGTCCACGGAGGAAGAGGCCATCTTCAGCGGTGAGTAGAGAAGTCACCGGAGCGCGGGGATTCAGGTAAGCGCTCCGGTGAGCTTTCTTTACCTCCCTGCATCGGGGTTGTCTCGCGCCGAACGGGGGGGGGGTTGAAAAAAAAAAAAACCCGTTTCGGCGCGGGACAACCCCTTTAAATCTCTGTAGCCTAAAGAGAGGGTCTATAGAGTGAGGTACCCATTCATTTAGGTTCGTCTTGACGTGGTGGATGGGCATATATGGATTTGATCAAATCGTGCAGTAAGAATCTTGCATTTTTCTGCAGTTAGTATAAACCCTATTCTGCATTTGTCTGCAGATACTAAGTGTGTCGGGAGCTGAAGCACGTTGTTACTATACACCTGTATAGGCTACATAAGAAATGCTGCCCATACGTAATACACATCACCGCTGTAAAACAAAGTGGGAATGAAAAAAAAAAAGAGCCACACTGTGCATGCCCATGTCCGTGTGTTTGTGATACGCGGCCATGCACACTCGCAGCCATACGAAGTCTCTACTGGCTCTCGCACTAAATGCGATAATTGATACAGCAGCACTAGAGACCACAAATGTCCCCTGGTGTTATATACGCCTAATTCCCAAGGCAAGGAGAACAATGCACAGCCTGGTTTAGGTCAGGTTTAGGACCAAGAAAAACATCCAAAATAAGATATATAGAATCCGGGCAGCATGAGATGAAGTAAAAAATTACATTCTTTATTCCAACATAGAAAAAAAACCAGCGACGTTTCGACCCGTCAAAGGGTCTTTATTAGAGATGAGCGAACACCAAAATGTTCGGGTGTTCGTTATTCGGAAACGAACTTCCCGCGATGCTCGAGGGTTCGTTTCGAACAACGAACCCCATTGAAGTCAATGGGCGACCAGAGCATTTTTGTATTTCGCCGATGCTCGCTAAGGTTTTCATGTGTGAAAATCTGGGCAATTCAACAAAGTGATGGGAATGACACAGAAACGGATAGGGCAGGCGAGGGGCTACATGTTGGGCTGCATCTCAAGTTCACAGGTCCCACTATTAAGCCACAATACCGGCAAGAGTGCCCCCCCCCCCTCCCAACAACTTTTACTTCTGAAAAGCCCTCATTAGCATGGCATACCTTTGCTAAGCACCACACTAGCTACAACAAAGCACAATCACTGCCTGGATGACACTCCGCTGCCACTTCTCCTGGGTTACATGCTGCCCAACCGCCCCCCCTCCCCCCCACAGCGCACACCAAAGTGTCCCTGCGCAGCCTTCAGCTGCCCTCATGCCACGCCACACTCATGTCTATTTAGAAGTGCGTCTGCCATGAGGAGAAACCGCAGGCACACACTGCAGAGGGTTGGCACGGCTAGGCAGCGACCCTCTTTAATAGGGGCGGGGCGATAGCCCACAATGCTGTACAGAAGCAATGAGAAATAGAATCCTGTGCCACCGCCATCAGGAGCTGCACACGTGGGCATAGCAATGGGGAAGCTATGTGCCACACACTATTCATTCTGTCAAGGTGTCTGCATGCCCCAGTCAGACTGGTTATATGCACCTTAACAGTAACCGCGTTGGTGGTAATGTGGTGGTGACTGCGGACCTAGTAGCACGGTTGTATTTTGTTGGTTTTCGGAATGTGGCCAGGATTAAGTGGGCCGTGGCGGGGGGATGGTGTGGGGGCTCTCTTGTTGTGTCGGTAAAGGTGAAATTCTTGGACTGCCACCAGATGAACCAATGCAAAGGCATTTGCCAACAATGTTTTCCCTGTTGGAGGGGGATGTTTTTGAGGCACTACGTGTCCTCTCCACGTGTCCGTTCCATGTCAGCAATAGTAGCACTCAGGACAGGCCCCATTAACAATTCTGAAGCAGCAGTATAGCGGGAGCGCAGTCTTCGTTCCATGTAAGCAATAGTAGCACTCAGGACAGGCCCCATTAACAATTCTGAAGCAGCAGTATAGCGGGAGCGCAGTCTTCGTTCCATTTCAGTAGCCTTAGTATAGCCAAGGCACAAGTTACATTTATGTAGCTAAACTGTAGGCCAACCCCACACACCTTTCTGTACCATGAGTGCAGGCGAAGAACATAGAAATGACTATGATTACACTGTAGGTGAGGGCCCCAAAAAATTGGTGTACCAACAGTACTAATGTACCTCAGTAAAAATTGGCCATGCCCAACCAAGATGGCAGGTGAATCGCTTTGGTTAATGTGGCTTAAGTGGTAACTAGGCCTGGAGGCAGCCCAGTGTAACGAAAAATTGGTTCAAGTTAAAGTTCCAACGCTTTTAAGCGCATTGAAACTTATAAAAATTGTTCTGAAAAATTATTTGAGTGAGCCTTGTGGCCCTAAGAAAAATTGCCCGTTCAGCGTGATTACGTGAGGTTTCAGGAGGAGGAGCAGGAGGAGGAGGAGGAGGAATATTAGACACAGATTGATGAAACAGAAATGTCCCCGTTTTGGATGGTGAGAGAGAACGTAGCTTCCATCCGCGGGTGCAGCCTACGTATTGCTTACGTATCGCTGCTGTCCGCTGGTGGAGAACAGAAGTCTGGGGAAATCCAGCCTTTGTTCATCTTAATGAGTGTTAGCCTGTCGGCACTGTCGGTTGACAAGCGGCTACGCTTATCTGTGATGATTCCCCCAGCCGCACTAAACACCCTCTCCGACAAGACGCTAGCCGCAGGACAAGCAAGCACCTCCAGGGCATACAGCGCTAGTTCAGGCCACGTGTCCAGCTTCGACACCCAGTAGTTGTAGGGGGCAGAGGCGTCACCAAGGATGGTCGTGCGATCCGCTACGTACTCCCTCACCATCCTTTTACAGTGCTCCCGCCGACTCAGCCGTGACTGGGGAGCGGTGACACAGTCTTGGTGGGGAGCCATAAAGCTGGCCAGGCCCTTAAAGACTGTTGCACTGCCTGGGATGTACATGCTGCTCGATCTACGCACATCCCCTGCTACCTTGCCCTCGGTACTGCGCCTTCTGCCACTAGCGCTGTCGGCTGGGAATTTTACCATCAGCTTGTCCGCAAGGGTCCTGTGGTATAGCAACACTCTCGAACCCCTTTCCTCTTCGGGAATCAGAGTGGGCAGGTTCTCCTTATACCGTGGATCGAGCAGTGTGTACACCCAGTAATCCGTCGTGGCCAGAATGCGTGCAACGCGAGGGTCACGAGAAAGGCATCCTAACATGAAGTCAGCCATGTGTGCCAGGGTACCTGTACGCAACACATGGCTGTCGTCACTAGGAAGATCACTTTCAGGATCCTCCTCCTCCTCCTCCTCCTCAGGCCATACACGCTGAAAGGATGACAGGCAATCAGCCGGTGTACCGTCAGCAGCGGCCCAAGCTGTCTCTTCCCCCTCCTCCTCATCCTCCTCATGCTCCTCCTCCTCCTCCTGTACGCGCTGAGAAATAGACAGGAGGGTGCCCTGACTATCCAGCGGCATACTGTCTTCCCCCGCCCCCGTTTCCGAGCGCAAAGCAGCTGCCTTTATTGTTTGCAGGGAATTTCTCAAGATGCATAGCAGAGGAATGGTGACGCTAATGATTGTAGCATCGCCGCTCACCACCTGGGTAGACTCCTCAAAATTACCAAGGACATGGCAGATGTCTGCCAACCAGGCCCACTCTTCTGAAAGGAATTGAGGAGGCTGACTCCCACTGCGCCGCCCATGTTGGAGTTGGTATTCGACTATAGCTCTACGTTGTTCATAGAGCCTGGCCAACATGTGGAGCGTAGAGTTCCACCGTGTGGGCACGTCGCACAGCAGTCGGTGCACTGGCAGCTTAAAGTGATGTTGCAGGGTGCGCAGGGTGGCAGCGTCCGTGTGGGACTTGCGGAAATGTGCGCAGAGCCGGCGCGCCTTTACGAGCAGGTCTGACAAGCGTGGGTAGCTTTTCAGAAAGCGCTGAACCACCAAATTAAAGACGTGGGCCAGGCATGGCACGTGCGTGAGGCTGCCGAGCTGCAGAGCCGCCACCAGGTTACGGCCGTTGTCACACACGACCATGCCCGGTTGGAGGCTCAGCGGCGCAAGCCAGCGGTCGGTCTGCTGTGTCAGACCCTGCAGCAGTTCGTGGGCCGTGTGCCTCTTATCGCCTAAGCTGAGTAGTTTCAGCACGGCCTGCTGACGCTTGCCCACCGCTGTGCTGCCACACCGCGCGACACCGACTGCTGGCGACATGCTGCTGCTAACACATCTTGATTGCGAGACAGAGGAGGAGGAGGAGGAGGAGGGTGCTTTAGTGGAGGAAGCATACACCTCCGCAGATACCACCACCGAGCTGGGGCCCGCAATTCTGGGGGTGGGTAGGACGTGAGCGGTCCCAGGCTCTGACTCTGTCCCAGCCTCCACTAAATTCACCCAATGTGCCGTCAGGGAGATGTAGTGGCCCTGCCCGCCTGTGCTTGTCCACGTGTCCGTAGTTAAGTGGACCGTGGCAGTAACCGCGTTGGTGAGGGCGCGTACAATGTTGCGGGAGACGTGGTCGTGCAGGGCTGGGACGGCACATCGGGAAAAGTAGTGGCGACTGGGAACTGAGTAGCGCGGGGCCGCCGCCTCCATGATACTTTTGAAGGACTCCGTTTCCACAACCCTATACGGCAGCATCTCAAGGCTGATGAATTTTGCTATGCGGACGGTTAACGTTTGAGCGTGCGGGTGCGTGGCGGCGTACTTGCGCTTGCGCTCCAACAGTTGCGCAAGCGACGGCTGGACGGTGCGCTGAACTACACTGCTGGATGAGGCCGAGGACAGCGGAGGTGAGGGTGTGGGTGCAGGCCAGGAGACGGTAGTGCCTGTGTCCTGAGAGGGGGGTTGCATCTCAGTGGCAGGTTGGGGCACAGGGGGAGAGGCAGGGGTGCAAACCGGAGGCGCTGAACGGCCTTCGTCCCACCTTGCGGGGTGCTTGGCCATCATATGTCTGCGCATGGTGGTGGTGGTGAGGCTGTTGGTGTTGGCTCCCCGGCTGAGCTTTGCGCGACAAAGGTTGCACACCACTGTTCGTCGGTCGTCAGGCGTCTCTGTGAAAAACTGCCAGACCTTAGAGCACCTCGGCCTCTGCAGGGTGGCATGGCGCGAGGGGGCGCTTTGGGAAACACTTGGTGGATTATTCGGTCTGGCCCTGCCTCTACCCCTGGCCACCGCACTGCCTCTTGCAACCTGCCCTGCTGATGCCCTTGACTCCCCCTCTGAAGACCTGTCCTCCTGAGTAAGCGTTGCACACCAGGTGGGGTCAGTCACCTCATCGTCCTGCTGCTCTTCCTCCGAATCCTCTGTGCGCTGCTCCCTCGGACTTACTGCCCTTACTACTACCTCACTGCAAGACAACTGTGTCTGATCGTCATCGTCCTCCTCACCCACAGAAAGTTGTTGAGACAGTTGGCGGAAGTCCCCAGCCTCTTCCCCCGGACCCCGGGAACTTTCGAATGGTTGGGCATCAGTGACGATAAACTCCTCTGGTGGGAGAGGAACCGCTGCTGCCCAATCTAAGCAGGGGCCCGAGAACAGTTCCTGGGAGTGTTCCCGCTCCTGAGCAGGTGTTATTGTAGTGGAGTGAGGAGGCTGGGAGGAAGGAGGAGCAGCAGACAGAGGATTCGGATTGGCAGCAGTGGACGGCGCAGAACTGCGGGTAGACGATAGGTTGCTCGAAGCACTTTCTGCCATCCAGGACAGGACCTGCTCACACTGCTCATTTTCTAATAACCGTCTCCCGCGTGGACCCATTAATTGGGCAATGAATGTGGGGACGCCAGAAACGTGCCTCTCTCCTAATCGCGCAGCAGTCGGCTGCGACACACCGGGATCAGGAGCTCGGGCTGTGCCCACACCCTGACTTGGCCCTCCGCGTCCTCGGCCGCGTCCACGTCCTCTAGGCCTACCCCTACCCCTCAGCATGCTGTATTACCAGTGATTTGATTTCACAGGCAGGAAATAAATTGGCGCAAGACTGCAGGCCAAATATAATTTTTGCCCTTTTTGGAAAACGAAAGGCCCCACTGCCTCTAGTGAATGAATTATCTAAGTTTAATAACTGTGCTGTGTCCCTGCTAATGTGTCACAGAACGTGAAGGTAGCAGAGTTATTATAACTCTTGGAGAGCAGGTATTTTTTTCCCAATTAAGGAAAGCAAATGGCGAAGCCAGCAGTAAAGCGTAGCTGGGTGCGTCTGATTTAGCAATGTTGTTCACGCAGCTCACACGTCTCCACCGCCCTTAGGACGGACAGAGGCTGGACAAATAGATTTGTTTTCAGTTTTTTTCCACCAAAAGGCAGCACTGCGTATATTCAATGAACATGAGAAGTTTAATAACTGTGCTGTGTCCCTGCTAATGTGTCACAGAACGTGAGGGTAGCAGAGTTATTATAACTCTGGCAGAGCAGGTATTTTTTTTCCCAATTAAGGAAAGCAAATGGCGAAGCCAGCAGTAAAGCGTAGCTGGGTGCGTATGATTTAGCAATGTTTTTCACGCAGCTCACACGTGTCCACCGCCCGTAAGGACGGACAGAGGCTGGACAAATAGATTTGTTTTCACTTGTTTTTCCACCAAAAGGCAGCACTGCGTATATTCAATGAACATGAGAAGTTTAATAACTGTGCTGTGTCCCTGCTAATGTGTCACAGAACGTGAGGGTAGCAGAGTTATTATAACTCTGGCAGAGCAGGTATTTTTTTTCCCAATTAAGGAAAGCAAATGGCGAAGCCAGCAGTAAAGCGTAGCTGGGTGCGTATGATTTAGCAATGTTTTCCACGCAGCTCACACGTGTCCACCGCCCGTAAGGACGGACAGAGGCTGGACAAATAGATTTGTTTTCACTTGTTTTTCCACCAACAGGCAGCACTGCGTATATTCAATGAATAATAACTGTGTTGTGGCCCTGCCTATACAATTCTTTCCCTGCAGTATCAATGGAGGGTGGAATGCTCTGCAGAGGCGATTTTGAGAAGCCCAAAAAAAATGCAGCACAGCTAACAGCAGCCTGGACAGTACTGCACACGGATAAATATGGCCCTAGAAAGGACCGTTGAGGTTCTTGAAGGCTACACTCACTCCTAACACTCTCCCTGCCTATGCAGCACTTCTGTCCCTAATGCCAGGTGCAACGCTCTGCAGAGCCGATTTTGAGAAAAAAAAAATGCCACTGCTAACAGCAGCCAACACACAGCTATCAGTGGCCCTAATAAGGACCTTTGGGGGGTCTTGAAGCCTACACTAACTACCAATTCTTTCCCTACAGCAGCTCCGGTATAAACAGCACTGTCCCTCATCTAACTCACCAGGCATCTGAGGCGAGCCGCGGGAGGGGCCGACTTTTATATTAGGCGAACACCTGATCTCGCCAGCCACTCACAGCAGGGGGGTGGTATAGGGCTTAAACGTTGCAGGGGGAAGTTGTAATGCCTTCCCTGTCTTTCAATTGGCCAGAAAAGCGCGCTAACGTCTCAGGGAAGGAAGTGAAAGTAACCAGAACACCGCATGGTGTTCGTTACGAATAACGAACATCCCGAACACCCTAATATTCGCACGAATATCAAGCTCGGATGAACGCGTTCGCTCATCTCTAGTGCCTACCCATTAGCGTTTTTTTTCCGCTGCGAATTCACAGTTTTTTTTTCCCAATTGTCAATGGGACTTTCTAATGTTAAAAATGCATTGCGTTTTTAACATTAGAAAGTCCCATTGACAATTGAAAAAAAAACAAAACGCAGCCAATTCGTACCGGAAAATAATGCTAGTGGGTAGGCACCCTTAAACTGTGTATATGCAGGTTCTACTGTGTAATATTCCTGCAGACAGCCATGTTCAATAGTAAATGGTGTGTCTGCAGTTTACTCAAATATGCGTGTAAGGCCTCCTTCCCACGAACGGATTTAC
Source organism: Eleutherodactylus coqui (assembly GCF_035609145.1). NCBI lineage: Eukaryota > Metazoa > Chordata > Amphibia > Anura > Eleutherodactylidae > Eleutherodactylus > Eleutherodactylus coqui. The sequence goes on from NC_089846.1 coordinate 85,908,425, forward strand.
GCCGCGTAATTCGCGGCGAAAATCCGCTGCGTTGCCAGCTGCTATTAGGTTCTATTGAACCTAATAGCACAATGCTCACGATGCGTAATTCCACCACAGAATTTCGCACCGTGAAATCTCCCGTCCTCACCCGCGGCATGCTCTATTTGCCGCCGTTGTACGTGCTGACGGCTTCCATTGCAGTCAATGGAAGCCGTCCGTTCACGCTATCTCCCGCTGTAACACAGCTGAAGATAGCGTGAAAATGCTTTCCCGCCTACCGCCGCCGCGTCATATGACGTGGCCGGCGCGTCACGTGACACGGCCGGCCGCGTCATGTGACGCGGTGGGCGTGTCACATGACACAACGGCGGTGGGCGGGGAAGCGTCTTCACGCTATCTTCCGCTGGTAAGTATGGGGTCTCCTGGGGGCGCCGTGACGGGCTTCACTGCGGAATATTCCGCGGCAGGGCCCGTCACGCTCGTGTGAAGCCGGCCTTAGTCTTATTCCGGTACCCAGATCTTTTAAGTCAGGCACTGGCGTCACATTCATCTAATTCAATTAGTCATCCATATCCTGGTATCTATGTTTAACTGTGTGCAAAATTGTATAGAGAGTGCTGCACTCATCGCCACCATGAGACACGGCTCCTCAGCCACCGCTTAGAAACCACTCAGAGAGTGCAGGCCTCTTCCTGCTTGTCGCACGTTGCAACACTAGTAATGAGATATAGCCCTGGATCAGGCTTCTTGCCTGCACCCTGTATAGCTGCTAGATTTCACCAGTGTTATATTTTGTTGTGCCAACATTTGATTATAAGCACCATCCTCCTGGGTGTCAGGACCAAAACATGACTGTAGTGCTGGAACCTCTACTGGTTATGTGGAGCATTTCATCATGAAATCCCCAAAGGGCTGAACAGTCTTTTCCCTCATCGTCTCTTTGTCTTGCCCATCTCAATCTTTACTGTAGTTCTGGCATTCTATTCATGGACCCATAAGCTCAGCATATATAGGCCTACAGTCTCCTCTATAATTGGGACATCTCTTAGTGCAAAGGATTATTCAAAGACCTGGAAAAATGTGGCTTTTCATGGTAATATTTGTTATATTTGTTAGCCATTACTGATCGTTGCTGCTTCTGCTTCTTTTTGGAATTAGGTTTTTATGTAATGTCTCAGATACGAACACATCTCCATCGTCTAGGTAAGCTTTCTAAAATCTTGGAAAAAATTCCCTGCAGGAAAGCAAAAATGTGGTGCGGAGAAGTGGCGTCCTGTAATTTCTAGTTCATCCCTTTCTCTTCAGAGGCGGGTAAGTGAATATCATGTAATTTAGTAACTAACGATCGCTCGCCGGCTGCAGACAAAGGTGCACTTAAATTTACCAGCTTTTCGGCCAACGACTCGGTCCGTGTAATTATTTGATATTTTCGTGTCAGACTAACTAGGTGCGCAGCGCTTTGATGTAGAAGAATACAAATTATTTAACATACAGAGCGAGAGGATGATGAGGCAATAATGGGATAAGAGCAGCGGGAGAGAGAAGAACTTCGCGAGAGAGCGTGATTATCTCTTTTTTTTGTAGTAAATGCTTTTACTAAACTTTTTGCAAATATAACAAGAACATCCCGTAAAAAGGGCGACAATAAACATTCGCATTATAGGGGATAGAAAGGAGAAGAGGGAGAGAAAAAAAAGGAGGTGGTGAGGTGGTAGGTAAGGAGATCTAATTGGTTGCGGCAATTAGTTGGAAAACATTTCTGTACCTTAAGTCCATTTTCCAGGTCATACTGGATTTACCTCTTGGTAACATAAAGAAGATGTATGATGGAGATCCAGCAAAAAAGGACCCACAATGTACAATGCACCAGTCATTGAATCCACAAGCCCAAAGATGGTTGTGTAGTCCTCTGTTGGAAATGACTCCCTCTTCCTTAAGTATATTCTTGTTATGATAATAACCAGTAAGGAGGAGAAAGAAGAGAAAAAGAAAGGGACAAAAAGGGTGTGGGGGGTGGAGGGAAACAGAACAGAGGACATGTAGGACTCTCAAACCCCCAGTAATGAAAACTAAGGTTTCACAAAAAGATCGAGCTATAGAAGTCTGAATAGAAAGCTGCATTTTACACCCTATGATCAAGAGTAGCAGATAGACATAAACAATATGTTAGAGACATGGTCTGGGTAAGAGCTGGGTAAGACAAGGACAATAGATCCACCAGGGACTGATCAATCAGATACTTTTCTAAAATGATGAGTATGAGGAGGAGTCCCGAATCCAATCCCTAAAGATGGGCGTATTAACTCCTAGGTTAAACTTTGTGATCTCTGAATATTGTTGCCTTTCCCCATCCAGATTAGGCCTGTTTTAAAATATGGAACATGATTTTTGGCTACTTTCCCTTCAAAGTAAAGTACTATGTCTTCACCGGAAGTATGGGTGAAGATATGGATTGGCCGTCCTCAGTTCCAGGGAATGCCCATGTCATGGGCAAAGCTGGTGATTGGCTCCCGCAGACACACCTCAAACACACCTTCCTGTACAGTGTACAGCCTCCATGCTCTTTCTTCTGTTCGATCATGAAAAGCGGCGGCTGCAGCGACAGTGGTGCTGAGGCAGTGTTGTACAGCCTCTATCCTCCTACCGCTTCTCCTCTTGCCTGGTTGACCCGGAAAAGCGGCGGCTGAGCCCTGGCTGACTATGACCCACTGGGGCACGGCAGCGGAGATGCAAGCATTGCTCACTGAGAAGGAGGCCGGCAGCAGGGAGGCCACACTGCAGGCCGGAGAAGGGTGGTATTGACGCTGACAGCGTCGGGCCGGACCCAGAGGCAGCATGGATGCTAACAGCGGTTCTGGTGGCGGCAGGGGACGGGAGTGGAGATGGGACGCCGACAGGGACATGTGTGAACACTGATATTGTGTCTGTGACCTGGCCATATTCTGTAACTCAGAGCCGCCAACCTATGTCTCCACCCATACTTCCGGTGGAGACATAGTACACTAATACCCTGCCTGTTAAGGGAGCACTCATCTATGGGTTGTTAATACAAGGGCAAGATGTTAAATAAATATAATAATGGTGGACAGGCTTTCATTTGATAAGGTTTGCTCGACTAACAAAGTACACAGTAAGCTTACCCCATACTGTCAAATCTTCCTCAAAGGGAAGAGCAGCAATTTGGTCCTATACAAATTACAAGGAGATCTAGTGATTTGAACCCCAAGGTATGTAAGGGATTGCCAAAGTAAAGGGAAGTGTCATATCCACGTGGGCTGAGATGGCCCCATCAAGAGCAATGCCTCTGACTTATCTACATTAAATCGTAAAAACCTATCAATAGTTCCTTTTCCTCTATTTTGCTTAGCAAGTAATGTACCTGAGGTTTCCTGAGGTCTAGTGACAGAGTATTATCATCGGTCAAGGCCATAGTCTTGTGTTTGTGTCTTCCAAACAGGATACCGTGAAGGGGTCGCCAGCTCTGTAAATATCGTAATAAGGGATCCAATGCCAAATTAAATAAGAGAGGTGATTTGGGGCATTTCAGAAGGACCCCCTGCTCAGCACCATGGGAGTTGATAAGTTATTTACAAGCAGTCGGGTGGTTGCATTGCTTTGCATATTACATAAAGGCCTAAAGAAAAGCCCCTATAATGCAAGGAGGTATTTAGAAATGGCCAGGAAATAAAATCAAAGGTTTTCTCATCATCCAGGCCAAGAAGCTTAGACATGGGAAATTTGGTTTGTTTGGACAAAACTGTAGCATTGAGAGCTGTCCTGACGCCTGTAGTAGAGTGACATCCTTGGGTAAACCCTGATTGTGAGAAAAGAAGTGAGTTAGGTAAAAAGGTTTGTAATCTATCTGCCAGGATTTTTGTAGCCAACGTTCAGCGAGATAATTGGCCTATATAACAGTTGTGGGGTTTTTCTTTGTTTCGACAACACAATTGCACGAGCCTCTTGGAAGTCCTTCGCACGCTCACCCTATATATATTGTGTTTAAGAGATCAGCTAAATTGAAAGTACTATGCGGCTGCAATATTTTATAGTTTTCCATCCATTCCAGATGCCTTATTATTAGAAAAGTTTACAATGGCCCTTTTTAGCTCATTTCTGGTCCGCCTGAGAGCTGTAAGGTTTTGTAGTATATTAGTTGGAATAGTAATTAAGGAAAGCTGCTGGTATGTCCATCATTGAGCTTACCAAGTGTCCGTTCCCCGACGTGCAAGCCTGGAGGATGGTATGTTTAGAGGGAAAGGGCTTGGTTAGTTGTGCTGGTAAACTCCCCTTCCACCTATGGAAGTGGTTTCTGGTGAATTCAAAATGGTAGTTTGCCTGGACAATTGTGAATCTTTTAGCTTCCAGGTAGGCTTGTTTGTTGTTATCTGTAGGGTTGGATACATAAGCCCGGTGGCAGTAAACAGATTAAATTGTAATTTATGATATTTAAATTGGGTTTACAGGCAGCCCTGAGTGTCAATGTTGGGATACACCGGCGTTGGAGTGAAAGCTGCTGCTCCGACCCCTATGTAGGGGTCAGCTCTTAATTGCAGGCTGGGGTCACATTGAAATTACGAGCGCCAACCACTACAAAAGGGGTAGATCAGTTGCTTTCACTCTGACCTCAGTGCATCCCGACCCTGACAGCGGATGCTGCCTGGAAATCCCCTTTAACTTTGTATTTCTTCCTTTGGTGGATAAGGTATGAAGTGATATAACCCCTCATGAATGCTTTCAATTGCACCATAACAACGACACATCCAATGACAGGACAGCGTTAGCATCCAAAAAAATCACCCCAATGGATTTAAAGGAAATTTCTAAAGTCATCCAAGTGCGCAAGGTATGAGGGAATTCATCAGTTAACAAATGAGAGTTTAAAGGGGTTCAGAAGCAACCTTAATGTAATTGGCACATGGTCCAACATCACAATGGTCTCTATAGTTGTAGAGTCCATCAGGAAGTAATCAATCTGTGAATGTATGGTTTGCACATGAGGAAAAACAAGTGTAGTCGATCTCCCTGGTGTGAGCCGTGCGCCAAGGATCACAGACGTCAAGTTGTTGCACCATTCTAAGAATTACTTCGGATTATTGTGTTCGGATTGCAAAGATCCGTCCAGATGTGAGGAAAGCGCTGCATTACAGTCACTACCAAGGATGAGGTTATCTGTGCGCGTAGTGAGCCAGAGTTGGTTCAGATCTGAGTAGAAGGGACTGTTGGGATAATTGGGGCAGAAGTACTTAGAAAAGTATATGCAATGTCACTGAATTATAGCCAGAGGTGTAGAAATCTACCCTCCTGGTCTGAGTGGTCATCTGGAATGGTGTATGGGAGTCACGTCCCAGCAAGATCGCCACACATCTTGTATATGAAGAGCTAATGCACTGCGCAATCCACGGAGCGAGTAAAATGTTCTCAGCGCCGTTCATCCAATGGTTACTTGTAAGAATACCACATCTGGTTTAAAGTATGTTGGATGGGTTAGTACACGTTTCTACTGGACTGGGGAGATTCAGACCAGTTGTACGTTATTTGGGCGCAGAGTACTCATCCAGTCCTATGAGTGGAGGTATGACCACTGGGACCCCCCCAATCCTGAAGGCTCCCACATGAATGTAGTGGAGGTTGCATACGTGTGCTGCTCCATTTATTGCGGTGATGTTTGTAAATGTAGTGTAAGAACTTGCAAGATAGCAAGGACCCTTGTCGTGGGCTTGTGAGCTTATGTATTTTGGTTAAAAAAATAACTAATTCCTCGTATTTCTCGCTATTTGTATATTTTTGCAGCATCCAGTCTGGCTTTAGATGCTGAGATACCCAGGGAGGCAGTGCCAGTGTGGCTCACTGTTGAGGTGCAGGGCAGTCCGCCAGGCTGATTCATATGTGATGTCATTAATACATTGTAAGCCCGCATGGTGCACTACACGTATCAGTGGAACTGGCACCCTTTATATGACTTATCTATGTGCAAGAATAATATTAAACAGTCAATTCCCCCAGTATGTGGTCGGTGTGTGAGGGGTTGTTCATCAGTATCTTGCACTTGTGTAACTGCCCTTGTATACCTCTGTATGGGCATATAGGAAAATGCGGGCGCTGGCAGTGATGCTGGAGCACCAAAGATTACCAAAAACTATCATACAACAAAATTCCTGTCACTCCCATTGAAATGAATGGAGCGATGGGTGTGTGTGTGTCTGTGTGAGGGGGGGGGGGGGGGGGGGGTAGCATGTTACAGAATTCTTAGATTAGAACCCAACTCAAGAAGATGCAATTGTTGTTTATTTTTTCTGCAGTTCATTTTTTTCTTTGTTTTTAATGTTTGTTTGTTGTCTTTTATATATTTGTTTAATTTCTATCATTGTACTTTAGCTGCAGCCGTTGTCTCCATCCCGGAGTAAAGCTGCCATCTCCGCTGTGTAGTCGTCATATTCCTGTCACTCAGTTGCACAAACATCTAATTAATTTGTCAGTGTTGTGTTTGTGAAGTAGCTCGTTGTCTGTTTACAGCACCCCCCACACCCCCATCCCACCTCCCCATCTTCCTATAATTACCGCGCGGCTCCTGTTTATAATAATGATGATAATAGCCACAAAATATGCATATAAATAGAGTTTCCCTAGAAGGCGAGCATTTTCATGCTTGCATTTGTTGAATCTAGGATCACTGAACAGGGAAGATTTCACAGGCTGAACATGTCGTGGGAAGTGGTGGCGAAAAAAGTATCAGGAAAAGAGGCAGACGCCGGACTTAGGGAAATATAAATGTTTATTACACTTAGTAACAACAATGAAATATAATTAAGTGCAATTAGTAACCAGTTGACGACAGTACGTCATCTTAATGGTTCCGTCTCTAATAATGCCTGATATATGTGCTCAGCAGTAAGCACTTGGGCTGTTTTCACAGGCCGGGAAAAATACTCAAGATGCAAAAATATGAACCCCATTCTTTTGAATGGGGTCATATACATGAGCGATTTTTTTTTTTACTGCATTACAATGCGGGAAACAAATTGCGTCACGTCCTATCTTTGAGCGCGCCCTTGCATCGCCCATTGCTTTTAATGGGGCCAGCAGCAACATTGCACCATGTGCTAGTGTTTCTTCCAACAATAAATAGACAAAATATCAACAATAAGTAACGACTCACCAATGGCAGTTTTCCACACTCATTCTAAGATAACAGGATAAGTGTGTGAAAGCTTGTCAACAATGAGCAGAAGTAATTACCTAAAGTAAAGGTCCTGTGAAGAACTGGCTTAGCTCTGGAAATATCCTTATGCTCCTAGTATGTGGACAAGCCAACTAGTCTACTTGAGAGAATTAATCATGAAGAGAAAAAAAATGGAAGACTTTACAACTTCACATAACTTCCTCCTAGACGCTATAATTTGTATTGAATGGCTGCGAGCTATGGTGGCTGACCTAGAAGATGGGTCACACCACAACAATGTGAGGGACTATACCAACTTCATTGTCCAATCCTTGACAGGTATGGAACCTAGATGTCTCCAGGCCTGTCAAAGATCACAGCCAAACTCCTCAACATCTACCGAAAGAATGGCGTACTGTGGAATCACACAAACAAGCACTTCGCTGAATGTTTAGTATGCCTTGTTGGATGAACAAACAGGAACACCTGAGGACTTATACCCATAAACAAGTTAAACACCTGATTAAAGTGTCACGTTTCCTCTCTTCCTCACTATATAGCGAGAACTTGTTTGTTTCTGTTGCATATGTTTGCTTTCTATTTTTTCTGTCTTTCCTTTAATACCAGGTATACACTTTGTTCACATGATATTTGGAGGATGTTCCAATGCAGTTAACACCCCACAGCCTGGACTATAAGAGTAACTATGCATTTTTCAATTACTGTTAAATCTGGTGATTAAAATTGTATCGCTGAATGTAAAAGATTTAAATAATCCTCAAAAGAGACATATATGTGGGGAAGTGTGAGATCATTATCTCCAGATATCTTTTGTGCAGAGGAAACACATTGGTTCAAAAGATGTATTCTGTATAAAACACCCATTCTGTCCTAACATATCTCACTCCCACTACAACTGCAAATCTAGGGGATCGTTAATAGCACTAAAAAAATTCTGTTGCCTTTCAACTCATTAAAAAAAATTCCCCCCCGGGCAGATACATCATTCTAGTTTGTTCCATAAATTACAAGCTCTATACGATAGCTTCCATGTACACCCCAAACAAAAAACAAAGGAGCTTTACTCCTAGGATCCTATGCATTTTTTCAAGACTTAAACAAGGCACTATCCTGATTTGCAGAGATTTTAATGCACTCTGATGTTAGCACGGACACTACCTCCACACCAGGCAGACATGTCCAGTCCTTGGGTGATGTATGGTGGAGGGTGAGCTATGCAGAGCTCTGAGAAAGATTATTTCTCTCACTCACAGGTCCACAATAGCGGATCATGGATTGACATGTTTGTAATCAACAGGAATTTATTGTTGCTTTTTCGAAAATGGACTTTTGTGACTGTTACACGGTCTGATCATGCTGCAATATCTCTAGTTACTGAGGAACAACATAACCAAACACCTACTTACCTGTGATATAGTAACGATTTCCTATTATCTCCTACAAGTCAGAAGAACATTCGTGAAAATGACCAAAAAGAATATTTCAATATTTGCATCTCAAGCGATAAATCGTCAAGTTTTATGGAAGGAACACAAAGCATATATAAGGGGCTCATTCATTCTACGAATACTACTCAGCATTATGTAACCTAAAAGACGACCCTTTCATGTTCCCGAGTGCAGCCCATCATGTTCAGGCGTTCCTACAAAAGATCTACCCACCCCTGTCCGCTACCCAGGAAGAATCCCTTGATTCCTCAACTACAACAAAAGTGTTCGACCATATAAACTCTCTACCAGCGGGCAAATCACCAGGTTCAAATGAACTTACAAACGCCTATCATAAAACTTTCCGAACAGTATTGTTCCCATTTATGTGCAAAACTTTCCAATTAGCGACTTCACCTAAAATCTGCCTGCACAATGCACAGGGAATAAGACTCATTGTTTTCAATGGGTTCATTCTCACTTTTGCTCTATTTTGGTGCGTATTTGCGCACCAAGGGAGTCTATGGAGGGTGTTCAAATGCGTACCAATACCCACTGCGCAATTTCTCGGGGAATCCAAAACACTTTAGGATATTTAGCAAAAACTAAAGGGTTAAAGCCTATCTACACATTACCAAGTGACCGGACAACCTTCCAAGAGACGTCTCCTCTGAAGGATCAGGAACTCGCCCGGACATTTAATGACAGAGAATGGAAGCCTTAAGTATGACACACAGAGACGCCCCTGTAGTTCCTATGTAGAACCTATGCATTATACTCTAGTCCACCGACATATATCCCACCTGCTGGTGACGGGACATTATTACACGTCCTGCGGCACCACCCACCTCTCAGGAGGTTGTGGGACGTGGTATCCCAGATATCATGCTCCTTGGTGGGTAGTGTGGACAAAACCCCCTCTTTAGCTCGCTAAACATCGGATTTCATGCAAATCCACCAAAGTTTCCACTCTTAGGATGCAAATCCTGACTGTCTAATCTGAAAATACTGAGACTAGAGAAGCCCGACGCGCTGAATATAGGAGACCCCCTTATAGCAGACATCTGTGTATGAGAATGGCGAGTGACGCCCTCACACCTCCTGTATACAGAGAGTGCGGTCAGCTGGGTATTACTATGCACCGGGATGGTCGCGGGGGGGATAATAAGTGTTGTTCATGACGCCGGGAATTATTGCGCACACCATTCATTTCTTCTCCGTCCCTTGTCATCTTCCATGTAACTGCTCTGTGCCGTTATAAGAATGTCGCCTACAGAGCGTGCTGATCCCGCCTGCACACCGCCACGGCTTGTGGGACTCCGTTCTAAAATGTGAAAAAATACAATAAGCATTATTGAAACAAAGAAAGGCATTGAAATCAAAGGGGAAAAAACCTAATTTTTAATTCAGTTTTATTTCAAATTCTCTCTCCAAAAGCTAATCACTAACACTAGTGTGAACGAGCGCTGCATCTGATATCACAGTAATCGCACTGCCGTAGAATACAATTATCATGACAGCTGTGCTGCAATGTGTATGCTATAAAAATAACACCCTCAAAAATGGTGCAATTGCATTTTTTGCATTTCACTCCACTTGAATATTGTTTTAAGTTTTTCAGTACATTATACGTTACCACTGAAAAATACAACCTTTCCTGTAAAAAGTAAAATCTCCGACAGCCGCGTCCACGGAAAAATAAACAAGTTATGATGTCTTTGAAAGTGGGGAGGAGATAAGAAACCCCTGTAACTGGGTGGAGAGTATACAGAGAATGGCGCGATCAAGGAAAACATCCAGTGAAAGCAGATTCTGTGGATGGAAACAACTCATCACTGAAAGGGGTCAGAGGAGGATGTCAGAAATCATTCTGACCAACATGCTGCACAGTCAGCTGAATACAGCACTGGTGCTTTAACTAACGTGTCCAAGTGCACAACCTGCTGTTCCTTAGCACGGGTGGGGTATAAGAGCAGACAACCACTTCCAGCATCATTGTGCTTGAGGCCTCAGTCACACGGGCGCATCGGCACCCGTACACCGGCGCCGATGCGCCCGTGTGACTGACACCAGCAGACGGACGTACCTCAAGACGGCCGTCTCTCTGCAGCGCTGGAGGAAAGAACATGTGACCGGCTTCATTGCTGGTCATGTGTTCTTTCCTCCAGCACTGCAGAGAGATGGGCGTCTTCAGGTACGTCCGTCTCCTTCCTGCAGTCACACGGGCGCATCGGTACCGGTGTACGGGTGCCGATTTGCCCGTGTGACTGAGCCCTGAGGCTAGTTTCTTGCGGTTAAGCGCGATATCGGGCCGTGAAACAGAAACATAAGGCTCCAGCGGGCAAAAGAGCACAAAAATTGTAAAATCATTTCCTCCCAGATGAATCCAGATTTCTATTGCTCCGTGCTGATGGGAGGTCAGAATTTGGCACAAGCAGCATGGATCGATGACCCTTCCTGCAAGCGTTGCAGTATTCAGTATTGCAGTTTGAAGACCGCTATGACCAGATGTTACATAAGTCATCTTAGAAAGCTCATTCATATTGTGTATGATAGTACTATATACCTTTGATGCCTTGCTGCATTTTGCAAAAATGTGAAAAACAAAGTAAAAAAACCCCTGCAATACTAGTTATAGCCAGTAGGTGGAAGTAGTGGCTTACTTATTAAACCTCATGCTATGTAGACTACTCTAAGGCAGGATTTATAGTACAAAGTTCATATTCTGTGCAGGTTTTGATGTGTTCATTTGAAGTGGGTGGCAGAAAGTTGGACCTACTGCTCCTTCTGACTTAACCAACGTGGAACTACAAGCACAAGGATCGCTCCGGCAGTCTGAAAGCTTTACTATGATGGAGACTTTTGCAGAAAAACAGTGTAAAATGTTCTCCCATAGCAAATTGTTATTATGGCGCAATTAGTATGCAGCGCTCCGTACTGTACAATTAATTTGAGAGTTTAATTAAATCTTTTAATGTATTAAACAAAACGAGTCATGAAGTTTCATCGGACAAAGCGGTGAATTATTTCGGTTGGCTTGCGTGTAAGCGAGCCCGGCTTTATGCTGCACAATACATCACAAGGCGTATTTATCTTAACCACTTCAATGCTACAGAGACGCCGTCCTCATTTTCAGCCAATTATCTGCGGGCCCCGGTGACATTTGGAAGGTTAATCTGGCGGCGCGCTGCTGAGAACAATATGGTAATCTGTCTGAATGGAGACAATCATTAGGTTATTAAAAGACGTTTAACTTTTCCTTGTGGCAACACCAATATTTTCCTTCTCTATGACCTAATCAGACATACATTTACTACAACTGCCCTCCGGAATCCTGCCGGCGCTGTAGCTCTACAGTGTCCCTTTTTTAAAGGGACAGTGCCATAACCTTCTGTCCCAGTCTATTGGGCTGGGCAAGCAGTGCAGCTGTAGGAGGAACCCCTCTTTTTGCAGATATGCATGCCTGATTGCTTTTCAGGCTGGGGCAAAGCCCACCGCTAGAGTGGGACAGGACACTTCTCTGCCCTCGCTATCTCCAACTGGATGCTGGAAGAAGCTCTTAGTTGGCGGACAGCTGGGTGACTGCAGGGTGCTTGTGTGTGCTACAACTCCCTAGAGGACACTATGGGCTGCGTGGAAGCTGGCCCTGCAGACATGCAGAAGAGAGGGGACATCAGCGGCCATCCCTGGGGGAATCAGTCCTGTGGGATCTGATTGAATTGTGCTAAAACAGAACGGTCGTTCCTGGACATTGCGAATCATAAGCGGCGTGGCTGCGCTAGAGACATTGTTAGTGCTGTCCTATGGACTTTGAGGACTTATCCTAATAACTAAGTAAATCAGCCATCAGAAAAGACTTTGCGTTCATTATTGTACCTGAGATAAAGGTCTTGTTGCTTATTCTATATTTCGGCCACATGGGCTTCAAGTTGATCAATTTACAAATAAAGGTTTCATGTATTACAGCATGGCTGACTTCATGAGTTTCCCTCAGCGATCCTGCTGCATCCCGCTTCCAAAGGGGTTCTACAATGGGGTAAAGCATCACCCTGTACCTGGCCGTATGTGGCCTGACCCTAAGCATCAGAGCCTAGTATCCTTGCTGCCCCGAAACACCGGAATAAGTTATGATGACCCTTAGCTATAAGGCCTCATGTCGACGGGTGGTTCGGATTCCGTGGGCAGGAGCCTGCAGCGGAATCCCACTCTGCCTGCAACCAAGGACATTTTACCTGTTCCGGGTCTGTACGGGTCTTCTGTGTCCCGGCCGGATCTTCTTTCTTCTGTACGGCGGATGTGTTCCAACATACCAGTGCACATGTGCAGTAGGAGTCTTTCTTTTTCAAACCCCTGCTTTCCTGCGGGATCCGTGGCTCGTCTGCCGTGTCAGCTGCAGGTGTGCCACGGATCGGACGGCTTCCACTGACTTCAATGGAAGCCGTCAGTGCAGGATCTGCTGAAAAATGTAGCATGCTGCGATTTGTTTTCCAGACCGAAAGCCCCGCAAAACAAATCTGCATGCCTAAATTATTTTGCGGATGCCCATGATTCCCTATGGGTGGCTTGATTTGCGGATCTCCTAAGTGGGTGTCCTGTGTTTATACATTTTCCATTTACAGAGGTCGCAAATGTTAAATGAACAGCTACAACAAACTTTAACTTGAGTATCTAATTTAATGATAGATGGAGTCCAACTGCTGGGACAGTCCCTGATGAATAGAGCGAAGGTCGCCAATGACTGCCGCAACTCCATACATTACATTGACAATACTGGGAATTGCCAAATGTGAGCGCTCAGCAATCTCCAATGCAATCACTGAAATTAATAGAGCGGCGGTGTGTATTTGTGACCTCTACTCCATTCTTGTGGGGACCTTTCGGAGTTCCATATTCAAGATCGGTGTGGGTCCCAGTAGTTGGACCTCCACCAGTTATAAAGTCATTGTCTGTCCTATGGATTGGGGATAACTTTTGATTTTGTACAGTGGAGCGGTTTCTAGGACTACACTATTAAGGACTTATCCTCAGGGCAGGTCATCAATAGTTGGCTGGCAGGGGTACGCTCGGTTTCCCTCCCGATCAGCTATTTGAAGAGGCTTCAGCTTGAGCACCACGGCCTCTTCTCAAGCATGTGATATTACACTCATCGGTCATGGCCTAAAAGCAGCCCGGTTCCATTCAAGTCAGTGAAACTAAGCTGCAATACCAAGTATAGCCACTGTACAATGTTTGGTGCTGTGCCTGGTATGGACTCCGAATGTTGGAGATACCAAGGTAGTGGAGACTCAGGAGCAATAGGCAACTTTTTTGCCCGTGCTGAAATACAAACTAGGATACACTACCTAACACCCCACCTATTGGGTTGCTACACTTTAGAAACCAGTCTCTTTCATGTACTCAGGCCTTGCATTCAAGGAAGTGTTAGCTGCTGCAGTGCGGCGACCACAATCAGAACATGAACCTGGGATGGCTGTACATAACGGTGTGTTAGCCCCACAGCTAGTAATTTGGACCCACCTACAACACAAAGCCACTTTTTCATTTTTTTCCACAATCTTTTTAAGTTCACAATCCGCCCCTGTGTATGGTGCCAAGTAGGAAGGGGTTAAGAAAGTTGGATGTAGAAGCCATAATGGTGGCCACATTGGCTGTCACCCAACTTTCGCAGTATCTGATATCATGACTAAATAGAAATGTTAACAACATGACAGACGCGTCTGGAGTGAGACGCTGGCGAAGAATCCGGGTTAGGCCGTGGTTCATTAAATGCCATTAGATGTCATAAAATGACTTGTATTTGATATGATGGATGCCCCCCTCCACCAACTCCTTCCAAGTTCATCTCCATCTGCCTCATCCTCACACTTTTTAGGAGATTGATGACTTAATATAGAGATCTGATAGATTAATTAAATCCAGCAAAAACTGCGCAGAAGACGGGAGGACGCTGGCGAGATGATGACTCTTTTTGCAGCTGAGGCTTAGAATAGAAAGGGTCAGGAGGGACGACTCTTCATCCTTCATCTTAAGTGCTTACAATGGAAGACACATCAGCAGACACCCCGTCAGTGCTGCCATTACTTACATAACCGCCGGCCGCCCGCTTGACATTCTCATATATTTTATGTCAGTCGGTAATGCACTTCTTGTAGCTGAGATCACCAAGGTGTTAAAAACAGGACAGTGGAGTCTTCTGTGTTCCCAGCGGACAAAGAATTATGCTTATCGAGAGGATATTTGCTCATAGACATTCAAAACACCTCGGAAGATGGGGATGCGAACGAGGGTGCGCCGCGGCGAGGCTGACGGGGTTTCCAGTTTTATGTTACTGAAGTGTAATCCTTGCAGAATGAAGAGCCCTGTTTAATGTACATTCCTTACTATTTTCATGTTGCCTGCTTGCTGTCACTATATCTAGACGTCCATAACGAAGACAGCACAGTGGGAAAAAGTCTTTACGATGTCATCTTATGGGTAAAATTCTCATCTTTATTAAAACATCCACAAACAAAATGGCAGAACGCAGTGGCCTTTGTCAAGCTAATGTAATACAGAACAGACTCCACATATATGTATAAAACCCAACACCAATCAGAATACAGAGTAACATAAAGTAAGTAGCAAGAAATTACTATCACTTTGTTTACACACTATATCCCTGAAGGAATATAATTCCATGAAACGTATCCCGAGAGGCTTACGGCCGCACGTACGACCAGCGCTCTTTTCGGATAATAATGAGTTTTGTTCTGAATTTACGTGTATTTCCAACAAATATGCTTTTGATTTGATGTTGTTAAACCTTGAATTTTTACATATTGAGATTTCAACATTGGCTAAAACAGTTGGAGACCTTGAGGCCGAACTTTGGTCTCTTATGGCTGAGGAGGATTTTACAGCATATTCAAAAAAAATAATGGAAACATCTTTGAGGAAATATCGAGAGAACATTAAGGCAACTAAAAAAGCCAAGTGGATACGGGACACTGAAGATTATCAAAGTGGCCATGTTTATAATTGGCAGTTTGTGAATTCAAGCTCTTGTAACAACAAGAGAAGACTTCCGATACACCGACAATGCTTTAACCAACGCTGCAGGGTGAATTTTTGGCATCCTGGACACTCTGTACCATCAGATTCCACCGATGACTCACTTCATGGGACGACCTCTGACTGGGAAGTCCTCCCTACTAGTTCTTCTTTTTTAGAGCAATGCCCTCCAATATCCAGACAGACGAAACCTCCTATACATGGCGGAAAAGAAGGGGCGGACGCAGGCACAGGAGGGCGGCAAAGAGGCATAATGCATGTGCAGACGAGATCTGGGACTCGCCAAAAGAGTTAACTGAAAGTAATGATTCGCTTTTTATCAACATCTCATCTAAAATGTTGTCTGATATACATGTGAGGGCCTTATCACAGGGACTTTCATTTTGTCCAGTCCCGTTTTCTTTGGACCTCGACTGCAGAAGATTCATCAGGAACCTTAAATTGAAGGCATATTTCTCTGGGGATGTTAATTCAGCTAATATGACTGCCGCGCAGTCCAGCCCCTGTGAGGGTTTTACCTCGAGGGGTGTTAAACTACGCGGCAAGAGTACCTATGTCCCGCCACATGTTTTTCCGGCTATTGATACTTATGATAAACTAATATGTTCTGACATACAGAGGTTAAGAACACGTGACCATGCATTAAAAGATAGGAATAACATGTCTAGACCTCAGAGAAAGGCTCTGAAATTGTTGAAAAAGGACCGAATCCTGACGATCCGGCTTGCCGATATAGCGGCGCTGTTGTCATGATGGCTACGGATACATCACAAGCAGATATCCTTTTACAGCTTTCGGACACTAACACCTATGAAATACTTGATAGCAAGCCGATACCTGGTTATGAAAGTGACCTCAAAATCTTCTTAGCAGACATTCTTCAGTTGGGTATTATTGACACCAAATTATGTGACATCCTATGTCCCAAATTCCCAAGGACACCTATACTGTACTCCCTCCACAAGATCCATAAGAACCTCTCTGATCCTGAACGGTTTCTCGACCGTGTTCTCAGGGACCATGTATCTATGGTGAAGTCTTACATCCGTGATACTATGGACGTCCTCCGTAAAATCATTGAGGTATCATTTGCTGCCCACAGTTTGCTGGGTACCCTAGATGTGGTCTCTCTGTACACGATTATTGAACATCAAAAGGGGTTACAGGCCATAAGGGAACACTTACTTAGATCTAATATGCCCACTCGAGATATGGAATTTCTTATCTCCCTTTTGGAAGAGGTGTTGTGTAAAAACGTCTTTGTGTATGATGGTGTCCTGTACAGACAGAAGTGAGGTATGGCTATGGGGACCAATGTGGCCCTAACTTATGCCAGCCTCTATATGAATATGGTAGAAGAGATGCACGTATATACCTCCCCAGCCTGCACAAGGTCCATGTCTGGTGGAGGTATACTGATGATATCTTCTTCATTTGGCGAGGAAGTGAATCAGAATAACCTAAGTTCCATCAAGAAATTAATTGTATCTTTCAAGAGTTAAAGTTCACCATCTTTTATTCACCTCGCCAAATACAGTTTTTGGACGTCTTGGTGACTGCCTAGGACGGCATCTTGAGGACTGATTTCTTCGTGTAGCCGACAGATCATAATAACTTGCTGGATTATCGGAGTTACCATCCCCCACAGATGATCCGCTCTTTACCTTGGAGCCAGTTACTCAGGGTATGTCGGATCGTGGAGGGACCATATTTGATTCCCAAGTAGAATCGATGTGTACGAAATTCCTGAATAGGAGCTATCCAAAGCATCTGTGGAATAGTTTGTCGACTAAGATCCATTCCTTGCCATGTGGTTTGGCTCTCATTGACAACGGTAAAACAAAACAGGTTAAACAGGTACCTTTTGTCTCCGTTTTCGGTCCGGTTAGTGGCCCAGTGTCTAATATATTGAGGAAACATTGGCCCATGTTGGGTAGATGTTATCCGGATGTTGAGGAATTTCGGAGCCTTTCCTTGATGAATTACAGACGGGCACCTAACATTAGGGATCTGGTTATGAACACCAATAGGGAGGTTCCCTCGGGCAATGTTGGCCACACCATTTTACCTAGGATGAAATGTGTTTTTTTTCCGTGTCTTATTTATGCCAGTCGTGGCAACATTTTCAAAGGTGATTCATTTTGCCACCCCGGGACTGGTGAGAGGTTTGACATCCGTGGTAGGTACTTGTGCACGTCCTCTTTTGTCATTTATATGATTAGCTGCACATGTGGGCTGCTATACATTGGCAAGACTACCACGGATGTCAATACACATATCTCCAAACATAAATCAACGATCCGAACACGAGATGTGAGCGCAGCGGTAGCAAAACATTCTATTAGCCAGTTACACTACTGTGTTATCGATGGGGTTTCACGATCACCCCGTGGTGGTGACAAAGAGGGAAAACTTAAATTCTTGGAGCTTCAGTGGATCTTCAGGTTGGATACTCTCCAACTTGGGGGTCCGAATATCGAATATAATGCAGTTTCCTTTTTTTAATCTGTGACCTTGGTTTTACTGATATTTTAATAGTAATTGTTTTTCTTTTTCTTTTGTTTTAGTGGACTGTTGGAGAGGCACATTCAGTAGACTCATTAGGGTTGAACCTCATAGAGACACCTCACTGTTGCAGTCTACATATACAGCTTTGCGATTTGTGCTGTACTCTATCTAATATAACCTATTTATTCTCTTTATTCATATACATTTTTTTCTATATGAATTACCTTTGGAGTAGGTTGTCTCCACAATATTTTGACCAATAAAATAATTTATGAATTGGACATATTTGGAATGTGATTGTTTGTTAAAAAGTTTCAATACCCCACAATGTTTGTGGGAGTATGTGCTCTTTTTCTCTGTGTTTTTTTGAGATGTATGGTCTTCTGTACACAGATGTGGGCTGTTGGTCCAGTTATACAATCACCATGGCACCATATGTCTTTTTATCATTTATTTTGTTTCCAACCATGTTTCAATCTGCAGATCCATTGTGTAACGCTTTCTTATACTGTTGGCTCAGTGGGGGTTCTTTATCCCCAAAGAGATATACTTTGTGAATGTTTAAACCTTTGCTGGAGATTCCCTGACAGCCGCTATGCATTGCGCATGCGCAGAGGCCGGGATTTCCTCCCTGTTCTTATGACGCATTGCGATCTGGTAAACAGCTTTACATCGTAACACTGCGCGTGCGCGAGACTTTGGTGTTCTCGCGAGTATTATGGGATTAGTGTCTGCTGCCAGCATATATCTATATTACTCCCCAAATGCACACCATTCACAACCTGATTGGTTGTTTGGATTTACTCATTCCCGGTGATTGGTTATTTGGGTTGCCTGATTCACGGTGATTGGTTATTTGATTTGCCTGATTCACGGTGATTGGTTGTTTAGGTTGGTTTGTGTAGAATTGGGGAGTAAAAGGCTAATATGCCTGCTGCCATACACAATATTGCTCACATTGATGACACGCCTGACGTTGTGGCGCTACTCATGGCAGTCTGCTAAAATGACGCCGGACACATGGAACGCCCTGATGGGAATTGATGTCAGCTGTTCCTTCCCCTGGTGCCTTCTCCAATGGTCCAATGAGCAGTATGTATTTCGGGGTGTGTCTTTACTCTGTATTCTGATTGGTGTTGAGTTTTACACATATATGTGGAGTCTGTTCTGTATTACATTAACCTGACAAAGGCCGCTGCGTCGGTTGAAACGTCATGTTCTACCATTTTACTTGAGGATGTTCTAATAAAGATGAGGATTTTACCCATAAGATGACATCGTAAAGACTTTTTCCCACTGCGCTGTTTTCTGATCGTTATGGACTGCTATTGTTGGTTCCATTAAAGTCTGGACCTCTAGTGAAGCATGCACAGGACTACATATTGCTCCCCCACTAAAGTGGTATTCTTTCTGGTGTGCTGCTGTCTTTCTCATTCACTTTAATTGGCTATATCTAGAGTCTAAAAAACCCATTGAGACCTAGCCCCATTCACAACTGAGGCTGTGATATAGTTGTACTCAACTTCTGTAAGCTAAATGCAACAGCACATTTGCTTTCCTGCCCCAATCCTTCCAACGTTTGAACAATGAAGAGAATCTTGTGGTGCACAAATGTTTTTGTCAGGCCACGCCCATTTTATGGTAAGCCTTGCCCTTTTGTCTCCTTAAAGTAATAGTGCCCATTAGTGTCCCCTCACATAATAGTGCCTTTCAGTGATCCACTCACAGTAATAGTGCCTCTCAGTGACACACCCATAGCAATAGTGCAACATATTGACCGTCTCCCAGTAATAGTGCCTCTCATTGACCTACTTCCTGTAATATTATACCTCTAAATTATAATCAAATACCAGTTCAGTTACCTCCAGTAAGGTGGGCTCACTGGTGAGTTGAAAGAACTATTAGATGGTGTCACAAAAGGGCCACTATAAATTATTGGGGCCATAGAAGGCACTATAATTAAATGGGGTTAAATAGGGGCCACTATATCTTAGTGGGGCCACAGAGGAAACATTACAATTAGTTGAGGTCACAGAGGGGCACTATAATCAAGTGGGGTAACAAAGGGGCACTATAACTAAGTGGAGCCAGAAAGGGCACATTATTAGTTAGCAGTGCCACAGAGTGGACATTATTACTTTAAACCTTAAAGTCATGTGTCAAACTCAACCGAATATAATTTCTTCCACCTGTGCATGGTACAACTGCTCCTTGAGTCATAGACAAAGGCTATCGCTACATTATGGAGTCTATAATATAGCAATAACCTCTGTGCATGAGTCAAGGAGTAGCCGTACCATGCACAGGTGGAAGAAAATAAATGATATTCGGCCCATGTGGCTTGAGCTTGACACCTATGGAACTTTAAGGGGTACAGAGGAAGCACTATAACTCAGTGCAGCTCCAGAGAAGAAACTATAATCAAATGGAGCCACAAAGAGGAAACTAGTATTATTTGTGGCCACAGAGGTGGCACTATAACATAGTGGGGTCACAGTGGGGTCACTATAATTATTTGGGGACACAGAGTGGGCACTGTAATCAAGTAAGGCCACAGAGTGGACATTATTACTTTAAAGGGCACAGAAGAGGCATTATAACTTAGTGGGGCTATAGAAAGGGGCATTATACCTTAGTGGAGCTACAGAGAGGACATTATAATCAAGTGAGGCCATGGGGGAGGCACTATAAGTGGGGTCACAGAGGAAGCACTATTATTATAGATACATTTCTATTTTGTTTGTGTGGGGTTCTACAAACATTCATACAAACTCCATGCAGATGTTGTCTTTGGTCAAATTTAAACCTAGGACCCCAGTGCTGCTTAGCACTGAGCCACCATGCTTCTTTCTTCCTTCAGAGGAGAAAAAACACAGTGGCTCACCAGTTAGGCCTGTTGCCTTGCTGTGCCTAGATGCAAATCTAACTATCTTCCTGGAGTTTGTATGTCCTTCCTGTGTTTGTGTGGATTTCTTCTTCATGATCACCTTATGTAGCACATACATTTATAGAGAAAAAGGAGAAACCCAAGTATAGGCAGAACATATAAACTCAAGGCAGATGTTCTCCTTGGTCAGATTTGAACCCAATGCTGCAAGGCAACGATGCTAACCACTGAGCCACCACCAAACTCTGCTGTTATGGGGCAGGAGGTCTATGGGCCCTCATGTAGTAAGAGCCCGGGTGCCGCTGTAGACCTTCATACATCTACAGTCCTGTCATTGAGGTGCTGGCTATAGTTTAGTCTGGGCAGCTACTTCTTGTATATACACACACAAGTCCCGTAATTGGAAATGTTTTGCTTTCATCAATTATTCACACTAATTCTTGAGCCTGTAAGGTAAGAGCGAGGGTTAAGGTGAACAATTAGACGTCTAGGAGGAGCTCCTGTAATATTGCAGCGGTCTCGAGCAGTTTCGGTAATGCTGTCAGGATGATTTGCTCTTCTGCCGTACTGACTACATTGTTTTAATTTAGTTAAACCGCACTTCCCATAATGTTTGCTCCTATTTATTTCTCCTGTTTGTTGGGCTGAGCCTTCATTACAGGAAATCGAGGTTGAAACGACGACTACAAAGTGTTTTTATTGAAGATTAATCGGTTTACAGCCATTTAACGTTGAGTTGATCAATAGATGAAAGATTTGATGAAGATTGAAAAATGGAAATCTTCCAATATTAAAGATGCAGATGTACAGTAAACGGAACTGTCATCAATGATACATGGTATACTGCGCAGGATATCTATAGATACAGACTATATCTACTCTTCCTGGCAGGGCAGAAATACACCCAGCGCACCTGATGGTAACCTCCGGGCTGCGACCTCCCTGCTTCCTGATCCTCTGCATTGTCAGTTTACTTGTAGAGCATCTCTAGCATAAAGTAAGGTGATGCAGAATGTGGTATTAACCCCATAATGACACTGACACTTTTTTTTTTTCATTTTTGTTTTGTCCCCACATTCCAAAAATCATGAGGGCTTGTATTTTGTGTATTTTGTGGGACGAGTTCTGTTTTTTAAATAATACTATTTACTATATCATATAATGTACTAGAAAACTTTTAAACATTTTTAAGTGGAGTGAAATGAAAAAAAAAAATGCACATGCACAGCCTTTAGTTTATATGGTGTAGATACTGCGATACAAATGACATATTCTATGGGTCAGTACAAGTACAACGAGACAATATCAAATTTATATAGTTTTTTCAATATACTACGTTTAAAAAATAAAATCTTTAAAAAAATTATTTCCTGCTGCCATCTTCTGACCTCCATAACTTTAAAAATTTTTTTTGTCAATATAGATGTGAAAGGGCTTGTTTTTTGCTGCATGACCTGTGATTCCTATTAGTATCATTTTGAAAATATGACTTTTTGATCACTTTTTATTTGAGAAAGGGTGACCACAAAGCTCAGTGTGCAGGGTAAATAAGTCATTATTTTGATAGATCGGTCTTTTACAGTCACAGTGATACCAATTTTTTTCTAGTTTGATTTTTTTTTTCTAAATATGAGGAAAAGTTTTTTTTCTTTTTACTTTTAGTAGCCTTTATTTTTTACAATAAAAAAGCCTCTGTTCTTTTACCGTAGGGGACTTGAACTTGCAATGAATTGATCACATATATTTCTGCAGTCAGTCTGTTAGGATATGCCACTGGCATGTCTTGCCAGGCAGAAATACATGGCAGCCCTGAGGCACTTCACAAAGTCCCTGACTACAATGACATCTGGACAGCTCCCCATGATCTTGTTCCAGGGGGTCATTCAGCCCCCCCCCCCCCCCCCATTGCTGATTAGGCCATATAAACCCCGGCATCGATACATTTACACTGCTTCAAAGAGGAAATGCCGCACCATGAAAAAATACTTGAAGTGAGTCAAGATTCATCATATGGATAGAGAATTATGTTCTGAACTATTTTAATGTCAATGAATTCCACGCCTCCTGTGGTCCAATAACCAGGATGGTCAGTAAGTCGTGGCGCCACCATGTTGGGCAATAGAGACTTTAGCTCAATGTGGCATCAACTCAGTGAGTGCTGGAGTCCAGTCCTAGGATGGTGTTGGCCATGTGTTATTGACTACAGTCCACAGATCATCTTCATTCATCATGTCAGGTAGCTCTGGAGTGACACCGCTGTAAGTCTTCATGATCATGGAGCGGGGTGAGGAGCAGTATTCGTCAGAGACGGCTTGAGTGCAAAACTGCCTCATCCAGCCTACGCAAAAATGTCATTGTTGACATGGGAGCATCCAAATCTGTGCATGTTGCAGTAAGTCACCAGCTGTGAATGATAGAGCTGCTACTGCCTACGACCTCAAGGTTGCAAGTTTGATCCCCGCATAATTCAGGTAGCCGGCTCAAGGTTGACTCATCCTTCCGAGGTCGGTAAAATGAGAACCCAGCTTGGTGGCGGGTAATAAGTAATAATTACCTGAAAGCGCTGCGGAAAAAGTTGGCGCTATACAAATACCAAGATTTATTTCATTCTGTTGACCACTGTTTCCAAATTCACCCCGTAGTTGTGTCATCCCATTGAGGTTCTGCTGTGTTACTACGCAAAGACCAACCAGCTGTATGTAGATGTGCAGAAGGGCCCTTTTACGCGGGCAGATCATCTGTCCATGCAGCGCATGGCAACAAGTACGAATGAGCAAGTCAATCAGTACTCATGAAAAATATTTACATGGGTGTATGATCTGCAGTCACCTGGTTGAGGGAAAGCAGTGCAGGAGGAGAAGGGTGACTTGTACCTTTGTGATCATAACCTTGCAATAAGGGGTGAAATGGTGGATGCTCCCAGCTGCAGTCATATACACCAAGCAGTGAGTATTAAGAGTTAAGTAAGGTGCCATGTACAGTCCATGCCAGCTGGGCAGCAGTGACTAAAGTACAAATGTCAATGCCCTGCTCTGTTCCCAAGTGCTAACAAGAAAGGGTGTAGGAGAAGATGCTAATCTGGTTGTGTGTTTCTCCCTGCTGTGTGCATTCAAGGTTCTCTCCGGTAGCTGCTGACTACAGTGTTGGACACCAATGAGAGTGGCTGCTATGGGGACTGCTGCTCCAAATAGTGCCCCTCAGTGGCCCCAGCAGTTATAGTGCCCTTCTTAGTGGCCCTAGTAGCAATAGGGCCCCTCTATGTGCCCGCCCCACCCTGAACCTCTGGCCAAGCAGCAACCATATCATCAAGAGATATAACTCCCGCTGAAGTTCCAATGGTGGGGGGAGGAGTGACGTTCCAATGGTGGGCGCTGCAGTGACATTCCTACAAGAACTTTAGAGTGAGTTATAGCATTTGATAATATGGTTGCTGCCCTGCTGGAGGTGCTCACGCCATGGGCGGAGCGTCAGGGGGTGCTGGGGTCGCCATGGCGACCCGGCCCTTGAGCTTAAAGGGGTTGTCCCGCGCCGAAACGGGTTTTTTTTTTTTTAATAGCCCCCCCGTTCGGCGCGAGACAAACCCGATGCAGGGGTTAAAAAAGAAAACGGGATAGTGCTTACCTGAATCCCCGCGCTCCGGTGACTTCTTATTTACCTGGTGAAGATGGCCGCCGGGATCTTCTCCCTCGGTGGACCGCAGGTCTTCTGTGCGGTCCATTGCCGATTCCAGCCTCCTGATTGGCTGGAATCGGCACGTGACGGGGCGGAGCTACAAGGAGCCGCTCTCCGGCACGAGCGGCCCCATTCAGAAAAGAAGAAGACAGGACTGCGCAAGCGCGTCTAATCCGGCGATTAGACGCTGAAAATTAGACGGCACCATGGAGACGAGGACGCTAGCAACGGAACAGGTAAGTGAATAACTTCTGATAACTTCTGTATGGCTCATAATTAATGCACAATGTACATTACAAAGTGCATTAATATGGCCATACAGAAGTGTATAACCCCACTTGCTTTCGCGGGACAACCCCTTTAAGGGGGCTCCGAGATCGCCCTCCCACCATTAACAAACATGCATTCATGCCGCGCCGTCAGCCGTGCAGTCCAGCCGACAGGATGAGCCGGAGAGGAAGCCGGGGAGGGGTGAGGAGAAGGAGGGGCCCCAGGGGGGATGCACGGCACAGCACTGTGTAACAGGATGATGTCGTCATCCCCCTGCTAACACAGTGCATGTCGGCTCCGTATGTGCCCTGCTGCTGCTGAGAGGTGACAGGGGTCACGAACTGCAATTCATTCTGGTATGTGTGCTTTTAGGTGGATCATTTGCTTAGTGGGGAGGGCTTTTGGACTGAGGGGCTGCAAGGGTTAAAGTTCTGCTGCTCTGCTACCTGATGCTGCTATTGGACAGAGTGGGCTAGTGGGGAAGGGGGCAACTGTGTACAATTCTTTTTTCAGATCATTATATATATATAAATAAGGCATAAAAAGTCATACAATTTTATATAACTTTGTCCTGGACCCCTTTTAAATTGAAACGGACCCACTAATCAGCTGAAGATTTCCACCTTCAGAAACCCACCACTATCAATGTCTATTGTCTGGGGAAGCTGCAGCCAGTCAATTTAACCCCTTAGGCCGCCTGCAGATGGCGGGGTCGGATCCGGCTGCAAGAATTCTCACAGCAGGACCTGACCCGAGCCCCTGCAGAGAGCAGCGCGTCACTCACCTCTCCCGCAGCCCCGGCTCTTGCATGTGGCGGCTGCCGGGCAGCCGGCGCATGTGCAGAGCGGAGCCAGCGGCCGGTGAGTGCGGCACAGAAATAGAGCATGCCGCGATTTGTTTGCCGCGTAACATTTCGAGCGGCCAAATCGCGGCCGTCTGTAGAGGATTGCGTTTGTTAATGCAATCCTATGGCAGCTTCCAGGGGCGGAAATTCCATGGGAAATCCCGCTGCGGAATTTCCGCCCGTCTGCAGGCGGCCTTAGTACCAAAGCCTTTTTGGATCTTATTGACTAACTTTTATAGTTCTTTTCATCGTCGTAATCCAAAAACCATGACTTTTACATTTTTCCGTCAACATGGCCGTATGAGGGCTTGCTTTTGCAGGACAAGTTGTATTTTTTAACCCTTTAAGGACATGGCCTAGTTTGGGCTTAAGGACGCAACGATTTTTAGCAGATTTTTATCTCCATTTTTCAAAAGCCATAACTTTTTTAATTTTCCGTTGACGCGGCCGTATAAGGGCTTGTTTTTTGCGTGGCAAACTGTAGTTTTTATTGGTACCATTTTTGGGTACATAGACTATATTGTAAAACTTTTATTATTATTTTTTTTATGATAACAGAGAGAGAAAATGCATCAATTCTGCCATAGATTTTTTTTTTTTTTTTACAGCGTTAATCATGCAGCATAAATGACACAATACATTTTTTCTGAGGGTCGGTACGGTTACAACGATACCAAAATTCTAATATTTGTTTCTAGGTTTTTCTACTTTTCTGCAATAAAAACCCTTTTTTTGGAAATCTTTTTTTTTCTATATCGCTGTATTCAAAGTCCTGTAACTTTTTTATTTTTCTATGTACGGAGCTCTGTGAGGGCTTATTTTTTGTGAGACGACCTGTAGCTTTTATTGGTACCATTTTGGGTTATTTATGGCTTTTTTGATCACTTTTATTCCATTTTTTGGAAGGCAAAATGCTAAAAATTAGCATTTTGCCTCTGTTTTTTAGCTTTTTTTTTACACTTTTTGCCATACAAAATAAAAAGCATGTTCAACTTTTTGTACATGTCGTTACAGACGCGTCAATACCAAATATGTGGGGTTTTAATTTTGTTTTACCTTTTTTATGCTAATATGAGAAAAAGCACCAAAAAGGTTTTTTCCCTTTTTTTTTGCACATGTTTATTAGCTTTTGTTTTTACATCATCTGTGTCCCTCTGAGGGACTTAAAGCACTGCACTGATGATCGATGTGATAAGGCATGGCAGGACTTCTGTCCTGCCATGCCTTATCGCTTATACAGTGATCCCAGGCACTGGCAACGCAAGACGCCATGGCAACAGGCCAGGCTCTCTACGATCTATATAGATCGTGGCAGGGAAGGGGTTAACAGCAGGGGGAGGCCGGCTATGAAGCACTTCAGCCAACCACAATCTGAGCTACCAGCAGGCGGGGATTTTAAATCCCCGGCTGCTGATAGATCAGAACTACAGAGTCGGGGACAGCGCCAGAAGGCGCGGTTGAGCCCCAGCAGCTGAAGGGAGGTGAGTATTGTTTTTTTTAAATTTTTGCCACAGATGTGGCAGATGTAGCAGCAGGGAATTCTTTTAACTAGCGGGGGTGAAGGAAACATCTGCCGCATGTGGCAGATGTGTTCTTCATGCCCGCGGGGGTCACGGCAGCTGCGGAGGGGTAAGTTTTTTTTGTTTTGTTTTGTTTTCTTTTGCACTAAAATGCTTCTTTTTCAGTGAAGGGCTTATATGTAAAGCCCTTCCCTGAAGAAGAATGCAGGGGGCCAGCAGAGCATTGTTGTCAATGGAGCCGCCGGCAGCAGCCACAGCTCCATTGACAACAAGCACCCAGCTGTGTTAACGCGTGTTTTTGCTTGTACCTAGGTGCGAATATATGTACGCACCTAAGTACACACAAAAACACGCTTGTGTGAACGCACCCTTAATGAAAATAAAATAGGTTTATATTTGTAAGCTTTTTCCCTATTATTACTGTGGGGGGAGGGGGGGAGCTGTGGAGTGGGGGGGCCCAAACTGAACTCTTGCACCTGGGCCCACAAGCCTGTAGGTACGCCCCTGGCTCACGCCATATTTTTTATTGGTCATTGTGATATAAAGAGATTGATAAAGTGTCTCCCCAGCTGCACAGTATCAATCAGCTGCCGTTCAGGACATTAGAAAAGTTGTGCTGACATCCTCCCCCTTAAATCCCCCTAACTAGGTCACAGGCATGGGCTGTGGAAGTGATCTGTAGAGATCAACCATCGTCACCCATCTAAAAAGGGAAGGTGTGATGTGGAGACTTTAGGCTGTCAGACATTTTGCGTGTGTGCCAGGCCCTAAGCTGTGTCTCAGCATCCATTTTTATGTTTGCCCCATTCAGTATGCCGGCTGTATGGCAGCCATTCTGTGTAGTTAGCTAGCATTTGTAATTTGTCAGGACCCTGGGAAAGCTGAATGAATTCAATGTCCTAATCCCCCCCTTCCTCCCTTGCATCTGCCATGTCTTTTTTGATGTACAAGAGGCCAAGGAATCCTGTTCCACTGGCAATAAAAGTAGGCATTAACACGGAAGTACAAAATGACCCCCCACCAAGAAATTGTGACTCCTAGGCTATTTCACACAGATAAAGCGGTGCCAGGATTTTTATTAAGAGAAGCTGTTAATAAAGGTAATTGGGTCATCTGAAGGTTCCAGCCTGATATGAATGATATATTTTCGAAATCGGATGGGCCAGCTGAACAAAACACATCTACACATGTTGCGCTACGAATTCAGTAACCCTGAAATGGCATATCTGTGTACCTGGACATAATTTATGTGTCACACTTGATATTGATGAATAGATAAAATCATGACTAAAGATATCCCTGGCCTATAGTCCTGATCGGAGGCCCTCCTGCCAAGATATGACTGAAAATGGGGAATTATGATTTTTCCACAAGGGATATAGAATTCCACCCAAACCCTCCTGAATGACATCAGATGGGGCGGGGAATGGTGTGTTCTAGGGAACCCTTTATGGTTCGGGCTACACAAACCTCAGTTGTTTCCTTGGAGTGCACTATGTGTGCGGACTGCCCTGTAATTCTGTGTGGCTCTACACAAAAATTGGAACTTCGGCTACAATTTATGTACAAACACGCGGTTTCCATATAGTAATGCAATGTACTATTATTTCTATTATTCTCATTGTTATGTTATAACTAAGTGCTTATAAAAATGTTTAAAAAAAGCTTGGAACTTTATCGATAACAGACCCTTTGGGCTGTGTATCCCAAAATCTGGTAACTTTCTTTTAATTTCTCCTGTTTATTTTAAGATATTGTCAGGTGAGTATTACCTGTATTTTGTTATACTCTAGTGTAACAACCTTATTTTTGTATATCCTTTGTACATATCTATATTTGCACAGCTAGACTTTTTCTAGAATAAATCTACAATTTATCAGTTAAGCCTTGTCCGTTTTAAAACGACTCATAAACTCCGAAGATTTTGTTCATAATTCACAATTCTGGGTTCCAGCATATCTGTAACAAACTGCTGTTGACAGCATGTATTTGTGTGGGCATTGTAGAGCTCTGGAGTGGGCTACAATGGATAGGTGATAATTTGAGCTTTCACTTTGCATGCGTGCAGAAGTACGAGAAAGCTGGGTACAAATCGGTCTGTATTCTAATGACTTCAACCTTGCAATCTCGCTAGAGTAATCGATCGAAGCTCAGCTGTGACAGTTGGTAGCGGAGAGGTGCTCGGAATAGTCAATCCATGAGTAATCGGGGACAGAGGCGGGATAGGTATCATCCCCTATCCTCTCTTCTCCTGTATATGTGACAGTCATTAATACGATCGGTAAAAAATACTGGCAGTGACCTCTAGAGTAAATTACTGCCCGATAAGATGCAAGTTTTTCAGTTTTACAGTTTGTGGCATTGTTTCAGTGTAGTACTATATGATAGCATGGTTAGGTGTGCAGGATATTGCCATACTGTAGTTAAAGTTTTACACTTTTGCAACATTGTTTAGGTGTACTGCCATATGGATACATTTTGTAGGTTTACATTATGGCCACTTTATTCAGATGTGCAGCATTTCATTCACTGTTGGGCTTCATCTTCCCAGGTTTTCCCAATTACTGGAGAGTGGGAGTCATTATACATAATCATATCAAATAATGAAAGCCACCAGTGATACAGACATTATGTGCAGCCCTCTGAGCATTATCAGCATCATTAATAAATAATTATATGATTGTCAAGATCTCCAGTGGTAGATGAAGTTATACAGTTTCCAGTCAACAAAGTCAAACTTTCCAGAGCTGACAAGTTTCATTCCATGTAGAATCCTTCCAGCTAATGGAAAGTTTGCTCTGAATTTTATATTAGGATTTCAATGTAGCCGAGGAAGTCTTTTCTTCTTTCTCTTTACTATGAGATAAAATTTAATATAGCAGGGGACTTAGACAAATCCCTAAAGCTAACAAAATATTAATTACACCAAGAAATTGAAATATATCAAACTTTTGGAAGTAATTAACTGTCACAGCTAAGTCAAGAAATGTGATATATCAAATAAAAATACAAACTCCACATGTAAAAAGATGGAAAGATTACTTCCAGGACATCTGGGAGTCTAGAAGATGATGACGCTCTTAACGACCTGCCCCAGAATGAAAATGTTGGTTACATGAGGTGGTAATATAGTTTAGTGTTCCTTCACGTCTTTCTTAAAAAAGTTCCTCAAGTCATGAGCTCAACTGCATAGCTTTGTAAGACATGGAACCGTTGAAACTATCATCACTCTTCTCCCTACTTACCCATATTTCTTTATAAGAGCTATCCTTTTGTATCTCAACATTTTATGGTGTCAAGTGGGTGGCTGTAAAGCTATGCAGACTGCCCTATTGACCATGAAACCCACCATTGATTGTAATTCATAACCAGTTATATTATCAGTGATAACTAATGCATGTTAAAACACTGTAAGTTGTCAGGGCCCCTTCCCTTTGACTTGCTCATGGTTTGGTCTTGCTCACTATTGACCGCTCTGCAACCAGTCTATAAAGTTACAGATTTTAGATCTTTCTTCTCATCTACTCATTTTTCACTGGTGCTACCTTGTAGTATCATCAGGTGCCATATCTTCACCTCACCATGCTGTAGCCCACATTAAATTACCATAATTACTGGTGCAACCCAATAACATAATCGGCACAAGGATATTTTAGATCATTGTACTTCACCATTGAGTTTCCCAGCATTTGTGTTTGAGCATGACTCAAAGCCTTCATCATCGTTCTGTTTTTCAATCAGCTTTTGAGATATTATAGTCCCGGTACAGAATATGTTTTGGTTTCTGGTTTTCTCATCTGTGACTGGTCTTTTGCTTTTGTCCATAAAGTTGGTTCCTACTCTGTTTTCTGATCAACTTTTGAGTTGTTTGCTTCATACCTGGACCTGATTCGGCTTTGGATCCTGGTTCTGTCATCTGTTTTCTGAATGTCTTCTGGTTATGTCTGTGGGGTAGCTTCCTCTTATGTTTTTTGATCAACTGTTTAGATGCTTACTTCATATTAAGTCTTGCTCTTTTTGGTCTCCTGGTTTTCCAATCTTACTTTTGGATAGTCTTCTGGTTTTCTCTTTTTGTTATATCTTTTGATTTTTCCTTAATGATTGTAAGTTGAGCCATTCTCGTTGTTTCTGGTACTGATTGTTTATCAGCTCATAGCTCTCTCATCTGTCTTTAGATTTTCTTCTGGTTATGTTAGGGACCTCCTGTAAAGAGTGTCTTTTTAGTTTTACCCCTAATTCTGCACTCACCCCATGAGCACTAGATCCTTTTTATATAAATGATGTTATTGCTCCCTGATTTGTTCAGTTTCTTAGACAACCCAGTATACCTCTGATCCTTTTTCCTCTCTGCCACTTGATGGATTTGGGAGATATTGGGTTGGTAACTTTATACCTTCTATGTACACATTTTCATGCCCGTTTTTTGTTGTTTGGCAATTTAACATATACATTTTATAGTGAGCCCTATTGAAGTTCCCTAATATAATTATATATATTTCTTTTATTCCAATAACTACTGAGAGCGTTGTCTTTTAATTTATCCTGCTGATTGTCTTCTGCTTGTCTGTGTCGTAGTTTCCTCTTATGTTTTCTGATCAACTGTTTAGATGCTTGCTTCATATTAAGTCTTGCTCTTTTTGGTCTCCTAGTTTTCTTATCTTCCTTTGGAAACTCTTCTGGTTTTGTCTCTTTGTTGGTTCTGTTAAATATCTTTAGGTTGTCTTCTCATTATGATACGTGGCTATGTCTCTTGGGTCAGTTCTTGCTCTGTGTAATCATTAAGTGTTGGTTGTATCATCTGTCTTTAAGTTGTCTTCTGGTTATGACACTTGAATATATCTTCTTTCATCTGTCTTTGTGCTATCTTCTGGTTATGATGCTTGGCTATGTCATTTGATCAGGCCCTGCTTTGTTTTACTATTAACTCTTGGCTCTCTCATCTGTCTGTTGATTGCCTTCTGATTATGACTCTTACTATGTCTTTTGGGTTGGTTCATTCTTTGTTTTACCTTTAAATGCTAGTTGTCTCATCTGTCTTTGGGTTGTCTTCTGGTTATGATGCTTGCCTATCTCTCTTGAGATGGATTCTGCTCTGTTTTAGCATTAACTGTTAGTTGTCTTTGGCTTGTCTTCTGGTTATGGCACTTGAATGTGTTTGTGCTTTCATCTGTCTTGGCTTGTCTTTTGGTTATGACTCTTGGTTATGTCTCTTGGGTCGGTTCATGTTCTGTTTTACCATTAACTGTTGGTTCTTGCATCTATATTTGGGTTGTCTGCTTGTTATGATGTTTTTATATCTTTTGCGTGTAATACACGAATTACATATAATATAATCATGTATGAGTGAGCCCTAAGTGTTGCTTCTGCTATCTGTTTTGTAGTTGTCTTCTGATTATGACTTTCACTTATCATGCTTGGCTTTGCCCTGGACTTTCCATGGACTCCATCACTGGTCTACCTTCTGAATTTAATTTTGTCTACGATATCCTGCCTACGTTCTCACCTGCTGATCCCAATTCTCTTCCTCTCTGATTCCTGGCAGCAAATCTGACTACATACCTGTTGTCCTTATCTCCTGGCAGTCACCAGTGCCTATCCTGTGGGTCATGAGCTGGGAATCGCTATGAACCCCAAACCATACTTCCATTTTTTCTTTATACACACTTTGTATTACTGTAGACACCAATGTTTCCATCCGTTAACAGTAATCAGACCTTGCAAAAATGAAAACAGAGAACATGAAAAATAACTTTGTATGATACAATAATTTACACTAAACTAGGCTCTACTGTCCCTTTAATGCTTACTGCATAGAAATGCTTGTGACTTTTGATCAACCAAGCAATTAGCAAGTCGAATCAATCACTGATAGTGATACCAGTTAATGAACGGAAGAGGTTAATCTTTAGAATGCAAATGATTTTGTGTTGCATTTTCTCGCCATCCAGCGCTACGAGATGAAGAATCTTCCCGATTATATTTTCTTCATTCAGATTCTATTTGCTTCTTGTCTCAACCAAAGTTACTTTTCCTCCTTCATACACAGTTTAGCAATTTAAATTTGTAACCCTGAGAAACCGGTTACTCTATTATAACTAGCGATAAATAGACTAGTCCTCGTAGCGGGCTGCATATCAATGCCGAGGGATGATTGACTGTATGCATAAGTGATTTTTTTCACCAGCAGAATTTGCATGGATTGCGCCGGAACATTATCTTCACTCAGTGTCAGTCAAACCGTTGCAGTGTTACAGGAAAGGGAATTTCATTGCTGAGTGTGGAATGACCAGCGTCGCAGCTGCATCTAATCACATCAGTCACGCTCTGGGCCACATATATAGAGATCATTACAATATGTTCCTACATAGCAAGACTGCTGGAGCATTCTGGGAGGAATACGCTCATTTCTTATGCATGTAAAGTGACCCCGTGGCTTGCACGCTGGTGGGGAGACTGATCTTTTGAACTGTGTAATAGGGCAATGGACATGCAGATACGTTTTCCTTTTAATTAAAACTGATATCAGGCAATGCATATAATTTAAAGTGATGAGTTGTAGGAAGTCACCAATAATCCAGTATGACATTGCTATTACTATTAGGGCTTCTTAAGACAAACGTATTACCGCATATTTCTGCGTATGATGTCAATGGGTTCATTCTCATGAGCGTGTTTTGCATAGGTAAAAAATTAGGTCCTGCTCTATTTTCCTGTGTATTGCGCACCAAGGACCTCATAGAAGTCTATGGGAGGTGCACAAATATGCACTGAATATTGCGCAAATGCTCAATACGCTATGCAATTCCATAAAAAAAGAGCACATTTGTATCTCATTGGGCTAAATAGCCTTTTAAACCACAGAAGGGGTGTGTTGCATGCATGTGTGGATGCGTCTAATAATCCAGCATTCACAGTTATTCCAAATGATTTTCCCAATGGGACCCTCATAACTCCCGTTTAACTACACTCAGATACAGAAATGTGATATAAATGGAAACAGAAACTTAAAAAGTTTTGTTGCACAAAATAAAAAATGTTTTCGCCATCAGAGGTCACTGGACACACAGGGAGCCTGTAGTCAAGTTCCTGACATACATGTGATAGTAAGATACCAATTCTAAGCAGTGATAGTACTTATAGTGCATTTACTCCCAATGATAGCGATTACAGTGCAGTTACTTCCAGTGATCAGAGTTGATGTCTTCTCTGGTTGCAGTCATAGATTTTCCCTTTTCTCCTCTACCCAGCCCAGAATGCCATGATAACCTTTTCTAGCCGCAATTCATTCCTACACACAAACACCCCATGCTGTTGTTATCTCTCATGTCCCTCTCATGCTCCCTTCATAGTACTAGTGCCCCCTTTTTGATCCACAAAACAATAGTGCCCACACACAGTGATAATTCTCCTATTGGGCCTGCCACAAAGTAACTCCTCCTTTGTACCACATATGGTAGTAACAATACTGTTCTCCATGCCCCACACAAAAATATTATCCACTTTGTGTCTTTGCAAAATTATAGTTACTCCCTTGTGCCACTACACATTAAAAAATCCCCCTTTGTGCCCCCATTGTAACCCACAGTAATAGTGGCCTCTTTTGTGCGTCTCTCACAATAGTAATTCCCCTTTGCATTCCCAAAGTATTAATTCACCATTATAGCCCCACAAAGTACTGGTCCCCCATCTGTTCTTCTGAAGTAATGATAGTCCTTTTGTCTTCCACAGTAATTGTACCCCTACACAGTAACAATTTTCCCTTTGGACTCAGGTTCTTGTGTCACCAACACAACAATAGTGCCTTCCTTTGTGCCTACAAAGATAATGTAACTTGATGTTCATCTAGTCCAGTTGTAAGCGGACAGAGGAGCTCTTTTCCTGTTTAGCGGGCAGGTCAAAGGCATTGTGTTGATGTCACTGCGTGGCACCACCCGTGTCAAACCTGTGACGTCTTGCATGCAGTCTTGGCATAAGTGTGTAGTGTTGAGTGAACTGAGACAGCTGAGCCTTGTTTTAGATTAAATAGCAGTATAATTATACCAACGTTCCAAGGATGTGGATACATTGGAATGTAACAGTCACCTTGGCATCTCAGGTCACTAAATAACCAGACATGGCCCCTGGACACCCGGTGCCGGCAATATCACTGCAATCTTCCCATAAGAAATAGACACTAGTAGCAAGCGGTTGCTTCAAATTAATCTGCAAGAGGGTCGCCTTCTGAGTGACCTTTAGGGTCCATTCTTGCATCAAAGAATGGGCCCACAGAAGGATCCTTGGGCACTCTGGTGGGCCAGTCGGACCCTGCCTTCGGACCTGCCAACCCATTATGTTTATGGTATCCTATGCTTCCTTCTATAGGTGGAAATTTTGCCTTTTTGATGGAACAGGGTGCCAGAAACTTCCAAAGAGGTTCAAGAGAAAGCTCATCCCCCAATATTTTCATTTTTTATAGACCAATATACTTTTTTGAATACCAATATGGACTTTCCCTTTAAGGAATTTGCAACAATCTGGTCGGAAGGTCTTTGCCAAACCCTATTCTCTTCATCGTCAATGTGAAAAATGGCCCCATAAACTATAGAGAGCTCACTCTTCTTTGCTGCAGCAGTTTAATTATTTAGCATGGTCCGGACCTAACAAGCTTCGCCTTTGTCTCTGTCCTGATCTATTACTACTGCTGCAAGAAAGACACACATTTACAGTAAATGCATCTTGTTACACCATCCATCCTTCCATCTAGACCATACATTATACCGGGGTGTTTATCTGCAGGGCTGTGTTGCCTCCAGAGCATGCATTTCATGATATTAGTAATTAAAGGGGTTGTCCCGCGAAACAAAGTGGGTCTATACACTTCTGTATGGCCATATTAATGCACTTTGTAATGTACATTGTGCATTAATTATGAGCCATACAGAAGTTATCAAAAGTTATTCACTTACCTGCTCCGTTGCTAGCGTCCTCGTCTCCATGGTTGCCGTCTAATTTTCGCCGTCTAATGGCCAAATTAGACGCGCTTCCGCAGTCCGGGTCTTCTCCTTTTCTCAATGGGGCTCCGTGTAGCTCCGCCCCGTCACGTGCCGATTCCAGCCAATCAGGAGGCTGGAATCGGCAATGGACCGCACAGAAGCCCTGAGGTCCACCGAGGGAGAAGATCCCGGCGGCCATCTTCTGCAGGTAAGTAAGAAGTCACCGGAGCGCGGGGATTCAGGTAAGCGCTGTCCGGTGTTCTTTTTTAACCCCTGCATCGGGGTTGTCTCGCGCCAAACGGGGGGGGGGGGGGGGGGGTTGAAAAAAAAAAAACCCGTTTCGGCGCGGGACAACCCCTTTAAAGGGTTATTCCAGGACTACAGTTTTCATGTTCTTTTCTTAGGATAGGTCATCGACATCAGATTAATGAGGGTCTAGCTTCCAGCACCTTCACTGATCAGCCGGTTGAAGGGGCTGTGGAGCTGTTTGCCTTTCGTTATTAAGTATGCACTGTTCCATACGGCCTGCTTATATTCTGCTTTTGCAGAAAGCAGCAAGATAGCAGCATGCCCACATCAGAACAGCTCAGTGAATAAAAACGGCACCAGAATCAATACAGCATCAGAACCAATCTGATAAAATAAATACAGCACCAGAACCACGCTCAGTACATAAATACAGCACCAGAACCAAGCCCAGCACATAAGTACAGTGCTAAAACCAAGCTTGTAATATAAATACAGCATCAGTACTCAGCAATTGTGTTGAGACGATGTTGATGGACTAACGTCGGTGCCTCAGAACTTGAGAAGGGAGGAGACAGAGCGAGGAGGAGGATTCAGGCTCTTCACAAGACACTGCAGCATGAAGGAAGAGGAAGAAGTTAAATCTGTCTGGGCAGACCTAAATTGGGCAATCGCCCCCAGCATACATCTGCCTGTGCCACTTCCCATGGAGAAGCTGGCGGCCACAGCCCGGTGCGATCGCTCAGATGGCACATAGCTAAGGCCAGCCATGAAGCAAAACTTTCAGACACTTTTTCTTCCTTTTACCTGCTTTTATTTTGCCTACTTTAGATGAAAATTTGGCACCAAAATTTAGGTACAATTTTGGAGCATTTAAAATGGCAAATTATCAATAATTAATCGGTGGGGGTCTGCTACTCAGGACCCCTGCAGATCAGCTGTTTGAAGGGGTTGTAGTGCTTAGGCGAGCACTGCATGCCAGGCACAGTGCCATGCACTTTGTGTACCTGGAATTGCAGTGCAACCCTTATTCACTTGTGTGGGACTGAGCAGCTCATAAGCCACATGATAAATACATATGACATGACTGCCTTAGAAGAGGACACGTTGCTCATCTGCATCTTCAAACAGTTCACTGACAGGGGTCCAGGGCAGAGAAAGGATCCCTACTAGAGATGAGTGAACATACTCGTTTAGGGCGATTTCGCAATCAAGCATCGCTTTTTTCGAGTAACTGACTACTCGAGCGAAAAGAGTCGGGGGTGAGCGGGGGGTTGCAGAGGGGATTGGGGGGGGGGGAGAGAGAGAGCTCCCCCTTGTTCCCCACTGCTACCTCCCGCTCCACCACGCCACCCCCGCCCCCCAAATCTTTTCGCTCGAGTAGTCAGTTACTCGAAAAAAGCGATGCTCGATTGCGAAATCGCCCTAAACGAGTACGTTTGCTCATCTCTAATCCCTACTTATCAAATATTAATAACCTATCCTGGGATTAAGTCATCAATACTTTAGTCCTGGAAAGTCTCTTTAAGCAAGTTCCTTTCGCTCAACAGTTTTCAAGTTTCCTAGTGAGGCACAAAGTGTCTAAAGCACTTAATAAATCTGGTGCAAGACACGAATGCCAGTTTTTTGTCGCAAATTGAGCCAGATTTCTGATGCACTTAACTCAGTAAATCTCTCTCGATGTATACATTCTACCTGGAGTGTTTCGTTTAGAATTAAAGGAGTATTCCCATCTGTTACTTTTATGGCATATCCGCAGGATATGCCATGAAAGTCTGATAGATGTGGGCAGTGGCTGGATAAGTGGACCATAAGCCTTGGGTTGTTCACACAACTCCCCCACAGACACACAATGTGCTCCCCATCCACCGATAGAAGATTTTCTGTTAAAACATTAAATAAGTAGCAACTTATAGTAATAGTGTCCCCCATGTGGCCCTTTAGTAATAGTGCTCCCAATATGGTCCCTTATAGTAATAGTGTCCCCAATGTGGCCCATTGCTAATAGTTCCCCGATGTGGCTTCTTAGTTATAGTGCATCCAAATATGGCCGCTTACAGTAATAGTTCCCCTGATGTGACCCCTTATTGTAACAGTGTGCCCAATGTTGCCCTTTAGTACTAGTGTTCCCAATATGGTCCCTTATAGTAATAGTGCCCCAATGTGGCCCATTGCTAATAGTGCTCCGATGTGGCCCATTGTTAATAGTGCCCTGATGTGGCTCCTTAGTAATAGTGCTCTGATGTGGCCCATTGCTAATAGTGCTCCGATGTGGCCCATTGCTAATAGTGCCCCGATGTGGCTCCTTAGTAATAGTGCTCTGATGTGGCCCATTGCTAATATTGCCCGGATGCG
Organism: Eleutherodactylus coqui; assembly: GCF_035609145.1. Lineage (NCBI taxonomy): Eukaryota > Metazoa > Chordata > Amphibia > Anura > Eleutherodactylidae > Eleutherodactylus > Eleutherodactylus coqui. The sequence continues at coordinate 85,947,338 of NC_089846.1, forward strand.
GCCCATTGCTAATAGTGCCCCGATGTGGCTCCTTAGTAATAGTGCTCTGATGTGGCCCATTGCTAATATTGCCCGGATGTGGCCCATTGCTAATAGTGCTCCGATGTGGCCCATTGTTAATAGTGCCCTGATGTGGCTCCTTAGTAATAGTGCTCTGATGTGGCCCATTGCTAATATTGCCCGGATGCGGCCCATTGCTAATAGTGCCCCGATGTGGCTCCTTAGTAATAGTGCTCTGATGTGGCCCATTGCTAATATTGCCCGGATGTGGCCCATTGCTAATAGTGCTCCGATGTGGCCCATTGTTAATAGTGCCCTGATGTGGCTCCTTAGTAATAGTGCTCTGATGTGGCCCATTGCTAATATTGCCCGGATGCGGCCCATTGCTAATAGTGCCCCGATGTGGCCCATTGCTAATAGTGCTCCGATGTGGCCCATTGCTAATAGTGCCCCGATGTGGCTCCTCAGTAATAGTGCTCTGATGTGGCCCATTGCTAATATTGCCCAGATGCGGCCCATTGCTAATAGTGCCCCGATGTGGCCCATTGCTAATAGTGCTCCGATGTGGCCCATTGTTAATAGTGCCCTGATGTGGCTCCTTAGTAATAGTGCCCTGATGTGGCCCATTGCTAATAGTGCTCTGATGTGGCCCATTGCTAATAGTGCCCCGATGTGGCTCCTTAGTAATAGTGCTCCGATGTGACCCATTGCTAATAGTGCTCTGATGTGGCCCATTGCTAATAGTGCCCCGATGTGGCTCCTTAGTAATAGTGCTCCGATGTGACCCATTGCTAATAGTGCTCTGATGTGGCCCATTGCTAATAGTGCCCCGATGTGGCTCCTTAGTAATAGTGCTCTGATGTGGCCCATTGCTAATAGTGCTCTGATGTTGCCCATTGCTAATAGTGCCCCGATGTGGCTCCTTAGTAATAGTGCTCCGATGTGACCCATTGCTAATATTGCCCGGATGCGGCCCATTGCTAATAGTGCTCCGATTTTACCCATTGCTAATATTGCCCAGATGCGGACCATTGCTAATAGTGCTCTGATGTGACCCATTTCTAATAGTGCCCCGATGTGGCTCCTTAGTAATTGTGCTCCGATGTGACCCATTGCTAATATTGCCCGGATGCGGCCCATTGCTAATAGTGCTCCGATGTTACCCATTGCTAATATTGCCCGGATGCGGCCCATTGCTAATAGTGCTCTGATGTGACCCATTGCTAATCGTGCCCCGATGTGGTTCCTTAGTAATAGTGCTCCCAATATGGTCCCTTATAGTAATAGTGTCCCCAATGTGGCCCATTGCTAATAGTTCCCCGATGTGGCTTCTTAGTTATAGTGCATCCCAATATGGCCGCTTACAGTAATAGTTCCCCTGATGTGACCCCTTATTGTAACAGTGTGCCCAATGTTGCCCTTTAGTACTAGTTTTCCCAATATGGTCCCTTATAGTAATAGTGCCCCAATGTGGCCCATTGCTAATAGTGCTCCGATGTGGCCCATTGTTAATAGTGCCCTGATGTGGCTCCTTAGTAATAGTGCTCTGATGTGGCCCATTGCTAATAGTGCTCCGATGTGGCCCATTGCTAATAGTGCCCCGATGTGGCTCCTTAGTAATAGTACTCTGATGTGGCCCATTGCTAATATTGCCCGGATGCGGCCCATTGCTAATAGTGCCCCGATGTGGCCCATTGCTAATAGTGCTCCGATGTGGCCCATTGTTAATAGTGCCCTGATGTGGCTCCTTAGTAATAGTGCTCTGATGTGGCCCATTGCTAATATTGCCCGGATGCGGACCATTGCTAATAGTGCCCCGATGTGGCCCATTGCTAATAGTGCTCCGATGTGGCCCATTGCTAATAGTGCCCCGATGTGGCTCCTCAGTAATAGTGCTCTGATGTGGCCCATTGCTAATATTGCCCAGATGCGGCCCATTGCTAATAGTGCCCCGATGTGGCCCATTGCTAATAGTGCACCGATGTGGCCCATTGTTAATAGTGCCCTGATGTGGCTCCTTAGTAATAGTGCCCCGATGTGGCCCATTGCTAATAGTGCTCTGATGTGGCCCATTGCTAATAGTGCCCCGATGTGGCTCCTTAGTAATAGTGCTCCGATGTGACCCATTGCTAATAGTGCTCTGATGTGGCCCATTGCTAATAGTGCCCCGATGTGGCTCCTTAGTAATAGTGCTCTGATATGGCCCATTGCTAATAGTGCTCTGATGTTGCCCATTGCTAATAGTGCCCCGATGTGGCTCCTTAGTAATAGTGCTCCGATGTGACCCATTGCTAATATTGCCCGGATGCGGCCCATTGCTAATAGTGCTCCGATGTTACCCATTGCTAATATTGCCCGGATGCGGCCCATTGCTAATAGTGCTCTGATGTGACCCATTGCTAATCGTGCCCCGATGTGGTTCCTTAGTAATAGTGCTCCAATGTGACCCATTGCTAATAGTGCCCCGATGTGGCTCCTTAGTAATAGTGCATCCAAATACAGCCCCTTACAGTAATACGACAGCAACTCTAGCCAGCATTGCTGTGTCACATCAAGCTTCCTTTCATGCCGCAGCGCTGCTCAATCATGCGGTCACCTGGCAGCATCAGAGCCCAACTCCTCCTCTGTGTCTTGCACTCCATACAGCATGGACTGCACGCTGCAGCCAAAGGGGGGGAGTCAGGCTCTGAAACTGACGGGAGATATGACTGAGCGGTGCTGCAGCATGATAGGAAGTTTGGTGTGAAAGCACTGCTGGGTAGTTGAAGGCTGCAGGAAGATAGTGGCGGTGGTCTGTCTGGGATGGAAGCCATTAGAGCAGATTATAATAGAGGCAGATTGGATGGCCATGGGTTTCCCTGTAGTTTTAGGCCTGGGGTGATCGCTCTAAACACCCTCTAATATAATGTGTTATTAGATGTGGGTCAAACCTCTAGGACCCACACCCTGGCCCTGGGGAATGTAGTGGCCGGCATGGTCAGGAGTTTCGGAAATAGCTGAGTGGCCTGCTTCCAAAATTTGCATACAGTAGAAGTGAATGGGAATTACAGAAGCAGCATGGCAATGCAAGTGACGCTGCTTTCAAAATCCCCATTCACTTACATTGGAGTTACGAATACACACAGCGTAGCGCCACCTACTTGGTTGCTTCCGTAACTCACAACCACCCCGGGCTGTGGCCAGAACGAGAGATAGACGCAGGTCCCAGAGGTTTCACTTGTATCTAGCAGACTTCCACGACATAATATCCTGCAGATATGCCATGAAAGTCTCGGATGGGAACATCCCTTTAATGAACTTTGAGCTGCACTCTCCTATCGATCAGTCGGCTGTCCTCTTACTATACGGTGACATTTTCCTCTAATTCCCTTTGTTCATCTGATGCTGTATAATGTTTCATATGTCTGTCGGTTCTTGTAAGCGCAGCATTATGTAGACTTTGCAGTGTTTGGCGGTATATATACGCGTTATACTCCAGATATAAAGGTTACTCAGTAATTACTACAGTATGTAGGAGACGAGCAGCGAGGTCTTTCTTCCTGACAGCGAGTCTTATGTCATCAACGTCCCGGCTGTCCAGCATGTCAGGATGCCTGTCATCACATCACGGCTTGTCAGGACTCTGTGCGTTTACTATGCTGACAGCAGCCTTGTGATCGACTTACTCTTCTTGTCTTAGTACTAGCTGTACTGGAATAACTTAGGGGGAAAGATGGCAAAATAAAGTGACAAGCTGGCAGCTCTGGAAGCGATCCATTAATACTGGCACCTGCATTGTCACTGAAGCTTCCCCCATTGCTGCAGAAGTATCTGTGGGTGGATGTCATCCTGCCATCATCTGCATAGACTGGCTTACTGGTATCTGATTGACCAGCAAAGACATAATGCCTGCAGTGTCTGAGAGCTATGATAACAGAAAGCAACAGAATGAGTGATGGCAGAGATGTTCAGCTCTGTGTCTATGGAGAGCTAAAAACTCGTAATGCATCCCAGATACAAGGCAAAATATTTAAAGGGATATTAACATCAGAAAGTGACAGATAATTACTATTATTATTAGTGATGAAAGAACTCTTCAAAAGTTCAGTTTGACCGGTTCACCGAATTCGGGCACAAAGTTTTGTTTGGTCCCAATTAGTTCGAATTGAACCTGAACTTAACCACTACCCCTAAAACTGGTGTATAATACTGTCATAAAAGCCTTGTATATCACATAAGAGGGTATCTAAGTACTTTTCAGCTGATTTAAAGGGGGTTTCCCCACTATTTAATATTGCTCCTTTCTGGTTGCTCCTGACCAGGACATGTGACTGCTGCAGCCAATCACTGGCCACGGCAGTGACCTTCAATAGCCAGTGATTGCCTGCAGCAGTCACATGGCCTGGTCAGCAGCAACCAGGAAGGACAGCATGGTTGTGAAGCAATATTAAATAGTGGGAAAAACCATTTAACCCCTTAGAGAGTGACCTATTTTGTGCCTTAACCCTTTGCAATCCAATTTGGATTCAGGGTTTCCTAGGGGTTTTTCTCTTTCTCCCATTACACAATGGCGCCATCTGCTAGCTAGAGCCAGTACTGCAGTATGGGATATGCTATAGAGGCTCCCGACAACAGAGCGGCCAGTAATATACAGTAAGAATACCCTGCCGGACGTCTTCCGACATCAAAGCTGTACAGCCTTCAATCAGAATGTCTTCAGACGTCAGACAGTGGATTGGAAAGGGTTAAAGACCTAGCAATTTTCATAGTCACATCGCAAGAGCCATAACTCATTGAGATAGCCGTATGAGGGTTGTTTCTTAAGGAGCTAGTTATATATTTTTTAATGGCCCCACTCTGCGGTACATATATAATGTATTGCATAACTTTTATTACATTTTTGGGGGGGAGATGGCAAAACCTCTCAGAATTTCTGCCATTGTTTTTTGTTTTTGTTTTGACTGCATTCACCATTCAGTAAAAATCTTCGGATCAGCACGATTACTGCGATAATGTTTATAGAGAATTTTTCATTTTTAATTACTTTTGTTAAAGAAAAACAATTTAATCTGCATCACCGGATAGCATTTTTTAAACTTTCTGCCAATGGAGCTCTGTGAGGGCTTGTTTTTTAGTGAGAAGAGTTGTAGTTTTTATTGCCATTTTGAAGTATATGTGATTTTTGGATTGCTTTTTATTGTGTTCTTGGGAGGCTAACAGAGGAAAAACAACAATTCTTTACTTTTTAAAATTATTTTTATGGCTCTCACCAATCAATATAAATAATAAAATATTTTCTTAGTTTGGGTTGCTACAAACACAGTTATGTGTTCCTTTAAATAGTATGTTGATATTTTATCCATTTAAAAATGTTTTTTTGTGGGGATTTTTTAAAACTTATTTAAACTTTATTGAATTTTTTTTGACACCACTTATTAGTCTCTCAAGAAGACTTGAAGAAGAGATTGTTTGATCGCTGGATAGTACACTGCATTACTTATGTAGTGCATTCTACAATGCCTATGACATCAGTCTATTAGACTGTCAGAGAAAGTGTCTAATAGGCTGAGTTACATGACAGAGACCTTTGTCAGACCTTCAGCTGTCATTGAAACCCATTGCTACCTTGTGATTACATTGTGCCCAACAGTCTTCTAGTGTAAAAGGACCATTAGTAAAGTCAGTATAATGGACAACAACTTCATGACAATAGCATAAAAAATGGAGAACATTGCAGGTGCCATATTTATTGTGTATTTATACTTTTTGCACATGTTGAGGAAGAAGGGCTTAGCTAAGAAGAGTCATAATATATGTCATGTTTATTACGCACATGCACTATTTGTTTTTGCCGTACACTCATGTCAGACATGAAGAGGTGTAAAGAAAATTATATAACATGCTCAGCTGCCCGCTTGCTACAAATGTATCACACCCCGTGTTCCACTTTGATAAAATTAGCATTTCACACTATTTAAAAATTCGAGAAGTCTTCCATCGTATGCTGTATTTACACGTGTGATTTCCTCGTGCGAGTTCTCTCCCATTGCGGTATGGATGGAACTTGCGTGTGAAAATAGCCCATTATTTTCCATGTCTTTATACAGATGGGTGATTTTCCCCCCAAAATGAGAGTCTGAAAGAAAAATCGCAGCATGTCCTCATTTTGGGCAATATTATCCATTCATTCCTATGGGTGTATTTACACCGGCGAGTGCGATAGCAGTACGAGAAACTCATATCGATATCGCACTTTTTAATGCAATTTTTTATGTGAATGCGATTCATTTTGTGATAATCGTTCATCTCATCACTGTCCTTGCGATTATGACACATGTGAAAAGTGCACATGAAAATCGCGTGTTGTTCCAGTTGTTAAAAAAAGAAAATTGCATTGCTCTCACATGAAACTCACAATTTTTTTTTTCTCCCATAGGGAATAATGGGTGATTGTATCTTTGTATTTTCACATTGTATCTTTTTGATATCTCAATGGTTCGGCACGAGTGTCAGCCGAGCAGCAGTTAGCAACCGCTGAGGCTCAAGGAGTCATATCTGTTGTCTGGAAGCTGAAATACAGCTCACTGAGAGGCGAAGCCACGACTCCAGCACTGCGTGAAGTGGAATATATTTTCTAAGCCGTTCTTAAGCGTCCTTGCCATCTCATAGGGACCCGTTGTTTATCCAGATCTCCTTGTGTGCCCAATTATCCTTATCGCCAGCGTGTCACCAACATGAATCCGCAGAACGTCCTTCAAATCATGATCTACATCAAAGCAAATATCTATTAGTGTAAACGGAAAAAGCACAAAAATAAATTGATGTTGAGAATAGAAACTGTAAAATAAGAAAAACTAATAGCAAAAGCTGCTAATAATGAAAATAATAGTAACAATAATCCTGTGGAAGCGAAGGGTCTTGTTTCTCTTGAGTTCTGTTCACACTGCTGTAGGGGGGGGGCTAGTTTATTGTGGGGAGGATACATGGTGCAATGATGTCTAATCTTGACCATAATATTATACAATGATCACCTTGCTTTTTCTGTGCCCCCTGGTGCTGTGCAGCAGGTTGGCACAGGAATGCAGGGGAGGGCAGACATTTCAACTCATTGCCTAATAACTGCCGAACCAGTGAAGATCTGTGGAAGTGTGAGTGACTCAGCAGAGTTGTTGATGGGACGCTGAGGAGTGGATGCCCAGTAGAAGGGAGAGCTTAATTTCCGTGGGCTGCTATACTCAAGAAAGTCAGAGAGCGTCTTGAACCCAGTGGATTATTCAGGTAAACACCAAGCTAACATAAAAAGTGCATCAAAAGTTATGGTGCCACTCTGCATTGTCTGCCAACATTGCTTCACACTGGTGAAACAGGGTGGTGATGGTACGATTGCGTGGGGGAGGGAAGCCTTTACATGGCACTGACAAACATTGCACTAACCAAGCACTTGTCCCCTCTTCTTTCCCCACTTCCCTCCTGCCCAGGCACCAGATCAGAGGGGGGGTGGGGGGCTTCATGTGTAGCATTTGGGCTGCTGCAAACAGTGTAAGGGGCAACAATCAGCCTCTTTACATACCCTCTACTTCAATCTTTCCCGTACTTTGGAAACCAGGCATTTTACAGACATTTTCCATGGTGGTCTCGCTGCTGCACTCTGCCTGCCACCGCTAGAGACCCTGGCAGCTACGCCAATGGGAAACAGTGTGGTGATGTTATTATGGCACAGAGGAGGGGAGACTATATACTGTGCTGGCAAACATTGCACTAACCTAGTACTCAGCCGGTTTCAGCTCTGCCCGCTTTCCCTCCTAACCAGCAGGCCCGCGGGGATGACATGGCTTAACACGGACCTCTCGGATTACTACAGACGGTGTAAGCGGGTGCAGGGCAACACTCGGCCCTCTGACATTGAGAAGAAAAGCCAAATCCTGGATGTCAATGAGCGACTGAGAACCATTGACAACATGGAAAGGAGTTAGCTGCTCACTGAGCCAGCACTAGCTGGAGTCAAGGCAGGGGCAGATGGCAGTACGGAAAAGCAGGGAGAGCAGGCGGCTAGCTGGTTGACAGATTGAAGGAGGGGTAGACGGAAGAGAACCAGGGAGGCCAGTCCTGAACTAGCACAAGCCAACAAGTTTACAAAGTTGTCAGATGAGGGGATTGCCATTACAGAGCCAGCACCGATGCAGCACGACATGCCCTCCCAACGCCAGGGAAATGACTGCTCCAGTGAGAAGGGGACGGGAAGCGTAGGGCAGGCTAGACAGGTCTTAGTGGTGGGGGACTCAATTATAAGGGGGATAGATAGGGCAATCTGCCACAAAGCCCGGGATTGTCGAACGGTGTGTTGTCTTTCTGGTACTTGAGTTCCACAAATCCTGGATCGAACTGACAGATTACTGGGAGGGGCTGGTGAGGATCCAGTGGTCATGGTGCACATCGGCACTAATGAACAAATTAGAGATCAATGGAAGGCCCTCAAAAACTATTTCAGGCACTTGGATCCAAGCTTAGGGCAAGGACCTCCAAGGTATTTTTTTCTGAAATACTGCCTGCACCTAAAGCCACATTATAAAGGCAGCAGGATCTTAGGGAGGTAAACAAGTGGCTCCAGAGTTGGTGCAGGAAAGAGGGGTTTAGGTTCCTGGAGTACTGGGCTAACTTTGCTGTCGGCTACAGGCTCTACTGTAGGGACGGGCTGCATCTCAATGGAGAGGGTGCAGCTGTGCTGGGGGAGAAGATGGCTAGAAGGCTGGAGGAGTGTTTAAACTAGGGACTGGGGGGAGGGTAAAAGGAGAAATAGTGGGGTAGACAGGGTAGATAGCGACCTGGGACTAAGAAATAGAAAAAGGGGTCAAGCAGGGGGTAGGGTTAGTACAGTTAGAACTGACAGAACAGCTAATAGTACCATTAGTAGCAAAATGAATTTAAAAAACAACAACTGTATAAATTGTATGGCAATGAATGCAAGAAGTCTGATCGGTAAAGTGGGTGAACTTGAAGCGAGAATGACTGATAAAAATTACAGTGCAATAGGAATAACGGAAACATGACTTGATAATAAGTGTGATTAGGTGGTGAATTTACAGAATTACAATCTCTTCATAAGAGACCGTGGAAACCAGAAAGGAGGAGAGGTATGTTTGAATGTTAAATTGTACTTAATGCCGAAGCTACGAGAAGATATAGGTGCAGAAGATGAACATGTGGAATCTCTGTGGGTAGAAATACAGGGAGAGAAAAATAACAAAATACTGATTGGGGTTTTCTACAGGCCACCAAAAGCAACAGAAGAAACTGAAACCTTATTATTAAGGCAAATAGAAGAGGTGTCAAACCGCAATGAAGTAATTATTATGGGGGACTTTAATTATCCGGATATAATATGGGAAGATGAAACCTGCAAATCTCACAAGGGTGATAAGTTCTTGAGAACAATTAAAGATAACTACCTTACCCAACTTGTGCGGGAGCAAACTAGAGGGAGAACCACTCTTGACTTATTATTAATCAACAAACCAGACAGAATCACGGGGGTGCAGGTTGAGGGACACTTGGGAAATTTAACAAGAAGCCTTTTCAGGAAGCGACAAAAAAACTAAACTTTAGTAAAGCAAAATTTGATCAGCTCAAAACTGCTATCAGGAAAATTAATTGGGATAGTGTCCTCATAAATAACAGTACAGATGACAAATGGGAGAAGTTTAAAAACATTCTAATGACCTCATGTGAGCAGTTCATACCCTTTAAAAATAAAAAAGAACTACAAGTAGAAGAAAAGCAATCTGGCTCGACAAGACCGTAAGGGGGGCAATAAATGAAAAAAAGAAAGTGTTTAAACTGCTAAAATAAGAAGGCAGCGAAGAAGCGCTAAAGTCATACAGGGAAAAAAAACAAAATATGTAAAGAAAAGATCGAAATTACTAAGGAGGAGGCAGAGAGACTGATTGCCAAGGAAAGCAAAAATAATCCTAAACTGTTCATCAATTATATAGACATTAAAAGGATTTGTACTGAAAACAGTGGCCCGCTAACAAATAATGCAGGAGAAACCATAAAATACGATTGGGGGAAGGCAAATCTATTAAATAGTTTTTTCTCAAGTGTATTCACGAATAAAAAAGAAATGTCACACGAGATGCAGCGGAATAAAACGAACCCCCACTGAATATTGCATGTCTAACACAGGAGGAAGTGCAGAACCGGTTAAAGAGGATCAAAATAAGTAAATCACCAGGCCCGGATGAAAAACACCCAAGGGCTCTAAGGGAACTAAGTGACGTGATAGCTTGACCTCTATTTCGTATATTTATGGACACTACTGAGACCGCAGTTGTACTGCTGGATTGGAGCATTGTCAATGTTGTTCCAATATACAGAAAGGTATTTAAAAGAGAGCCTGGTAACTACAGGCTGGTAAGTCTTGCTTCAATAATTGGAAAAATTTTCAAGAGGTTTCTGAGAGATGCCATCCTGGAATACCTCAAGGAAAACAATAGCATAACTCCTCACCAGCATGGGTTCATGAGGGGTCGTTCATGTCAGACCAATCTGATCAGCTTCTACGATGAAGTAAGCTCTAGGCTGGACCAGGGAGAGTCTATTGATCTTGTATATTTCTCTAAAGCATTTGACACCGTGCCGCATAATAGGCTGATATATAAAATGAGGCAGCTTGGTCTGGGGGAAAACGTGTGTACCTGGGTAAAGAACTGGCTCAATGATAGAAAACAGAGGGTGGTAATAAATGGTTCATACTCTGATTGGGCCACCGTCGCTAGTGGGGTGCCACAGGGTTCAGTATTGGCCCCATTCTGTTCAATATATTTCTCAATGACCTGATAGAGGGGCTGCGCAGTAAGATATCAATATTTGCAGATGACACAAAATTATACAAGATAATTAATACAATGGAGGACAATGTACGGCTACAAACAAACCCTTCATAAGCTGGGGGCTTGGGCAGAAAAATGGCAAATGAAGTTCAATATTGATAAATGTAAAGTTATGCACATGGGCAGGAGAAATGGATTTCACCAATATACATTAAATGGGGTACTGCTAGGGAAAAGTTATATGGAAAAAGACCTGGGGGTACTAGTGGACTGTAGACTTAACTGGAGCAATCAATGCCAGTCAGCTGCTGCAAAAGGTAATAAAGTATTGGGGTGCATTAAAAGAGGTATAGGGGCGAGGGACGAGAAAATTATTCTTCCACTATATAAGGCTCTGGTCAGGCCTCACATCGAATACTGTGTACAGTTCTGGACACCGGTGCTCAGGAAAGATGCTATAGTGCTGGAGGGGGTTCAAAGAAGGGCAACTAAATTAATAATCGGAAAGGGAGGACTGGAGTATCCAGAGAGGCATCAAAGTTGGGATTATTTACCCTGAAAAAAAGACGGTTAGGGGGCAACCAAATAACTATGTATAAATACATGAGGGGACAATACAAGGATCTCTCCCATGATCTGTTTATACCCAGGACTACGACAGTAACAAGAGGACATCCGCTACGTCTAGAAGAAAGCAGGTTTCATCACCAACACAGAAAGGGGGTCTTTACTGTAAGAGCAGTGAGACTGTGGAACTCTCTGCCTGAGGATGTGGTGATGGCAAAATCCATAGAGGAGTTTAACAGGGACTAGATGTCTTTCTGGAGACGAAGGATATTACAGGATAGAGATTAGGTGACCCGCGTGGTTGATGATCTCAAATGTTGATCCAGGGATTACTCTGGCTGCCATTATGGAGTCAGAAAGGATTTTTTTCCCTCTAATTGGCTTGCTGTTTTTTTATTGCCATCCTCTGGACCAACAAGGGGGTTGAAACAGGCTGAACTAGATGGACATTGTCTTCATTCAGCCTAACATACTATGTTACTATGTAAAGGACTGCCAAAAAATGCACCTGCTTCTGCTGCTGTCAAGACCTTGTTCAATAAAAGAATTTCCCTTGAACAAGCAACCGGAGTATATGGCCCTCCCATTCCAATGTGCCTACATGATGCTAGATTCTCAGGCAACTTGTAACTGGACCTTTGCCCAGCGGTTTCCTGTAGTGGTCCAGACACGAGCATGGGAGCTGACAATGCCAGCAGTCTTCCCTGAAGGGGGTCCCTTTACTGCTCCCAGAGGCTCCATCAACAATAGGATAGGTCATCAATAGTATTTGTGCTGGGAAAACCCCTTAAACCCATTAGTCACCTGTTTTGCACCTTGATGACCAAGCGATTTTTTTAAATCTTATTTTCATCACTGAACTCCAAAAGTCATACATTTTTTATTAGTAGTGGATCAATAAAATGTCGGTAGATTTGGAATTATAATTAATGTTATTGGAGGTTTTAGTCTAAGTTTTGGATGAATCAGACACCAGCTATTTTCACAAACGGATATCTTGAGAGTTGGCTTTGCGCAGTATTGTATTCAGTATATAGGGATCCTGAAATAAAATGTCTTCCCTGCTGTTACTTCAGAGAACTACAAGAAGCAGTGATAAGAGAGCCCTTAATAAACCCTGGAGTTATGGGAATGTCAGCATCGACAGTGAATGTGATATGGCCCCACTATAAGGTGCTGTAATAAAGATCTGTCATATCTGATGGACACCGCACTCTGACTCGTGGCCATCAAATTCCCAGAACTATTAAGTCGTCGTCTAATGGACATATCATGGCAACACAGGACTCGGTAATGGTTTCTTCTAACCCTCACATCTCTGGGGATTTTACCGTGCCGTAAGATAAAGGCGGCCTGTGTAGACGGAGTTAATGGAATTAACCATATTAGAGAGAAGCTTTTATAGGAGAATACCCGCAGTGACGCCGTCTACAGATACTGTAAATAGACAAGAGAGGCACGGCTTAAAGGAGAAACACCCCATAAAGAGAAGTGTTGGTTAATCACCTGTAAATAGTGTGATACTTACCTTTATGTCAATCCTCAGGATAGTTCAACTCCAGCGCTGATAATAATCAACTAAGGAAGTTACAGGGATGTAATGTAAAGTTAAATGACAATGTAGAAAGCAATATTATAGTAGTTATAGTCTTGTACATAGGAGGCAGTATTATAGTAGTTATATTCTTGTACATAGGAGGCAGTATTATAGTAGTTATATTCTTGTACATAGGGGCAGTATTATAGTAGTTATAGTCTTGTACATAGGGGGCAGTATTATAGTAGTTATATTCTTGTACATAGGGGCAGTATTATAGTAGTTATAGTCTTGTACATAGGGGGCAGTATTATAGTAGTTATATTCTTGTACATAGGGGCAGTATTATAGTAGTTATATTCTTGTACATAGGGGCAGTATTATAGTAGTTATACTCTTGTACATATGAGCAGTATTATAGTAGATATATTCTTGTACATAGGAGGCAGTATTATAGTAGTTATATTTTTGTACATAGTAGCATTATTATAGTAGTTATATTCTTATACATAGGGGGCAGTATTATAGTAGTTATATTCTTGTACATAGGAGGCAGTATTATAGTAGTTATATTCTTGTACATAGGGGGCAGTATTATAGTAGTTATATTCTTGTACATAGGGGGCAGTATTATGGTAGTTATATTCTTGTACATAGAGGGCAGCATTATAGTAGTTATATTCTTGTACATAGGAGGCAGTATTATAGTAGTTATATTTTTGTACATAGTAGCAGAATTATAGTAGTTATATTCTTGTACATAGGGAGCAGTATTATAGTAGATATATTCTTGTACATAGGGAGCAGTATTATAGTAGTTATATTCTTGTACACAGGAGGCAGTATTATAGTAGTTATATTCTTGGACATAGGGGGCACTATTATAGTAGTTATATTCTTGTACATAGGGGGCAGTATTATAGTAGTTATATTCTTGTACATAGCAGCAGTATTATAGTAGTTATATTCTTGTACATAGGGGGCAGTATTATAGTAGTTATATTCTTGTAGATAGGTACAGTATTATAGTAGTTATATTCTAGTACATAGGGGCAGTATTATAGTAGTTATATTCTTGTACATAGGGGGCAGTATTATAGTAGTTATAGTCTTGTACATAGGGGGCAGTATTATAGTAGTTATATTCTTGTACATAGGAGGCAGTATTATAGTAGTTATATTTTTGTACATAGTAGCAGAATTATAGTAGTTATATTCTTGTACATAGGGAGCAGTATTATAGTAGATATATTCTTGTACATAGGGAGCAGTATTATAGTAGTTATATTCTTGTACACAGGAGGCAGTATTATAGTAGTTATATTCTTGGACATAGGGGGCACTATTATAGTAGTTATATTCTTGTACATAGGGGGCAGTATTATAGTAGTTATATTCTTGTACATAGCAGCAGTATTATAGTAGTTATATTCTTGTACATAGGGGGCAGTATTATAGTAGTTATATTCTTGTAGATAGGTACAGTATTATAGTAGTTATATTCTAGTACATAGGGGCAGTATTATAGTAGTTATATTCTTGTACATAGGGGGCAGTATTATAGTAGTTATAGTCTTGTACATAGGGGGCAGTATTATAGTAGTTATAGTCTTGTACATAGGGGTCAGTATTATAGTAGTTAAATTCTAGTACATAGGAGCAGAACTATAGTAGTTATATTCTTGTACATAGGGGGCAGTATTATAGTTGTTATATTCTTGTACATCGGGGGCAGTATTATAGTAGTTATATTCTTGTACATAGGGGGCAGTATTATAGTAGTTATATTCTTATACATAGGAGCAGTATTATAGTAGTTATATTCTAGTACATAGGGCCAGTATTATAGTAGTTATATTCTTGTACATAGGGGGCAGTATTATAGTAGTTATAGTCTTGTACATAGGGGGCAGTATTATAGTAGTTATAGTCTTGTACATAGGGGTTAGTATTATAGTAGTTAAATTCTAGTACATAGGAGCAGAATTATAGTAGTTATATTCTTGTACATAGGGGGCAGTATTATAGTTGTTATATTCTTGTACATCGGGGGCAGTATTATAGTAGTTATATTCTTGTACATAGGAAGCAGTGTTATAGTAGTTACTGTATATTCTTGTACGTAGGAGGCAGTAGTATAGTAGTTATATTCTTGTACATAGGGGGCAGTATTATAGTAGTTATATTCTTGTACATAGGGAGCAGTATTATAGTAGTTATATTCTTCTACATAGGAGCAGTATTATAGTTGTTATATTCTTGTACATAGGAGCAGAATTATAGTAGTTATACTCTTGTACATATGAGCAGTATTATAGTAGTTATATTCTTGTACATAGGAGGCAGTATTATAGTAGTTATATTCTTGTACATAGGAAGCAGTGTTATAGTAGTTATATTATTGTACATAGGAGCAGTATTATAGTAGTTATATTCTTGTACATAGGGGGCAGTATTATAGTAGTTATATTCTTGTACATAGGGGGCAGTATTATAGTGGTTATATTCTTGTACATAGGAGTAGTATTATAGTAGTTATATTCTTGTACATAGGGGCAGTATTATAGTAGTTATATTCTTGTACATAGGGGGCAGTATTATAGTAGTTATATTCTTGTACATAGGGGGCAGTGTTGTAGGTTTATATTCTGGTACATAGGGGACAGTGTTATAATAATTGCAGTGTTGTACATAAGAGGTAGTATTATATTAGTTCAATTCTATTATATAGATGTGTGTTAAAGAAATTTTGTGTTCTATTACCTGCAGCCAGTAATTTAGGAATGTTTGCTGTACTGTTTACACATTGAGGTTAATCTCAGTTGTGACTGGATTTGCCCTTTTATCTAATAACACCCAGTAATATTGCTGTGATCTGTTCCAATATTAGTCATTTCTGTCCTGCTGTCATTTGATTTCCATATTGCCAGCAGCTTGGAGTAAAGTTTACTGAAGAGGTCGATGTACCATCATCAATCTATTGTGCTGAGTTACTGTGTCCTCCATTGTACTGTCAATGCTCCCAAAATGCATGGCAATAAACGTCACTGCCGTCACCCACATGGTGGTGATGTATTGTGTGTCAAGCACTGACTAACGAATCTGGACAAGTAAATGTGAGCAGCTATCTGGAGATTTATTGAGGGAGCTGCTGCAGACATATAATTAAAACATCAAGTCATAGTGGCCTGGCTGCCAGAAGGGAAGTTAATCCGGTCCAGGGTGGAATCGAGGGACCAGGGCTCTATCAGGATATTAGCTGGAGTTACTGCAGGATTAGCTGCCTTATAGGATGGCGTAAAAACATCTGTGCATGTAATATACAAGGTATGAGCCTAATGCAGAGTAATGGCAATTGCAGACAGCAGGTAACACTGCAATATCATATGATACTAGAGATGAGCGAGCACCAAAATGCTCGAGTGCTCGTTACTTGAGACGAACTTTTCGCGATGCTCGAGGGTTCGCTTCGTGTAACGAACCCCATTGAAGTCAATGGGCGACCAGAGCATTTTTGTATATCGCCGATGCTCGCTAAGGTTTTCATTTGTGAAAATCTGGGCAATTCAAGAAAGTGATGGGAACGACACAGAAACGGATAGGGCAGGCAAGGGGCTACATGTTGGGCTGCATCTCAAGTTCCCAGGTCCCACTATTAAGCCACAATAGCGGCAAGAGTGGCCCCCCCCCCTCCCAACAACTTTTACTTCTGAAAAGCCCTCATTAGCAAGGCATACCTTAGCTAAGCACCACACTACCTTCAACAAAGCACAATCACTGCCTGCATGACACTCCGCTGCCACTTCTCCTGGGTAACATGCTGCCCAACCCCCCCTTCCCCCCGCACGACCCAGTGTCCACACCGCACACCAAAGTGTCCCTGCGCAGCCTTCAGCTGCCCTCATGCCACACGCTGGCCTCATAGCCACACCACCCTCATGTCTATTTATAAGTGCGTCTGCCATGAGGAGGAACCGCAGGAACACACTGCAGAGGGTTGGCACGGCCAGGCAGCGACCCTCTTTAAAAGGGGCGGGGCGATAGCCCACAATGCTGTAGAGAAGCAATGAGAAATCCAATCCTGTGCCACCTCCATCAGGAGCTGCACACGTGGGCATAGCAATGGGGAACCCATGTGCCACACACTATTCATTCTGTCAAGGTGTCTGCATGCCCCAGTCAGACCGGGGTTTTTTATAAATAGTCACAGGCAGGTACAACTCCGCAATGGGAATTCCGTGTGCACCCACAGCATGGGTGGCTCCCTGGAACCCACCGGCGATACATAAATATATCCCATTGCAGTGCCCATCACAGCTGAGGTAACGTCCGATTAAATGCAGGTGGTCTTTGGCCCACACTGCATGCCCCAGTCTGACCGGGGTTTTTAATACATAGACACTGGCAGGTACAACTCCCTAATGTGAAGTCCCTGTGGACCCACGGCATGGGTGGCTCCCTGGAACCCACCGGCGGTACATAAATATATCCCATTGCATTGCCCATCACAGCTGAGGTAACGTCCGATTAAATGCAGGTGGTCTTCGGTCCACACTGCATGCCCCAGTCTGACTGGGGTTTTTTAATACATAGACACTGGCAGGTACAAATCCCTAATGTGAAGTTCCTGTGGACCCACAGCATGGGTGGCTCCCTGGAACCCACCGGCGGTACATAAATAAATCCCATTGCAGTGCCCAGCATAGCTGAGGTAATGTCTGGTTTAATGCAGGTGGGCTTCGGCCCACACTGCATGCCCCAGTCAGACTGGGGTTTTTTATAAGTAGACACAGGCAAGTACAACTCCCTATTGTGAAGTCCGTGTGGACCGACAGCATGGGTGGGTCCCAGGAAGCCACTGGCGGTACATAAATATATCCCATTGCAGTGCCCTGGACAGCAAAGCTAATGTCAGATTAAATGCAGGTGGGCTTCGGCGGTACATAAATGTATCCCATTGCAGTGCCCTGCTCAGCAGAGCTAACGTCACATACAATACAGGTGTGCTTCGGCCCACAGTGCATGCCCCAGTCAGACTGGTAATATGCACCCTAACAGTAACCGCGTTGGTGGGAATGTGGTGGCGACTGCAGACCTAGTAGCGCGGTTTTATTTAGTTGGTTTACGGAATGTGGCCAGGATTAAGTGGGCCGTGGCGGGGGGATGGTGGGGGGGGGGCTCTCTTGTTGTGTCGGTAAAGGTGAAATTCTTGGACTGCCACCAGACGGACCTATGCAAAGGTATTTGCCAAGAATGTTTTCATTGTTGGAGGAGGAGGGGGATGTTTTTGAGGCACTACGTGTCCTCTCCACGTGTCTGTGGTTATATGCACCTTAACAGTAACCGCGTTGGTGGGAAATGTCCTCGCCACCATCATGTCTTTGGGAAGCCTCCGTTTCCACACCCCAGTGACATAGCATTAGCAGCGGTATAGGTAGAGCCCAGAATTAGTAACATTTCAGCGGTAGCATTAGGGACAGGCCCAGTAACATATCACTAGCAGCATTATAGGGGGAGCACAGTATTAGTTCCATTTCAGTAGTAGTAGCAGTCCAGACAGGCCCCAGTAACAATTCCAAAGCAGCAGTATAGGGGGAGCACAGTCTTAGTTCCATTTCAGTAATAGTAACTCTCAAGACAGGCCCTGGTAACAATTCCGAAGCAGCAGTATAGGGGGAGCGCAGTCTTAGTTCCATTTCAGCAGTAGTAGCAGTCAAGACAGGCCCCAGTAACAATTCCGAAGCAGCAGTATAGGGGGAGCACAGTATTAGTTCCATTTCAGTAGTAGTAGCAGTCAAGACAGGCCACAGTAACATATCACTCGCAGCAGTATAGGGGGAGCACAGTATTAGTTCCATTTCAGTAGTAGTAGCAGTCTGGACAGGCCCCAGTAACATATCACTAGCAGCAGTATAGGGGGAGCACAGTAAAAGTTCCATTTCAGTAGTAGTAGCAGTCTAGACAGGCCCCAGTAACATATCACTAGCAGCAGTATAGGGGGAGCACAGTCTTAGTTCCATTTCAGTAATAGTAGCAGTCAAGACAGGCCCCAGTAACAATTCCGAAGCAGCAGTATAGGGGGAGCACAGTATTAGTTCCATTTCAGTAGTAGTAGTCAAGACAGGCCACAGTAACATTCCCGTTGCAGCAGTTTAGGGAGATAACAGTCTCTTGCACATTTCAGTAGTTGCAGTATAGACAAGGCCCCAGTTACATTTATGTAGCAAAAGTGTAGGCCAACCCCACACACCTTGCTGTACCATGAGTGCAGGCGAAGCCCATAAAAGTTACTAGGATTACACTGTAGGCGAGGGCCCAAGAAAATTGGTGTACCAACAGTACTAATGTACTTCAGAAAAATTGCCCATGCCCAACCAAGAGGGCAGGTGAAACCCATTAATCGCTTTGGTTAATGTGGCTTAATTTGTAACTAGGCCTGGAGGCAGCCCAGTTAAAATAAAAATTGGTTCAGGTGCAAGTTTCAACGCTTTAATGAGAATTGAAACAGATAAACATTGTTTACTAAAGTCATATGACTGAGCCTTGTGGGCCTAAGAAAAATTGCCCGTTCGGCGTGATTACGTGAGGTTTAAGGAGGAGGAGCAGGAGGAGGAGGACGAATATAATACACAGATTGATGAAGCTAAAAGGTCCCCGTTTTTGATGGTGATAGAGAACGATGCTTCCATCCGCGGGTGCAGCCTACGTATTGTTTAGGTACCGCTGCTGTCCGCTGGTGGAGAAGAGAAGTCTGGGGAAATCCAGGCTTTGTTCATCTTTATGAGTGTAAGCCTGTCGGCACTGTCAGTTGACAGGCGGGTACGCTTATCCGTGATGATTCCCCCAGCCGCACTAAACACCCTCTCTGACAAGACGCTAGCTGCAGGACAAGCAAGCACCTCCAGGGCATACAGCGCGAGTTCAGGCCACGTGTCCAGCTTCGACACCCAGTAGTTGTAGGGGGCAGAGGCGTCACGGAGGACGGTCGTACGATTGGCTACGTACTCCCTCGCCATCCTTTTACAGTGCTCCCACCGACTCAGCCTTGACTGAGGAGTGGTGACACAGTCTTCCTGGGGAGCCATAAAGCTGGCAAAGGCCTTGGAGAGTGTTCCCCTGCCTGCGCTGTACATGCTGCCTGATCTCCACGCCTCCCCTGCTACCTGGCCCTCGGAACTGCGCCTTCTGCCACTAGCGCTGTTGGATGGGAATTTTACCATCAGTTTGTCCGCCAGGGTCCTGTGGTATAGCATCACTCTCGAACCCCTTTCCTCTTCGGGTATGAGAGTGGAAAGGTTCTCCTTATACCGTGGGTCGAGCAGTGTGTACACACAGTAATCCGTAGTGGCCAGAATGCGTGTAACGCGAGGGTCACGAGAAAGGCATCCTAACATGAAGTCCGCCATGTGTGCCAGGGTACCTGTACGCAACACATGGCTGTCCTCACTAGGAAGATCACTTTCAGGATCCTCCTCCTCCTCCTCCTCAGGCCATACACACTGAAAGGATGACAGGCAAGCAGCATGGGTACCCTCAGCAGTGCGCCAAGCTGTCTCCTCCCCCTCCTCCTCATGCTCCTCCCCCTCCTCCTCCTCCTCCTCCTCCTCCTCACCGCGCTGAGATATAGACATGAGGGTGCTCTGACTATCCAGCGACATACTGTCTTCCCCCGCCTCTGTTTCCGAGCGCAAAGCGTCTGCCTTTATGCTTTGCAGGGAACTTCTCAAGAGGCATAGCAGAGGAATGGTGACACTAATGATTGCAGCATCGCCGCTCACCATCTGGGTAGACTTCTCAAAGTTTCCAAGGACCTGGCAGATGTCTGTGAACCAGGCCCACTCTTCTGTAAAGAATTGAGGAGGCTGACTCCCACTACGCCGCCCATGTTGGAGTTGGTATTCCACTATAGCTCTACGCTGCTCATAGAGCCTGGCCAACATGTGGAGCGTAGAGTTCCACCGAGTGGGCACGTCGCACTGCAGTTGGTGCACTGGCAGATTAAACCGATGTTGCAGGGTCCGCAGGGTGGCAGCGTCCGTGTTGGACTTGCGGAAATGTGCGCTGAGTCAGAGCACCTTTCCGAGCAGGTCTGACAAGCGTGGGTAGCTTTTCAGAAAGCGCTGAACCACCAAATTAAAGACGTGGGCCAGGCATGGCACGTGCGTGAGGCTGCCGAGCTGCAGAGCCGCCACCAGGTTACGGCCGTTGTCACACACGACCATGCCCGGTTGGAGGCTGAGCGGCGAAAGCCAGCGGTTGGTCTGCTCTGTCAGACCCTGCAGCAGTTCGTGGGCCATGTGCCTCTTCTCTCCTAAGCTGAGTAGTTTCAACACGGCCTGCTGGCGCTTGCCCACCGGTGTTCTGCCACCCCGCGCAGCACCGACTGGTGGCGACGTGCTGCTGCTGACACATCTTGATTGCGAGACAGAGGTTGCGTAGGAGGAGGAGGAGGGTGGTTTAGTGGAGGAAGCATACACCGCCGCAGATACCAGCACCGAGCTGGGGCCCGCAATTCTGGGGGTGGGTAGGACGTGAGCGGTCCCAGGCTCTGACTTGGTCCCAGCCTCCACTAAATTCACCCAATGTGCCATGAGGGAAATATAGTGGCCCTGCCCACCTGTGCTTGTCCACGTGTCCCTTGTTAAGTGGACCTTGGCAGTAACCGTGTTGGTGAGGGCGCGTACAATGTTGCGGGAGACGTGGTCGTGCAGAGCTGGGACGGCACATCGGGAAAAGTAGTGGCGACTGGGAACCGAGTAGCGCGGGGCCGCCGCCGCCATCATGTTTTTGAAAGCCTCCGTTTCCACAAGCCTATACGACAGCATCTCCAGGCTGATCAATTTGGCTATGTGCACGTTTAACGCTTGAGCGTGCGGGTGCGTGGCGGCGTACTTGCGCTTGCGCTCAAACAGTTGCGCTAGCGACGGCTGGACGCTGCGCTGAGAGACATTGCTGGATGGGGCCGAGGACAGCGAAGGCGAGGGTGTGGGTGCAGGCCGGGAGACGGTCGTGCCTGTGTCCTGAGAGGGGGGTTGGATCTCAGTGGCAGGTTGGGGCACAGGGGGAGAGGCAGTGGTGCAAACCGGAGGCGGTGAACGGCCTTCGTCCCACCTTGTGGGGTGCTTGGCCATCATATGCCTGCGCATGCTGGTGATGGTGAGGCTGGTGGTGGTGGCTCTCCAGCTGATCTTGGCGTGACAAACCTTGCACACCACTGTTCGTCGGCCGTCTGCACTCTCAGTGAAAAACTGCCAGACCTTTGAGCACCTCGGCCTCTGCAGGGTGGCATGGCGCGAGGGGGTGCTTTGGGAAACAGTTGGTGGATTATTCGGTCTGACCCTGCCTCTACCCCTGGCCACCGCACTGCCTCTTCCAACCTGCCCTGCTGCTGCACTTGCCTCCCCCTCTGAAGACCTGTCCTCAGTAGGCTTAGCAAACCAGGTGGGGTCAGTCACCTCATCGTCCTGCTGCTCTTCCTCCGAATCCTCTGTGCGCTCCTCCCTTGGACTTACTGCCCTTACTACTACCTCACTGATAGACAACTGTGTCTCATCATCCTCCTCACCCACTGAAAGCTCTTGAGACAGTTGCCGGAAGTCCCCAGCCTCATCCCCCGGACTCCGGGAACTTTCCAAAGGTTGGGCATCGGTCACGACAAACTCCTCCGGTGGGAGAGGAACCATTGCTGCCCATTCTGGGCAGGGACCCGAGAACAGTTCCTGGGAGTCTGCCTGCTCCTCAGAATGTGTCATTGTAATGGAGTGAGGAGGCTGGGAGGAAGGAGGAGCAGCAGCCAGAGGATTCAGAGTAGCAGCAGTGGACGGCGTAGAAGTCTGGGTGGTCGATAGATTGCTGGATGCACTTTCTGCCATCCACGACAGGACCTGCTCACACTGGTCATTTTCTAATAAAGGTCTACCGCGTGGACCCATTAATTGTGAGATGAATCTGGGGACCCCTGAAACTTGCCTCTCTCCTAATCCCGCAGCAGTCGGCTGCGATACACCTGGATGAGGAGCTCGGCCTGTGCCCACACCCTGACTTGGGCCTCCGCGTCCTCGCCCGCGTCCACGTCCTCTAGGCCTACCCCTACCCCTAAGCATGGTGTATTACGAGTAGAGCAGAAACAGAACGCTGTAATTAAATGTGCCGCTTATTGGCCTGTGGTTGGAGGCTGACTTCGCTTACGGAACACACAGCAGAGCCAGGAAACAATTTTGCGCATGCCTGTAGTGAGACGTAGGTGCGTAGGACGGAGCTAGTGGAATTCACAGCGCAGAAGCAGTCAAGTCGCAAAAGGGCAGTGGTACGCCTTAAAGGGTTTGTCCCGCGAAAGCAAGTGGGGTTATACACTTCTGTATGGCCATATTAATGCACTTTGTAATGTACATTGTGCATTAATTATGAGCCATACAGAAGTTATTCACTTACCTGTTCCGTTGCTAGCGTCTCCGTCTCCATGGTGCCGTCTAATTTCAGCGTCTAATCGCCCGATTAGACGCGCTTGCGCAGTCCGGTCTTCTTTCTTCTGAATGGGGCCGCTCGTGCCAGAGAGCAGCTCCTCGTAGCTCTGCCCCGTCACGTGTGCCGATTCCAGCCAATCAGGAGGCTGGAATCGGCAATGGACCGCACAGAAGACCTGCGGTCCACCGAGGGTGAAGATCCCGGCGGCCATCTTCGCAAGGTAAGTAAGAAGTCACCGGAGCGCGGGGATCCAGGTAAGCACTATCCGTTTTTCTTTTTTTAACCCCTGCATCGGGTTTGTCTCGCGCCGAACGGGGGGGCTATTGAAAAAAAAAAAAACGTTTCGGCGCGGGACAACCCCTTTAAGTATTTGGCTTCCTTTTTTTAAATGGTGAGCTGAAACAGCAGACAGATACTGTATGCAGCGTATATATTGTATACTCTTTCCCTCTGGCGCTATGACGGCGGTGATGTAACGAGCACAGCAGATCCAGGAAACAATTTTGCGCACGCCTGCTGTAACGCTTAGCTGCGTATTAATTAGGACTACTACCCCCAGCAGACACGCAGTACACTGAACACTGTCACAGGCAGACCAAAGATAGTATTTTTCCCCAATTTTTTTGAAAAAGCCCACTGCCCTATATAGACAGTATATCTCTTTCACCTTTCCCACTGTCCCTGCCTCACCAGTACTGCCCCTATACTCTGTACAATGACTGCAGACTGAGGACGCAATGGTCTGCTCGCCCGATATACAATAAAAAAAAAATTGCGCAACACTGCTAAAAGCAGCCTCAACAGTACTGCACACGGTCAGATGTGGCCCTAAGAAGGACCGTTGGGGTTCTTGAAGCCTAATATTACACCTAACACTGTCCCTATAGCAGCAGCAGCATCAGCAGCACTTTCCCTGATCTATGTCAGAATGCACCTGTGGCAAGCCGCGGGCGGGGCAGATTTAAATACTCTGGTGACACCTGATCCCCCCAGCCACTCACTGCAGGGGGGTGGGATAGGGCTAGAACATCACAGGAGGAAGTTGTAATGCCTTCCATGTCTTTCTATTGGCCAGAAAAGTGTGCTAATGTCTCAGAGATGAAAGTGAAAGTAACTCGAACATCGCTTGGTGCTCGCCTCGAGTAACAAGCATCTCGAACACGCTAATACTCGAACGAGCATCAAGCTCGGACGAGTACGCTCGCTCATCTCTATATGATACATATGTACATAATATTACAGTTTTGCTCCCCTTTATGTTATCACTGATAATTGCTGTCCCATGATGCATCTTTAATGTTTGCTATTTTCAGTAGTTTTTGTAATTTTGACTGTAGTTGTGACATGACTGTCCATCAAGCAGGTTCAACATCTACTTACTGGCATGGAAAAGTAAGTGTCATGGAGAAAACAGCTACAACTTGTTACAATGTAGTGAGTAGATTGCAACATTGTATACAGGAAGAATGTACAATTTACAATTTGCAGGAAGGAACATATACAAATATTGTGGCAGATGATTCTTTCCAACTCTGATTGCTTGTTGCCTTCATCTGTCTGTTTTGCTTCTTTTTGGGGATAGAAGTACGTCCCAGTAGATGTCCTTCCACTTAAAGAGGTTCTCTGGGACATAAAAAATGGTTATATGGCCTTAAAATAAAGACAAATTGAATACTCCCCTATCTTGGTGGCTCCCCATCCAGTGCTGCAACACCGGAGCCCACCCCACAGGACCTGGAACAAGTGGAGGTTGGCTACTTGCCATACATTGTAAATGTGACTATTCAGTCACTAATATGCTTCAGCGGCCATAGAAGAATCACCACTGAAGCCTGTGAGTGGTCGGTGGGGTAGGCAGGGTGCTGCCGGGATAAGTAAATATTGTATGTTTCTTTATTTTAAAGCCGAATAACCTTTTTTTTCTGTGTTGGAAAACCTCTTTAAGTGTGCAAATACTATAAAAGCAGACTGACTCGCTGCTATGGGGCCCATGGAAAGAGGGTCCAGAACATGTTAGTTGCATCGTTTATTTGAATGTGTGGTTAGAACCAGTGCAAAGTCCATATTAAAGGGGGTATAGCAAACCTGAACTGGCCTCACTTTTTCATTAGCCTCAGAGGGCTGCTTCTATGGCATTGTCACCCATGGGCATAAGTGGGGCCCTGAGTAGTTAGTTATGCCACTGAAATTGGGTTTCCTTTTGCAAAAAGTGCCCAAATGATGCTACCACAAGTATCTTAGGCCTCATGCGCTCGGATTCCACATGCGGGAGCCCGCAGTGGAATCTGACCGCAGTGGAATCTGACCGCAGTGGAATCCAACCCTGCCGGCGGCTGAGTACCCTGTGGTCTTCTACTTACTCGTCTGGGTCTTCATTTTGATCCCTGTGGATGTGTGCAGAAGCATCGGCCGCTGCACATGCGCAGTGGAGTACTTAGTTGTTTTTTTTAAATTCCTGCTTTCCCGCGGAATCCGCGGCTGTCCGTAATTCAATTGCGAACAGGTGTGGATCAGACAGCCTCCATTGTCTTTGGAAAATTAAAGCCTTGTTCCAACAGTGTAAGTTAAGCATGGATTCTGGTGCCATTTTAGTACTTAAATACTATGGAAATCCGTGTTACAGAAAAAAGGAGTTGACAAGTCAATACTTGACGCAATTTACATATTGACCTGATAAAAAAGCAGCTCTTTTGTCACAATAGGAAGTGAGATGCTACTTCTTTTTCCGTGAAGCAGATATAAAATCTGCATTTGAAAAAATCTGCGCTGTTAAGAGTAGGTTGCTGGTTTCCATGAGGCACAATAATATTCTTTATGATTACATCATAGATTCTCTGCATAATCTGCATAGAATTGGTATGGATTCCGTGTGAACATGGATTAAATGCCGTGGATTCTCTATGTTATGTTAGCCTTAAATTCCTGCAGAACCCAAACAGAGGAACAACGGGGCATTTTTATTTAGACTGGCATCTCGTACATCTATCCAAGTAAACTATGTGCCAGATAGAAACCTGCACCCGTTTCAAAATTTGATAGGCTGCAGGTGGCCACGCCTCCAAATACTGGCCCTGCCTACTTTAAAAATAACAGTAGGAAGGCTTGGCATAAAAGCTCCAAAAGGAGAAAATTTGCGCATTTGTCAAAATTGTGACTTTTGTATGCCAGAAAATTGTCGGACAGGATATAAGACACATGCCACTTGTTTTATGGCATCAAACACCCCACTGGTAGAGGAGAACTTCGCTTTGATTTTTTTAAATTTGAACCTTATGTTCTGATTTTTTCCCTGTTTACACTGAGCATCTCCGCAATAAAGTCTATATTTACAAAAACGATTTTTCCATCCTATTTTCCTACTTAAAAATTGGTTCAAAAGCGGACAGAAATAGAACGCATTCGTCTGAATATATGCATTCACTTGGATGAATAGTCAGAGTAAAATCAGAGAATGTCCTATTTTGGTGCAAGATTTGTACAGTAATTGGACATTCAAGTCTATGTGTGCATTTAAATAATAGATTGCACTTGTATGATGAGAGTGTGATTAGTTTTAAACACAAGTAACTGCGTGAGCATAAATAAAAAAAAAGAATAAGGCCGCCTGCACACGGGCGGAAATCCCGCGCCGGGATTTCCCGCAGGATTTCCGCCACTGAAAGTTTGCATAGGAGTGCATTACAATACGCACTCCTATGCAGACGGCCGCGGTTTGGCCGCGCGAAATCTCGCGCGGCAAACAAACCGCGGCATGTCCTATTTTTGTGCGGGGCTCGCACTCACCCGGCCGCCGGCTCCGGTCTGTGCATGCGCCGGCTGCGCGGCAGCCGGCACATGAAAGAGCCGGGGCCGCCCGGCGCGGGTGAGTACGCGCTCGTCTCTGCAGGCTCTCGGGTTGTGTCCCGCGGCGAGAATTCTCGCTGCCGGATCCGACCCGCTCGTCTGCAGGCAGCCTAAAGGAGTGATTTTTTTATATCCGTGCGTAAAAATCAGATGCAAATTGGATGAAATTCACAGGGAAAAATCGCAGACACATGAAAATTGTAAAAAACATGGGCTGATTTTTGAGGACCAAAGAAATGTTCCCCTTGTGAATATACCTTGACTTTGATTCCGGATTAACAGTCTTCAAAAAAGCGCCCCTCTGCCACCTGTCACATCCTCTCCATGGACGTTGCCTGCGTATTTATGTTCTGCTTTTCTCGCGCTGCCGCCATTATTTATATGTCATTTTTTTCCTCCTGAATCTGCTGAACAAAAATACATGACATAAAAAAAATGGAAGGTGATAATAAACGTCACAGATGACAGCGCCAAACTCATCTGCCGCTGAAATATAATTACAACTGTCCAAGTCTCACTTTGTGAATTTGTGAAATTAATTCTGAGCACTTTCACATCAAAAGACGTCAGAGTTGTCCGTGTAGAGCGTGGCGATCATCATGTCCCGTATGACAGGAGGGGCGGGTTATGGAGCAGCACAACAATCAACAGGAAACCTCTTTATCTTTCATTGTTGTTTTCATTCTTACCTAGAATATTGTTGATCAGGTGACCGCAGACGCTTCTCCTACAGCCCGACGGGCGCTGAATAGGTATTCATGCTTCCTCTTACAGATGGCGCAATCGTTAACAGAACTGGCGCAGTGGGAGAACTCAGTTTACAGCATTGTAGTACATTGTAGTTATGTTAGTTAAGACTAAATGGAAGGGTGGCTGCATGTGGAACAAGGAATTGTCCCTTTAAATAAGGTGACCAGATTTTCCCAGAGACAAAGCATGGCAAAGGGGTGTGGTCAGGGGCCGGGGCTTATCAGGATGTATGGTTTTAACTGCGTTAAATTCGTTATAAAATGTACAGAGCCAATTAAAAAAGACAGGGAGCAAATCGCGCAGCATTTCCGTATCCAAAAACAGTCAAAATTTGCACCACAGCTATTTTCAAATTACCCATTGCTCCCCCTCACCACCTCCGCAGGCTTCCCACTGACAGCACTCCCTGGCTTCTGGTTCTGAGCTTCCTGTTCATGTGCGGTACCGCTGGTCAATTGAGGCTCCTACAGGCTGCTGTGAAGCGGAAGCCATGGAGCACTGGCTTTGGAAATCCTTCGGAGGACATGAAAGGAAGTGCCACATAGTATGAAATCAGCTGCAAATTCCTGGCTGATTTTGAGTCAAATTCGCACCAATGGTGCAGATTTTGACTGTTTTTTGCCATGAAAATCTTTGCTATGGACATTCTGCAGCATTTTTGCCATGTGTAAACATACCTTAAGTCAGCTAGAGGTACTCTGCCATGTGCAGAGTGGCCTTAGAAGAAATAGTATCCCCAATATTGGCCTCAGTATTAATAGTGACTCCCACAGTTGCCTCAGTAGTAATTGTGTCCCTTATATTAGCCCCAGTAGTAATAGTTACCCCCACATTAGCCCTAGTAGTAATAGTGACCCCCCACCATGGCCTCAGTAGTAATAGTGACCTCTATATTAGCCTCAGTAGTAATAGTGACCCCACATTTGCCTCAGTAGTAAAAGTGACCCTTATATTAGCCCCAGTAGTAATAGTGACTCCCACAGTGGCCCCAATAGTAATAGTGTCCTCTATATCTGACCAAATAGTAATAGTAACTCCCATAGTGGCCTCAGTAGTAATAGTGTCCCCTATATCAGCCCCAGTAGTAATAGTGATTCTCACAGTGGCCTCAATAGTAATAGTGTCCCCTATATCAGCCCAAATAGTAATAGTGACTTCCATTGTGGCCATAGTAGTAATAGTGTCCCCTATGTTAGATTCAGTAGTAATTGTGACCCCCACAGTGGCTTCAATAGGAATAGTGACCATTATATCAGCCCAGTAGTAATAGTGTCCCCTATATCATCTTCAGTAGTAATAGTGACTCCCACAGTAGCCTCAGTGGTAATAGTGTCTCCTATATTAGCCCCAGTAGAAAAAGTAACCCCCCCCCCCCACAGTGGCCTCAGTAGTAACAGTGTCCCATTTATCAGCCACAGTAGTAAAAGTGACCTCCACAGTGGCCTCAGTAATAATAGTGACCCATATATTAGCCTCAGTAGTAATAGTGACTCCCATAGTGGCCTCAGTAGTAATACTATTACTACTAGGGCTGATATAAGGGACACTTTTACTAATGTAGTGGCCCAGAACACCTTCCTGGTCCCCTCCATAAATGTCATGCATGTTTGTCGTATGTAGATGCACTGTGTAAAGCTTGTCTCATGATATCCAGTATGTGTGTTGCACAGCTGCGGCGTTTGAGAGGTTAACTTTCATAAAATTATAGTCTGCCTGTGAATGTATCAGTTTGTCATGTCATGCGGTACAAGTGAAGGTATAAATAGGAGTGTTTGAGAATGGGAAAAGGTTCTGGTTCAGAGATCCATCTTCACTGAGAGTGTCATCTTGTCAGGGACCCAAAAGAGCGCTAACACAGAGCTGCATGGAAGCACCTTCAGCTTCCATGTAAGTGTAGATGGAGGAAGAGGAGAGATACCCCGTAGCGTTTGGAGTGTGGATGTGGAGTGAGATCCACCGAGAGAAAGAGCAACTCCAAATAGTTCTAGATAGAGGAACCCACCGTACAGGTACCTGTTCACACTACAGGCCTTTCCTGACAGCCTTCCATAGTCAGGATCACTGCACAGTGGTACTTTACTGAGATACACCCACACGCCTGCCATGTGGGGTGTTATTGTTATGTCTTTTGCTTTAAATAATTGTCTGCCAGAGAGTCTGTGGAGTGACCCCTGCCCCCTTCCTCCTCTTGAGTGCTTCCAGTCCAGGAGCGGTGCCATACAGCTAGCGTGAACTGTAGGACCAGTTTCATGCCGTGTATCCTCCCTAACCTCTGAGCTCTAGTCTGTTGACACTTAAAGAGAATTGTACCTGCATTGCCTTGCATACCTGTTTGTAAAAGTTTATTCATTAAGTAAAGTTATACTGGGCCCTAACTGTTCCTGGAAACCCAAGGTACTATACACAAGTCTCTGTGTTATTTCTCCACCGTGTAGAATACCGGTGTGTGGGAATGGTGGCATCACGAGTGATAAGTACTACTACTCCCCCCATCAACCCATTTATTGGCATTCCCTATCCTAGGGGTGTCGAAGCTGGCCTGCAATTCTGCTCTGGCCTTGGCTGCGTGCCATCCCTCAAGGACCAGAGCCTGGTAAGTTCAGCCGTAACAAGCCAACACTCTGCACATTAGTCAACTGTCCGGGATCATCTCTCTGGGGTGTTGCACTAATGGTGTCCCCAATATCAACCCCAGTAGTAGCAGTGACGCACTCAGTAGCTCAAGGACTAATAGATTACCCCTAAAAGCTATATACTCACGCTTCTCCTGGTCTTCAGAGTGCCGCTGCCCCTCTACTTGCTGCTGCTGCAGGCGGAAGTGTGTGTGCCCGCAGCAATGCCTCCTCCCTTCTCCTCTCCTCTTGCAGAACCAAAGAGAAGAGGTCAGGGGAGGAAGATCCCGGATGAACACACTGCCATCATTATGTGAATCCGGCAGTGGCGCTGCAGAGTGATTACCAGTGGGGGAGCCATGGCACCCCGGCTAGTATCACTTTAATTGTGACCTCATGTCCCAAAAGAGGGACAGATGTCCCTAAAGTGGGACAAATGGCTGTCCCCCTTGTAAGCCTTGGGAGCCCGGGACACGGGGTCCAAAGCAGGACTGTCCCAAAGCAGGACTGTCCCGCCTATTGGGACTACTGGTCACCTTACTTTAAAGCAGGCCCACAAAGCATATGACCACAAGCGGCCCAGCAGAGGATTTCTGGTGGCCTGCGACATGACTATGAAATTAAGAGGCTCGTCGCTAGACTCTTGACATCGTAGTTATTTCACAATACCCGCTAGCAGTAAACATTATCAGGTAAAGGACCTTCAGTGGTTGACAATGGATAACAGCAATTGTTTAAAAGTAAATAAAAAGTGAAAGAAGGTTAAAGTTTCATCTCCCCTCACGGAGGGGAGCTGAAACTACTCACCTCCATCATCCGCGATGTCCCGCGGCGTTCTGATCCTGCCAGGACCTGACGCCATCTTCTGCGCATGCTCGCCAGACGTCAAATGTCAGGCGCATGTGCAGAAGGCATGGGAGCCCGGAAGATTTAAAATCTCCTTGCTCCTGGCTAGCATTAGTAGCTGAGAGCAGGAAGATCTCATGAGGGCATGCAATATGCGGCTCCTGGTTACATGATCGCCGTTATCTAATTGATAACGGCGATCATGTAAAGTAAAAAAAAACTATAAAAATAGTTTGTATCTGTGATGGAATATGAAATTACGTACCAAAGGTCCCTGAACTTATTCACGGACCCTACCCCAGCTTCTTGCCATGTGCCCGTCGCCAAAACAGCGGACGCATGCACAAAAGGCGAGGATTGCCAGGTAAATTTAAAATCTCCATGCTCCTGGCTACCAAACATAGCCGAGAGTTTGGAGATTTCACTGGGAGCCACGGTATGTGGCCTCTGGTCACATTACCACCGTTATCCAGTGGATAATGGCGATCTCTTAAAAGTAAAAAAAAAGTTAGAGTTTCACCTGCTGTCACAGATCCAATCCGTGATGGAAGGTAAAATTACTTACCTAAGGCCTCTAACGATGTCCCCCGACTGGATTCTTATCTGCGGACCTTTCCCCGGCTTTGGTGCATGCGCCTGTCGGCAAAATAGCCCATGAATTCTGAAATCTCCTTGCTCCTGGCCAGTAAAGGTAGCCAAGAGCCTGGAGCAGTGACCAAGGGATAATGGTGATCATGTAAGCGTTAAAAAAAGTTGAAGTTTAATGCTCCTTTCATTTTGGCCCCGTTGTGCAAATAGCACATAGGATTAGGGCCACAATGGGTATGTTTCTGAATACAGGACAAACAGAGGTATCTATTAATCTTCATTCATATGTGTGCTGTACAAAAAAACCTGTTTTTAATACGACACCTTTGCCAAAAAATGAAAATCGTAATTTTTTCCTTCTGTTTTGCTTAGATTCATTCAAAAACTGTGGGGTCAAAATACACAGTAAAGCCTTAGATGAATTTGGTAAGGGGTCTAGTTTTTAAAATGGGGTCATTTGTGGGAGTTCTCTATCATTTTGGCTACTCAAGGGCTCTACAAGTGGGCAATGGAGCCTGCAACACCTTCAACAAAATGTCTGCTCTGAAAGCCACCGGCTGCTCCTTTTGGTTTGGACCCCCTTGTGCATACAGACATAAATTTAAGGTCACAATGAGTATGTTTCTGAACACAGGACAAATGGGGATCCATTTTGGAGTGAAAATCTTCATTTTCATGTGCACTATAGGAAAAAAAACTGTCTGTTTTCAGGGACCTCCAGTACCCGAACCCTAGCTCCGTGACAACAGGCAGCCAGGGCCCTGGCCAAAAACTCAATTGAGCACGGAGGGCCCAATAAAGCCAAGTCATCTGAGAGTCTAAGGGAGAGATACTCACCTTGGTTGAGAGACGGACGACCATCTTTAAGGGTGCAGGTCCCTTTGCAGAGAAGCTGGGGAAAAATAACCAGTTTAAAGGTTCTCACTCGCGTCTTGGTGAGGTTTGCCATGATAAGAAGGACCTAGTGACTAACATGGAGGAGGCCAGTGTCAGAGAACTGCAGACAGCAGAAAGTCAGCAGTCCCTGTACAGTGAGCTTCCAGCCGAGCAAGTTACCATTGCTTCAAGCTCGGACTCCTCTGGGAAAGAGGGCAAGGACAGCGTCTCAGGAGGAAAGCTAATTGCATATATGAAGTACCTGAAATCTTATGGAAGCCTGGAGGCTCTCGATTTTGGGGATGGTCTTCCTGAATAGGATCTCAGACTAAAAAGAAGAGAAAAAGTACCAAAAAGATCACCCAGGTGAAGTACAAATATGTTAATGTCCCAGAACAAGCCTCTGAACCAGGGTAGCCGCATGGCTACTTTTCTTGTCTGACCTAACCTAGGCTATGCTAATGTGGGAGGAATCCAGGTCCAGACACCCCCTAGATCTGGTTTTCTCTGGGAGGGTGTTAACCTAAAGCCAAAAGGTGAAGGTAAGGTTGTGAATGGGAGTGAGAAAGAATGTATGGATGTTTCACTTTCTTTAAAGTGAAATGAAGGGGAGACCTCTTGCTCAGATAGGGATAAGGGGGAGAGTAAGAGGAAAGCCATCCAACTCGATCACCAATGTTGGCGGCACTCACCTGGTTGACACTGGCATCCATTAATGTTGCCAGCATTAGGTCAGGTGTGGCTAGATTTGTCCCCTTTGATTTTCTCAACCGTGTTGAAGCTGTCATTTTATACTTGCAAGAGACCAGGCTGACAGATTTGTTGACTATATACAAAGCTAAGCATGAATGGAGGTGTGGACCCTCCTATTGGTATCTTATGGCCGAGTCATATAGGGGAGTGGCAGTCCTTTTTAAGACCGCACAGCTAGAATACAAATAGGTTATCGAGTTGTATATGGGGATGTGCCTGATCCTGGATATTCTCATGGGAGGTTAAAAGTTGCTTCTAACCAATATCTATGGACCCCAGTCAAGGTGGAGGCATAAAGACCTCTTTAAGAGAATTATGCCTTACCATTGAGAATTGACATCCCATAGCACTTCTCAATATGGACAAAAAGTTTCTGGCAAGAGTGCTTTTCAGTAGATTAGTGAAATTTACATCTTAGGTCCTTTCTGGGACTTTGTACTGCTCTGTTTCTGGTCAAAGCACATTTAACATTGTGCTGAGTTTCCAGGAGGCTGTGGAGCAGGGCAGGGTGGGTCTTTAGAAGGGGTTTTTACTTACCTTGGATCAGGCAAAAGCTTTTGATCAAGTAAACCATGACCATTTTTGGTCTGTCCTTTTGACATATGGTCTGCCACATGGTTTTTGTAAATTGCTTGAAAACTTTGCATTCAGGGGCTGAAAGTATCTGACTTGTGAACAGTTGGGTTGGAGTCAGATCTGGTGTCCGCTAGGGATGCTCACTGAGGCCATTGATTTACATGTTTACTGTTGATCCTTTCCTCAGAAGAGTAGATGAGGGACCATTTATGGGAGTAAAGATTGACCTGGGGTGCTGGGCATGGCCTTGAGTACAGTGGCATAAACTGATGATGTTACTATCTTTGTCTCTACTGGAAAGATAGCTAGGTCAAAGATCAATAAGGAAAAGCGTGAGAAAAACTAGGAAAGCACTAGTATTAAGCAATGCTGCTCAAAAGGTGGATCAATGGAAAGGGTGGGCTTGAGCAAAACCTACCTGCTCCATTTGGTTATATACCTGAGAAGTATATGCATTTTGCCAAGACCTCCTTGGCTGCAGATCTACAGCCTGTTCTTCCAGTTATTATGCGGGAATAGGTTGAACCCAGTCTAGAGGGAGGTTACTTACTGTACGAGGAGAATAAGCCGGTTGGGTATGATCAAACCAGTGACATTCCTTGTGAATACCTTTTTTTCAAACTAATTTTGTCAACCTGGCCCACCAGGAAGGAAACGTACACCGGATCCGGAGTGGTGAGTATGGTGGTTTTGGGCGGGTGCCGTGGAGGACTCTGCTGTAATATTCCGCTGGCGGAGCCTGTCACGGTCGTGGTCATGAGGCCAAAGGCTTATAGGACCCAAACCAGGGTTGGAGGGCTGGAGTCCAAAGGTACTGGCTATATGTATTCAGGCTGTGGGATATTGGTATTATGGAGGCAATATATTATGCCTTAGGCCTTATTCACACGAGCTACAAAATCGCACGACTTTGTGGCACTATAATAAAGCATGTATGTGTAGCTTGTGGTTTCCAATGGGTTCTTTCAGGCTTCAAAACATCTCATGTGAAAGAACCCATTGGAAACCACGGGCTTCACATACATGTGTTTTGTAGCGTGTGAAAAGGCCTTATTGTGTACTATGTGTATTATGTATTATATGTTTTTGTGTATGCTTCGTATTATGTTATGGGGTTGGGGTGCCGGGGTGTTAAAGGGAGTTGGTTGGTACACTCTGGGGGAGGGGAGGGAGGGTGGGGGAAAAACATCTGTATTTATTTTATTTCTTGTATGTTTTACAAATATGTTTGGTAGGTGTTGGCAGTGGAACGTAGTATGAGCATAGGGTGTGGGTGCAGAGTTTAGGTACAGTGTATGCATACAGAGATTGGGAACCGGCTGTATGCATACGTGTTTAAATATGTTATGTTACTAATGTGTATTTTTTTGTTTCTGTTCTTAGTAGGTTGGAGTGTTCAGGATTATTGGAGATGATTTTCTGTATTTTGTTTGAAGCATATATTTTGTATTTGATATACATGATTTGGTGTAGATGGGACACATATGAATGGTTACGTGTTTTTTTTCTTTTGTAATATTATGTAAACTTTTTTTGTTTTGATTATTGTATATTGATAATTGGAGTTGGTATATTATGTT
Source organism: Eleutherodactylus coqui (assembly GCF_035609145.1). Classification (NCBI taxonomy): domain Eukaryota; kingdom Metazoa; phylum Chordata; class Amphibia; order Anura; family Eleutherodactylidae; genus Eleutherodactylus; species Eleutherodactylus coqui. The sequence goes on from NC_089846.1 coordinate 85,983,138, forward strand.
ATTGGCAATTTGGGCAATATTCCCATTATTTTGTAATTATCTGTTATGCTTTTTACTTTTATAATAAAAAGATGTGCTGTATCTAATCCTACCATGTGTGATACTGTCTGCTGAGTTTTGTATCTAATCCTTCCATGTGTAATACTGTCTACTGAGCTGCTGTATCTAATCCTATCATGTGTGATACTGTCTGCTGAGCCGTTTATCTAATCCTATCATGTGTGATACTGTCTGCTGAGCTGTGTATCTAATCCTACCATGTGTGATACTGTCTGCTGAGCCATGTATCTAATCCTATCCTGTGTGATACTGTCTGCTGAGCTGCTGTATCTAATCATATCATGTGTAATACTATCTACTGAGCTGCTGTACCTAATCCTATCATGTGTGATAATTGGTAAATACACGAATCATGAGCAGCATAATCGGTGCTAATTAAACTGCATCAAGACTGATGCTCCTTTATTTTCTCCATAAAACAACGTTTCGACCACAACTGTGCTCTTTTTCAACTTGAGCTGTAATGCCTCGGCTGGTAGCGATGTACTATACAGTATTCCATAGGATCGTCTCTTTCTTTGTCTCCTCTTTCTGTGGTGTTTTGGAGACTTTCCTCCAGTCCTTCCTGCACAGAACACAGAATCTGAGGTTGGCTGCATGCTGGGTCATCAGCCATCGGGAAAGATGCGTTAATGCATAAACATTTGCTTAAAGATCACAGCATGTCACATCTTCTAACCTGCAATTCCACATCCTGGTTTCTGAGATAGATAGATAGATAGATAGATAGATAGATAGATAGATAGATAGATAGATAGATAGATAGATAGATAGATAGATAGATAGATATGAGAGAGATAGATATGAGAGATAGATAGATAGAGATAGATAGATATGAGATAGATAGATAGATAGATAGATATGAGATAGATAGATAGATAGATATGAGATAGATAGATAGATAGATAGATAGATATGAGATAGATAGATAGATAGATAGATAGATATGAGATAGATAGATAGATAGATAGATAGATAGATAGATAGATATGAGATAGATAGATAGATATGAGATAGATATGAGATAGATAGATAGATAGATAGATAGATAGATAGATAGATAGATAGATAGATATGAGAGAGATAGATATGAGAGATAGATAGATAGAGATAGATAGATATGAGATAGATAGATAGATAGATAGATATGAGATAGATAGATAGATAGATAGATAGATAGATATGAGATAGATAGATAGATATGAGATAGATAGATAGATAGATAGATATGAGATAGATAGATATGAGATAGATAGATAGATAGATAGATAGATAGATAGATAGATAGATAGATAGATATGAGATAGATATGAGATAGATAGATAGATAGATAGATGCACAGATAGATATGAGAGAGATAGATAGATAGATATGAGATAGATAGATAGATAGATAGATATGAGATAGAGAGATATGAGATAGATAGATAGATAGATAGATAGATAGATAGATATGGGATAGAGAGATATGAGATAGATAGATAGATAGATAGATAGATATGAGAGAGATCCAGAGATAGATAGATAGATAGATAGATAGATAGATAGATAGATAGATAGATAGATAGATAGATAGATAGATAGATATGAGATAGACATATGGATCATATTGTATGTTTCTTAATCCTTTTGTTCCATCTTGGTGACCCTATTACCTATTTTCTCTATTCTATGTAGTAATAATGAGTCTTCATTAGATGTTGCTCCACAATTACAGAAATGTACCGCTTATACTGCTGCTAATGCCGCACTACAGATGACGTGTGATAGATTGGAGGTCTGAGATGTCAGGTTGCTATGATGTTTAGGACGGTGCGGAATTAACACTCAACTTGTGACTTACAAAGACCCTTAATGATTCTGCGCTGACGTTGGAGGAGGCTGGAGATTTGCATTTTATGCTTCTGCAGTCATTACATATAAAGGAGGGCATAATTGCCAATTTAAAAATAGCCCTGGCACAGAGACAGCAGCCCAGGGTGAGCGGGGGGCGCTGCTGTGGAGGTCTGATGGGCCATGAAAGGCTGAGAAGCAGTGATCCCTTTTATGCCATCGTCATTGCTTCATTAAAGTGGCGACTAATAAGCCTGTGCTGCATTAAGCCCCACCAAGGGACAAGGACATTAGCATTTGTACCAACAATCTCTGGATATGGATCTCCTCCGGCCCGGACATTTGGAACCAGGGCGCGAAGATGGTGGTAATAATCCCAGGAATAGATTGTGGCGGCTTCTCTCCAGGAGTCGTTCATACATTCATTAAAAGTTTGTTAACCGCAGACTAAGAATTAAAATGTTGCAGCGCCGGAAAGGTTGGATTGTCTTTAGTGCAGTTCCACCTGTTTTTCCTCGTATTCCTGCTGGAGGCTTCAACAAACTGCTGTTCATGGATCATATTGTAGAATGTATTCTGCACATGGCTTGCACGGATATCCTGAACTGCCCAGCTCACCAGCAGGTGGCAGCAGCATTGCTATGAGAAGGATGCACTTGCACCAAGATCCTTGTGCTTATCTCGTAGGTAGCGGGATGTGACTCAGTTCGCAGAATATGATGTGGACCACAAAGTTACTAAACATCCAACTTTTTATTTTGAATGGAGTTCTGAAGTAAAACAATATTATACAGGGTAGGAAACAGTTTAGATTTTGAAGACAATTGCCCTTTGACTCCTTAACAACACAAGACATACAGTTACATTCTGGGTGTATAGAGTTTATATGGAGTAGGATCACAAGTCATCCCGCTTCATACAAGGTGGGTGCAGGATGTCTGTGATGGCACTGATTTAAATGCCCAGATTGTTGTTAGGGGGGTTTCGAACTGCCCCCCTGCAATGAGATCGATAGATGCCATTTAGTTGCCATGGCGGAAGACCCCCAGGGCTGCAATGAATAAATGCCTATCAAGGCATGCCTATGGCATGTCTTTGTAGACTGTCTGTCAAAATGCGATATAATGTAGTACTGCGATATTACATTATACTGTATGAGCGAGCAAATGATGGGAAGGTCAATATCCCCATAGGGACGTTGACCTGATTTAAATGCCCAGATTGTTGTTTTGGGGTTTCGAATTGCCCCCTTGCAATGAGATCGATAGATGCCATTTAGTTGCCATTGCGGAAGACCCCCAGGGCTGCAATGAATAAATGCCTATCAAGGCATGCTTATGGCACGCCTTTGTAGACTGTCTGTCAAAATGCTATATAATGTAGTACTGCGATATTACATTATACTGTATGAGCGAGCAAATGATGGGAAGGTCAATGTCCCTATGGGGACTAACTAGAAATGATAACCATTAATATTTGTGTTCAAGGAAGAAGCAATATTCCCCACCACATGTAAGGAAGTTACCAAACTTTACCAAAGTCTGTTAGGCCAGTAAATCAAACTTTGACACTCACAGTTCGTGGATGAAAGAATCCTTTCTGCCTCCTGTGGAATCTCAATAAAGTTTGCAAAATAAATTTTTTGTTTTAACAATAATGTCCACCTGTTCTAGACTTCTGTCCGGGGAGAATTTACAATTTCAGAACTCAACCAGATATTGAAGCCTCTTTGTGAAGTACAACTTCTCCAAAAATCATGCTGGTCGCCTTTTCCTAATAGCAGGTCGGCTCAGTCTATAAAAGTAATGATATATATGCGCACTCTGTCCTTTGGTTTATATTAGGCCGGCCTCACTTCCGAAAAGGTGAAAAGGAATCTAGATGGTTGTGTCGATGTTCCTCTAATGCAGGGGATTCCATGCAGATGCTTTTCCTCCTGCAGATGATCACCCTTGAGGTCACAACTCTTCTGCAGACCGCAATACCTTTTGATCCAAGTGGACTCCAGTACAGCACTACTGCTGCTGTGGCTTCCAGCTGCAGACTATGGTCACTGTCCGTGGTCACACCAATGGTCACTGTCCGTGCGTCTGCTGCCAACTTACACAGCAACTGCTCTTCACTCCGGCTTGCAGCACATTTGGTTTCCCTTTCCTCCGTGATGCATCTCACATTTCTCTCCATAGGGTGAATAGTAAATTCCAGGATCTTTTCCCTCTGCACTCCCTGGCAGTGAGGCTGTTCCTTTAGTGCAAAACCTAACATCAAACCCACTGAAGCTAACTCACTTTGAACTTGGGGGCATATTTACAAAATGTTTTATGCCAAAAACTGATATAAATAAAAATTTGCATAAATGAGTATTTGCAAAAAATGTATTTTCTTTGCAATTTTTCTTTTCTCAGCGCAAACCGCGCCACTTCTTTTGAGAAGTGGACGGGGGTTGTTGGGGGGTGTGGCCACCCCAGACCAAAAGATTTATGTATAATTTATGCCAGAAACTGGTGTAAACTATACCTGAAATGTATCGCAGTTTGAACCTGGCGTACCTTTCTTTAGAGACTAAGGGTCTCTACCCACTAGGGTTTTTTTATTGCTGCGATTTCGCTGTGTTTTCTTCCCAAATGTCAATGGGACTTTCTAATGTTAAAATCGCATCGCACAAAAATCACAGCAACGCAAACTTGCAATTTTTGTGTGATGCAATTTTGTGTGATGCAATGTCAATGAGACTTTAGAAAGTCTCATTGACATTTGGAAAAAAAAATGCAGCGATATCGCAGCGAAAATAAATCGCTAGTGGGTAGGCACTCTAATGGAGGCGCCAGGTTGTGCTTAATACGTGAAGTGGCTGCCTGTCTCTATGTATTACGCCCACGGTGCAATGGGAAATAGCATACTAAGCCTAGTAAATGTCCCCGTTGGTGTTTAATGAGATGGGTGAACCTCTTGAAATACTTTTCACACTGAACAAGCATATGGCATCTACAGGCCGCTGTACTGTGTAAGGTGGGTCAGTGTGGGATAGGGGGGCCCAGGACAAATAGCTCTGCTCCTTGCCCCACCACTGACTCACTAGGCCCTCTCTAATAGCCCAGCCAGCAGCATGACCCTCTTAGCAACTCACAGTCCTGCCAAGCCAGGGAGGGTCAAGGCTGACCCTCCCACTCTCAGTCCAGAAAGACACCAAGTGGGCATTATAACCTATGGAGGACAAAAGGGGCACAATTATTTGAGAGGCATATAGGGAGCACTATAATCATGGTGGACATAGAGGGACACTATAACTATGACTATAACTTTATGGTGGTATAGAGGGGGCACCATTGCTTTGAGGCCACAAAGAGGATTATTAAATTTTTGGGCCAAAGATGGCACTCTGTTACTTTATTCAGCTACAGAGGCCACACTAACACTTTGAGGAGCTGCAGAGAATGCACTATTTCTTGTGGGGCCACAGACGGGGCACTGAGATAGACATTGGGGTAGAGACAGGATGGGAAGTCATGGCTGAAATAAGTTTTCATGGCAGTCTGGACCCATATAGAGAAGAAAAATGATAGTGGATGACTTAACTCAGAGGAGACATCCCCCATGATCAATGGAAGAAAACAGTGATAAGCAGCTGACAATTGGAATGACAATGACATAGAAGACGGATGCCAAGTAATATAACTACTCCCTCCATTTCCTGGCCAGAACTTTGTTCCAGGACAAAAGGGTTGTTTTAAAGGGACAATTCCTTGTTCCACATGCAGCCACCCTTCCATTCAGACTTAACTAACGCAGCTGCAATGTACTACAGTGCTGTAAACTGAGTTCTCCCACTGCACCAGTTCTGTTAACAATTGCTCCATCTGTAAGGGCGCCCACCCACTTGCGTTTTTTTACCTGCGTTTGCGTTTTGCGTTTTGCGTTTTCCTGCACAGCCATAGGGATAACATGTGTTCCTGTCCACTGGCGTTTTGCGTTGCGTTGCGTTTTTTAACATAGGAACTGTCAGTTGCATATGTGTCCTTATTTTTCTCCTAATGCACCCATGAAAGTCAATGAAAAAGCCGCGAAAACGCGGCGTTTTTCACGCACGAAAATCGCAAACGCCAGTGGGTGGGCGCCCTAAGAGGAAGCATGAATACCTATTTAGCGTCTGTCAGGCTGTAGGGGAAGCGTCTGCGGTCACCTCATCAACAATATTCTAGGTAGGAAAGAAAACAACAATGAAAGGTAAATGTTTCCTGTTGATTGTTGTGCTGCTCCATAACCCGCCCCTCCTGTCATACGGGACATGATGATCGCCGCGCTCTACACGGACAACTCTGACGTCTTTTGATGTGAAAGTGCTCAGAATTAATTTCACAAATTCACAAAGTGAGGCTTAAACAGTTGTAATTATATTTCAGCGGCAGATGAGTTTGGCGCTGTCATCTGTGACGTTTATTATCAGCTTCCATTTTCTATTATTTCATGTATTTTTGTTCAGCAGATTCAGGAGGAAAAAATTATATATTAATAATGGCGGCAGCGCGAGAAAAGCAGAACATAAATACGCAGGCAAGGTCCATGGAGAGGATGTGACTGGCGGCAGAAGACTGATGATCCGGAATCAAAGTTAATGCAAAGCAGAAACCAACTCCTCTGCAGTCTCTCCCACGCAAGGAGCCGGCCGGAAACCACAACTGATGCAAAGGAAAATGGAGAAAGTCCAGCGTTGAGGTAAAAGCTTTCAGTCTTCTTTATTGAACAATCATAGTCTATGACTAATGGCAACATGCTGGCCTGAAAGATGAGTCACAAACGCTATCTGTTCTCCTTAGGGAGAGCAGTGAGTGAGGAGACTTATAAGACACTCCTCTGGGTAATATGCAAATAAGGGAGATGGAACAATACTTCTGCACTGCCACCTATTGGAAGGCAGCATTCCTGTAAGTCAATGTTAGGCTCTTTCCCCGTTCTCCATTATTCTATCTCCCTTATTTGCCTGAAACATGTAAGACGGCTCACGCTCTGTTTCTTCATGTCTATCTGGATTGTTCAATAAAGACTGAAAGCTTTTAACTCAATGTCGGACGTTCTCCTTTTTTCGGGGAATCAAAGTTAAGGCATATTCACATGGGCAACATTTTTTTGATCCTGTAATATCTAACAATTGTTTTTGCAATTTTCATGCGTTTATGCGATTTTTTTTCTGCGTGTATTTCATCCAACTTTCATCCGATTTTTCCATCAAATTAATGCGTTCTATCACTGTCCAATTTTAAACCCTTTTTAGGTACGAAAATAAGACAGAAAAATATTTTGTGTTAATATAACTTAAATGCGGCGATGCCCAGTGTACACAGGGGAAAAATCAGAACGTCAGGTGAATCGCAAAATCAAGGTGCAGTCTTTCTGTACCAGTGGGGTGTTTGATGTTGTAAGACAAGAGGCATGTGTCTTATGGCCTGTACAACAGTTTTCTGGCATGCAAAATCACAATTTTGACACGTTCTAAATTTACGAATTTGAAGCTTATATGCCAAGACTCACCAACTTTTATGTTTTTAGTAGGCAGAGCCCAGCAATAAGGGGTGTGGCCACCTGTAAATTTTGTAACTGGTGCAGGTTTCTATCTGGCCCACGGAGGTGCTGCCAGATGAGACAAATGTATTAAGAGGCTTGTGCCCTAGTTTGGCACATAGTTTACTTGGAAAGATGAATGAGACGTCAGTCTAAGTGAATTTGCCCTGTTGTTCCTCTATTTGGGCTCTGTAGGAACATGTAGCGCAAATGTAGAAACAGAAAATCCACAGCATTTAATCCATGATCACACGTTGGATTTCACAGCAGATCTGAAATGGATTCATATGGAATCCATACCAATTCTATGTGGATTCTGCATAAAATCTATGGTAAAATCATAAAGAGTATCATTGAGCCTCATGGAAATTCTCACCGTACGCCATACAGCGTGGATTTTTCCAAATGTAAATTATAAATCTGCTTCATGAAAAAACAAGTAACATGTCACATCCTACTGTGTATTCTGCTCTGAATTCAGACACAGCAATACTGCTCACCAGACGTGACTCCACTCCAGTCACAGCTCTGAAGGTCTCTGCAAAAACTGTTGGTGCTCGATGATCCCATGTCGGGAGGGGTAACTGCATAGAATTCCAAGAAAAAAGTCCAGCACTGATCTAGTGAAACACATAAAAACAAAGCTTTATTTCATAAGTTTAAAACATTGTAAAGTCAGGACCCCTAGCTTAGCCCACTAGTTTCATACCACGCAGGGTCATGCCATTAATAAGAACCCTGTGTGGTTTGAAACTAGTAGGCTAAGCAGAGTGTCCTGATGTTACAATTTTCAATTTATGAAATCAAGCATTGGTTTTATGTTTTTCACTAGATCAGGGCTGGATTTTTCATCTTGGAATTTAATTCTGCTCTGAATCCTCACCTGTTAATCCACATGTGGATTTCTCCATTGAAATGGGCTAGATCTTTGCATGGATCTTCTGGGGTGGCTTCAGGTTCTGTGGGCCCTTAGGTGACAGAGTCTCTGTGGGCCCCTGAGGATAAGTAATCCATAGTATTTCCCTGGAAGATCCCTTTAAGAGGCATATTAGCATCACCTGGAAGAAATAGCATAGCTCTTAATAAGAAGCTGTGCATTCTCTTAGAAGTGATTTTGTCCAGCCTGTCCCTCAGCAGGCAGACACGTAGAATTTGTAAGAAAGCAGCAGAAGAGCTTTCCATCCATTCCTGTCTCGTCATGCACCAGTCATGTAGTGGACTGCAGGCTGCCTTCTCTGGTGCCCTGGTGACTGGCCCAAAAGAGCAGAGTAGCAGGAGTGGAGAGGGCATCAGAATGAGTCAGGTCCACATCTCTGACAGTGTTCCCTGCTTACCAGCTGGCTGCTCCTGGCTTGCAGCTCCAATCCCTGCTCTGCTCTGGCTTTTCTCTGATGCCAGCGCCACTGCACAGAAGAGAAGCTCATCGTAGGAACTACTCAAGCTGCCCGGCTCGCCCACAGTAAACACCCTCTAGCCATAGGCTTTATTCCCATGAGTGTATATTGGCAACCAACGATTTGAGAAGTAAGAACTCGTGAACGGGAGCACAAATCTAACGTTTGTGTGCCCGTTCAGATGGCATGGGCTCCGGCGCATATAAGCCAAGGCCGCCATGCCATTGCCCCTTCCCTCCCCCTCGCCGACTCTCCTCCCCTCTGGCTGTATGCAATGGGAGAGGGCAGGATGGGGGCGAAGCTAAGCTTATGCCCCCTACCTGGCCCTTGTCCGCAGCCAGAAATGGAGGAGGCGGGATAGGGTGGTGCTTAGCTCTGCCCCGTCCCACCCCCTCACATTGCAATCAGCTGGAGGGGAGGAGAGAAGAGGAGAGAGGAGGATAGAAGAGGGGGGTAGTTTAGCAGTCACACTGCTAAACTCCCTCCTACCTCCCCTCTCCGGCCGCTGTCATTGTCTCCCATAGGATGCTAGGCAGTGGCCGACATATTCCAGCCGAAAAGATAGTTCCAGGACTATCTTTTGGGCCCAACGTAAAAGCGTCTGGCGCTATATTGGCCCGGCCAGGTGCTCTTACGTCTCGGGAATACAGCCATGTTACATTGAAATCCAATGCATCAGATCATAGAGTATATCGACCGACCGTGAAAACGGCGAGCCGATATATGCTTGTGGGAAAGAACCCATAATCTGATGAGCACTGCTAGAATAGTGGGTAAAGCAATGTCTCTTTAGTCCGGATTTGAAGTGGGCCCCCAAAGCACAGTTGGCCCCAGGACATTCCCGGGTTTATCAGATGCTGACGAGGATAAGAAACAGAAGCTGTGAGTGGAGAGCTCTCTGATAGCACGCAGCAAAGCTTCTGCAAGTACATGTGTACACACGGTAGATAACAAGCTGCTTTCCTTGCAAAGTCATTTAACCCCTTCCGGCTGCAGCCTTTTTTTTTGCTTTAATATTTTCCTCCCCACCTCTGAAAAAATAACAACATTTATTTTTCCGGTGACATGTCTACATGAGGGCTTGTTTATGGCGGGACGAGTTGTATTTTTCAATAGTGCCATTTAATTAACCATATAATGTATTGGAAAACCTTAAAACATTTTATTGGTTGCTTTCAAACGGCCAGAATTATTCTGCAAGAATTTGCATTCTTGTGGAATGATCAGCACAAAAATCCACACTGCTAACATGTAGATTGTGATGCAAGAGAAAAATGGGAGAATTCTACAGGCAATGCGGCATCAAAATCCTCAATTAACTGTGCAGACTTTGGTGCAGAATTCTTCTTTGTCAGATTCTGCAATGTTCATGCAGAATAATGTGAAGCACCCATAGGCCTCTGGCAGGACACCCACTGGCGTTTTATTCTCTCTTGCGCTGCGAGAGCAAGTGAAAACACTCGCCTCGCAGCGCAAAAAAGACGCCGGGATGAGGCAAGGATATCACCAGTCTTTTCAATGGGGCCAGCGGCAGCAGTGCTAGCCACATTGAAAAGATAGGAAGAATACTGTGGACTTTTGCCACAACTATCCCATTGCTTTCAATGGGACCTGCACTGCTGCTGGTCCCATTAAAGGAGTGGTTTGTGGCAAACCCTGCAGTATGATTTTCGGAGAAGGGTTTGAAATATAAGCCCTTCCCTGAAAATCATCATTAAATGGTAAAAAAAGAAAAAAAAATTTACTCACCCTTCCGCCGCTCAGACGCATCCTCCGGCAGGCTCCCCGACACATGAATATCTAAGCCCTAGCTGTAATTGGCTGAGTGCTCAGCCAATAGCTAAGCACTAGCTGTTATTCGCTGAGCGCTCAGCCAATCAGCACAGCCCTTTCATGAGGCGGGGATTTTTAAATCCCTGCCTGCTGAAAGCGCTGGACACCAGTGTCAGGCAGCCAGCCGGAGGACGTGCCTGAGCAGCGGAGAGGTGAGTAATTTTTTTTTCTTTTTTTACCACTTAATGATGATTTTCAGGGAAGGGCTTATATTTCAAGCCCTTCCCCGAAAATCATACTGCAGGGTTTGCCACAAACAACTGCTTTCAATGGGACCGGCAACAGCGCCGATCCCATTGAAAGCAATGGGATAGCATGCTGCACTTCTGCCACAGCAATCACAGCTGTCACAGCTGTGGCAGAACTTTGCGGTATTCTCCTGATCTTTCCAATCGGGCTAGCGCTGCTGCCGCTGGCCCCATTGAAAAGACTGGTGATATCCCGACGTCATCCTGGCTTTTTTCTAGCGCTGCGAGGTGAGTGTTTTCACTTGCTCTCGCAGCGCAATAGAGAAAAAAGCGCCAGCGGGTGTCAGCCCCCAGTCAGACTTGCATTTTTATGTGCGTATGTTACCTGCATTTGCGATCCGCATCTATAAAGAACCAATGCTTTTCAATGGCAGTGGTCACATGCCTGATATTGACCTGCACACAAAAATATGCAGCAGTAAATATAGGGCAGCGGATTTTAAAACGCAGGTTACTGCGGCATCCACCTTGTTTGGATGTGAAACCAATGGATGTTGGCACATCCCGCAGCGTCGACCCCATTGAGAACATACAGTCAAGATCACGATCCTCTGGCACAGCTGTGACAGCTGTGGCAGAGGAGCGCGATGTTCTCCCATTGAATTCAATGGGAATTCCATCTTTCCCTCTCTAATTGTGTGAAAATGAGATATCATCCTGGCTCCCCGATATAAAGTGCCCCAAGAGGACATTTACTGCACATGATCAGGTACCCAACATCAGACGTGTAACATGTGAATGTCCCCAGGATCTTCTAGTCCTGCTGTGTGTTGGGGATTTGTTTCCTGTCCGTGGTCAGTATATGTGAGCAGGTCTTGCAGTTCTTAACATTAAAGGGATAAGTTCCTTTTTGTGTGTTGGAGGGCAATGCATTGCTGATAATAAAGTTCCTCAGACTTGGTGGTTGCCTGTAACACAGAAGCAGAGGGGCCTGGGAATATGATTTTCAGACGGTCATCCTTGTGTAGGGTAGGAAGACTGCAAAGAAACTTCATCATGCCTACACATGGATAACTGTCTGAAAACCATATTCCTGGACCCCCCTTCTGCGTTACAGACAGCCTCCAAATTTGAGGAACTTCACGGACTCAACATGGAACAGATGAGTGTTATCATACTGAAGGGCAACTTGAAGTTGCAGTGTCACAGGAGAATTTGGGAGTATAAATTTATGACCATTTTTGATACCCTCAAAATTAGAATGAACCTCGGAGTGGTGTTCTTGCATCAGTGGAAAATACAAAAGGTCTGAAGGAGGTCAAGAGGGTTGTCCTTGAGGAGGGCACCCGTTCAGGGGATGGCATCATCTCTCCCCCATGGGGATACCCAGGAGGGGTGCTTTTCCCAATCATTGTTTTAAAGACTTCGTAAAAGTTCATACATTGATTTGAAGGAATCATGCCATCCAATAGGTGGCGCTGCAGAGGTATTGTTTCATCTTTCTTATGTGCAGGTCTGAAGGAAAGATATACCACACAGGCCTGTCACTTTCTAGCACCAATGTAGAGATCATTAAACTGTCACGTTCCTTAACAGTGGACTGATTAAGTATTTACTTCCCTGCTCATCTTGTTTGGTATTGTTTTAAGTACAAATCAGTCTCCGATTTCTGTGCTTTTTCATGTGTGAGCATTTGTATATACTGTATATATCTTGTAGCACAGCGGGGGTTAAAGAGCACGCCAAACGGTCACTTTTCTTCTTGTTTGGATTTATTTATAGTCTTTAACAGAAACATAAATGACTAGGTCTCCAGAGAAATAATAAATGATAGCAACATCAAAAGTCTCTGTCCAAGTTTAACCCTCCACAGTCCGGAGGTGAAGCAGATAAATCCTCAGCTAAGGAGACCATACAAGTCCATAGAGTTGCACAGACCTGTGGATGTCCAGAGCGCAGCGGGTCCTTATGCCTTCAATCTCTCAGGCTCTAGTCCAAGGGCAGGCGTATCCCCCAGGGGTCCGGCTGGAACAATGCAGCGCCTCTCTACTGAATAAAACAGGAGTCACCGGTTAACTGCAGCCTGAATCTCCCAGGCACACACACCTCCCTCTACCTTCCACCTGTCTCCTTAAATGACATGCTGGACAGGTTGTAAGATCTGGCCTGGAGTGAAAGAGGACCAGACTACATCACAGAGGCTAATAACCTCTGTGACAAATACCTTCCACTCCAGACCAGCTTGCAATAAGATTGTGTATTTTTGTTAGCCATTAAAAGGTATCATATCTGCAGGATTACTTGGTTTTTCTTACTGAGAACAATCACATTGGGGAATAGCTGCAAACAGATTAATTTCTCCTGTGGGGGCACTGCAGGGAAACTGATCACTTACTACCAAGTTTGCCCACAGATCAAAGTTGATCGTCTGGAGTCTCAGCCTGGGAAACACTTTGTGCTTTTGTCAAAACACCCTTCTAACAAGTGGGAATTGTCTAGAACGGAGAACCTCCTTACAGGGTTTCATTGACCTCTGTGATGACAATTTATTGACCCTTTGTGTGATTGATTGTATTCATTTGGACACCGGAGAAACTTTTTCATCATCAGAACTCCCTTGAATGTTTCTAAAAAAGTAAATAAACCTGAATTTTGTCAAAAACTGAAAAAAAGAATCTGATTTCTCCTCAATTACACATTTTCTTGAAGGACGGAGACACTATTTACTCTATCTTATCTGGATAATTGGTCTCTTTTTTCTTTTTCGGATGCTGAACTGGCAGCTTTATATTTTTTCTTTTTGAAGAAGTAAAGTTTTCTTTCTTCCCTTTTTCTCTGAATGAAAGTAATGGTGGACCATGTGTGTGTGGGGGGGATCCTGATATCATCACTTCTGACTAAACTCCTCTAATTTGTCAGGAAGGACGTGACCTTTTTCTTGTAAGTAAAGGGCAGATTTTCCAGCGTCTTGAACACGTCTTATCTCGTTAGAAGGTTTCTCAGATGTAATGACATTTCCCGTTTCTTCTCCTCCACTTCTGTTTCCTTCCGTCTGTTCCCTCTGAGCATCCGGCAGTCATTAAAGAAGCCATCCCCTACGCCAAAAAGCAATTAGAGGCTCCGCCATGGAAAACAATGGCGCTCGGGCTCTGAAGACGCGTTCAGCTCGGTGACAATAATGGAAGGTCGTCAGGCGTCTTTGGGATCTCTAAGGGATAATTATGCTCGGAGGTTGCAGAAGTTGAGACACTCGGGGATTGAGGCTGAAAGAAAAGACATTTATTCCACGGCGAGTGCTTCAGAACTGCAGGTTCCAAGGAACAGTCAGAGGAAGGAAGGTTTTCAATTAGCTTGTTCAAGGATTTCAGCTGTTTATAGTAGCGGTTTTATAATAAATAGGTGGACTTGTTACAGGTGGAGCAGAATGTAGCGCAAAACTGCAGATTGTTTTCCAACTTTGCATTTGTGCTACCAGTTATGAAGCAAGGAGTAAGAAGTACAAACATCTAGTCCATGATAGCCCAAACACAAAATAATTAACCTGTTACAGATGGAGCAACACATAGTACACCACCATAGACCTTCTCTATAAATTTATTATACTTCACAGCTGCACTCTCTATTCTTCTGCTCGGTCACTGTGTACATACATTACTTATCCTGTACTGATCCTGAGTTACATCCTGTATTATACTCCAGAGCTGCACTCACTATTCTGCTGGTGGAGTCACTGTGTACATACATTACTTATCCTGTACTGATCCTGAGTTACATGCTGTATTATACTGCAGAGCTGCACTCACTATTCTGCTGGTGAAGTCACTGAGTACATACATTACTTATCCTGTGCTGATCCTGAGTTACATCCTGTATTATACTCCAGAGCTGCACTCACTATTCTGCTGGTGGAGTCACTGTGTACATACATTACTTATCCTGTACTAACCCTGAGTTACATCCTGTATTATACTCCAGAGCTGCACTCACTATTCTGCTGGTGGAGTCACTGTGTATGTACATTACTTATCCTGTACTGATAAACAATTCAGATATGTTCTCCTTTCTCTCTTTCGTATGATCACAGTTGAGATTAACATTTAACACTAAGTGCTACATTAGCGCGAGGATTGAATGGTCATTTACGATTGTTTGCATTGTATCTACAAATATGGATTCCTCTCCGCAGCCCTCGCCCCATCGTGACATCTTTGTCTTTTCCTGGACGGTAGCCTTTGCACTTTATTATTCCATGTGATATAAATGGCGCTTTGTGTTTGGCGTTTTAGTGAGAATAATAGAAGCATTCGTTCGGATGACAGATGAGTCTTGGCGGCACCACTGTGCTCAGCATGGGGCCGGCTATAAAACTGAAGGATTGTTAGATGACACTGCGCTGATTTCTATCGCCTGTATTAGAGTTGTTTCCGCCTGCGTTATCAACATCAATTCCAAATCTAAACAGCATAAGTGTGAGGCGGCCGCCATCATTGCCAGGACCCCATAAAGACCTCAGCCTTTCTCAGTGGGGACATTAGAGAGACACGCCATCTATTACTGCGATCGCCATGAGTGTCCGTTCCGGTCGGCTGCTTTCAGTTGAGCTTAAAGTACAGAAAATGCTGTCTGCGCTCCTGTTCCTGCAGATGTGTGACACACGGACTATCAGCAGCACCACGATCAGCTCCAGACTGCAACTATTGAGAGCGTGACCTGCTAATTCCTGATTATAAACCTAACACTTAAAAGTGGAACTCCGAGCAAAAACGCAGCTTTTACTTTCTGCTATAGTCAGAGACATGACATGAAGCTGTTGGGCCCAGTGCAAAATCTGTAACAGGGACCCAATGCTGCATCAAATTTTGGATTTTGATGCAGAATTACGCTTTTTATAATTTCACATCAAAATCCACATAAAGGCTGTGGATTTAGTTACAACATTTTCAGGCGGTTTGCTAAATTTGGTCAAAAAGGTTGTTTCTGTTCCAGTTAGTTTCAAACAAAGTGGAACTTTATCAATACCCCTAAAACTGGTGTAAAACTGTCTAAGAGCCATAAAAGCCCTGTACAGCACTGTCAGGTCACCTAGGAGGTTATCTAAGTACTTTTGGGTTGTTTTTATGGAAAAGTTAATAAAGAAGAAGGAGAAAGTGGAATAAGGAAAAAAGAAGAAAAAGAATAAAACAGGTAGTGGAAAAGGAGAGGAAGACAAAAAGAAAAAAAGAAGACTAAAAGGAAGAAGCAGCCATTTTAGTAGGATCGGCCATGATGAACCACCCGAGGTTCGGGTTGATGTCAAAGCAAACTTTTTGCAAAATTTGACCTGAAACAGGGTTCGACCATGTTGGTTCACTCAACACTAATCTCTTATTCTACTTGTATACCTAAATCTATGATGTTGTTATAGTAAAATCTGTAACATCAGTGCCATCTATCATAATGCCCATGCTTGTGGCATTAGGGCCTTGGTCCTTTTCATACACTAATAGCCTGGGTGTGACTGCCAACTCTACCCCACCTCTGTGTCTTTGTTGTAAGCTCGATTCTGGTACCGTGTCCATGTCATCATAGATTATGCTACATTATCAAATGCAATTTTCACTCCTGCTATAAAGCCAGAAAGGGGCAGAAATGTTATGAAACAAAGACACAGATGGTGTCCGTTTCACACAATATAGTATATGGTTCCATATCAGTGCCATTTTTGATATTTCAGAGAAAACCCTGAGACTGAAATAGGGACATAGAGAGAAACAATATATGAAGTAAGTCTTAATCTATGAGGGTTTAACCCCTTCAAGACCAGATATTTTTTTCTTTTTTTTAATGTTCATTCTTTGATTCCCGCTTTCCAAGAGCCATTTTATTTTTCCATCAATATACTTGTCTGGGGGCTTTTTTTGTGTAATGAATAATATATTTTAATGGTTCCAAAGTTGGGTACTCCAGCAGTTTCCGTGCTCACTACATCCTTACAATCAGGTGTTAATGTGATGTTTAATAAGTGTAAAAAGTCATGATGTTATTGTACATATTTCTCCACTACAAGGTGTGTTCTGGCAATATTTTCCAGCCCCTGGTATGTACAGGTCACATAGCAACAGTCAAGGGAGTGTTTAGCCATGCTTAGCAAGTATAGAGAGCCTGGGATTGGTAGTTTAGATCCCCATCACAAGTTGAGCTAGCTTGGCAGTATAAACGATAGAGAGTGGGTGGAGTTAAGCTAGTCTAGTCTAGGGAAGCCTGAGATAGAGACCAGGGAGGAACTAGAAGAACATGTTTACTTGAGTTTTCCAAGTGCAGAAGTAAGCTTCAGCTTCAGAGAGACCAGGGAGGAACAAGGAGAAAGCCAGTGCGGTGGGAAGTTGAATGTCTAAAGTGTGAGTACTCAAGAGCAAGAACGTTTTAGTAACAGAAGAGAGAGAGAGAGAAAAGGAAAGTAGAAGGACTACTAAGTGAGCCATTCCTAGGCACCAAGCAGAAAGGAAAGTAAGTCAGTCAGAGTCAGGCCCAACCAGGGAACAGAGCTAAAATGCAATGCACAGATAAATAAATGTATTTTCCTGCAACTAGTCCCTGAGGATGTGCAGAAGTAATCAATGCCTGCAGCTGTAATCATTTCTATTAAAGTCTATATGTAATGAGTCACGTTTATCTCTCATCTGCTCTTGAATAATAAAGCAGTTTTGGTTCACTGTCCGACCTGACTCCTGGAGTCACTTCCAACCATCTATTCCATCATCAACATCTGCACTGAGGTACCACATTAAGCACATTTTTGTTTAGTTTTCCACTTTTTGTAGTTATTATTTTGTTTGGAATAGGTCACTACTAGAGATGAGCGAGCACTCTCATTTAAGATTGCTACTCAATCGAGTAGCAGTCTTATCGAGTAACTGCGTACTCGCCCGAGCAGCATGCGGGGGGTTGGCGGTGTGGGAGCAGCCTTAAACAATCGTGCTCGCTCATCTTTAATCACTACCCATACACGGATTGTTGTCATGACAAGACAACATCTTCCCCTACTCGACTCCGTGGGTAGCGCCTACTGGGGTTTCACCATCTTACCCTGCCCGACCCCACGGCAGCACGCAGTGAGAACTACCAAATTTTGCCACTGTGTAGCACCATGTCCAGACCACATTTACCACCTTGCCAGGAGGAGCAGCAGAGTCACTGTGACTACCACCTCAATTTCCATCACTGCTTAACGCCTCCTAGGTCTCGCCTGTTTCAGTACCATATATTACCCTGAAAAAATTTTGAATATTTTTAAGTGGGATGAAACGAAAAAAAACAAAAACATCAGTAGAACATGTATGGGACCATCTGGGATGCCAACTTTTACAGCCTATGAGTTTGCACAATCTAGAGGCTCAGCTACAGCAAATGTGGACCGATATGCTGCAGGATTCCATACAGGATCTGTATACCTCCATCCCTGCCTGTATCACATCTTGCATTAAAGTTAGAGGTGGCCCAACGAGGTGCTAGAGTCTCCATACCCACCTGTATCACATTTTGCATCCAAGCTAGAGGCAGCCTAACTGGGTACTAGAGCTTCCACACCCACCAGTATCACATATTTCATCCAAGCTAGAGGCAGTACAACAGGGTACTAGAGCCTCCATGCCCGCCAGTATCACATCTTGTATCCAAGCTAGAGGTGGTACAACAGGGTACTAGAGCCTCCATGCCCACCTATATCACATCTGTATCCAAACTACAGGTGGTACAACAGGGTACTAGAGCCACTATGCCCCCCGTATCCCATCTGGTATCCAAGCTAGAGGTTGTACAACAGGGTACTAGAGCCTCCATGCCCACACATATCACATCTTGTATCCCAGCTAGAGTCGGTACAACAGAGTACTAGAGCCTCCATGCCTGCCCGTATAACATCTTTTATCCAAGCTAGAGGCAATACAACAGGGTACTAGAGCCTCCATGCTTGCCTGTATCACATTTTGTATCCCAGCTAAAGGCGGTGCAACAGGGTACTAGAGCCTCCATGCCTGCCCATATCACATCCTGTATCCAAGCTAGAGGCGGTACAACAGGATACTAGAGCCTCCATGCCCACACATATCACATCTTGTAATGCAACAGGGTACTAGAGCTTGCCTTCAAAGGTTCAGTTGTCCACAGTAAATTCTCCTTTTGCTCTGATATTGTAATCACTTACTTATATCAGCGTTACAATCACACAGAGAAAGTTTCATTACATTCTCACAACTTTTAGGGGAGGGATTTTTTTTATAATGAGTATATGTTGTTTTTGTATGTTTTTATTTATTTTTTAACTTTTTAAATATTTCTATTTAGTCCCCTTAGGGGACTTGGACTTGTGATCATTTAATCGCTTGTACTACAGTATATGATGCACTACCTCAGTAGTGCTGTATATAGTGATTTTCAATTATGCCTATTAAGCCCTGCAAGAAGCAGAACTTGATAAGCATCCATGCATGGCAACTGTGGGAGCCTTCACTAGGCTCTAAGCTAGTTTATGGGCACCGTGCGATTGCTTCACAGCAATCCCCTCTGGGTAACTGTTCAGATGCACAGTGGACTTTGACTGCAGCATCTAAATAGTAATATGCGGCAACTTGAGATAGCTACTGGTTGCAAATGTCTGTCAGCTGTCAAAAACAGCTGATAGCTGCTGGGTGTGGAGTGGATTCGGCTCTCGAGCCCGCTCGATAATCCCTTCACCACTGCACAATTTACCATTAGCATTCGTAAAGTGGTAAACAAACCAAATTCACTTACACCAGAAAACAATCCACATGGAATTCCTATTATGTCTGGGACTTTCACTGCAATCTGTGGCTGTATTCACACCAAAATCCGCAACAAGCTCATGTAAGGATTTCACAGCGAATTTTGCTATGGAATTTTAATGCAAATCCACAGCATAAACTTTACTTTGTGTGAAAGTAGCCTAATGAGGCCAATGAGCTGAACCACGGAGGGGGCACATTTCATGCACTCAAAGCTGCATCTCTCCTTCCTCATGCTCCTCGGCAAAAGAAGGAAACATATTTTATCTTTGGCCTAAAAGTACTTAAATACCCTCCTAGACGATATAAGAGTGCTACACAAGGCTTTATGGCTCTTTTTATACACCAGTTTTAAGCATACTGGTGAAGTTCCGGTTTAGTAAACTGGCCAAACTAGACTTTCGAAAGTTTGCTCATCACTAGTCCCAGGATTGTGCGTAGATGTATACAGTTGGAGGCCCATGTCTGAACCTAAATATACATTGCACCCCTATATAACTATTACTACTCCTATGATTCATCTCGCTTTTGTGTAACATTATATTACTTCTTCGTTTACAGGTTTCAATTTATTGATCAAAATCCAGAAAATTACAGCAAAACTTCCTGTGACTTTCCGGTGTGAAAACACGATGAATGTCCTTTTTTATTGCTGCTTTTTACTGCTCATCAGTCCGGAGGGAGACTCGGTGTTTGGCCATTTGTTATTCAGCCGGTGTAACCTGTCTTCGGATTTACCTTCACCTATCTCTCATACACATCCCAATCAATGCATCTAATCAATCACTGTCTTATCTGACTGGCACTGTGCAAAGGAGAACAAAGAAAATCACTTGCAGATGTGTCCAAACATGCAATCATTTCTGAGACAAGATAAGAGGGGCAGTGGGTGGGGGTTGGGGGGGTCCAAAAGTATTTTTTCATGCCACAACTTAGTAAAAGTTTTCTTTCTATTTGCCATTGTGACCCATGCACCAAGGCATCGCACCCTGACATAATTCTGAGTTTAAGCTTTGTTTTATTTAATGCACCAGTTAATTAAATGGCATTTTCCAACCTGGTTTTAGTACAGTCTTGCGAGAAGGTACATGCCCCCTACAATTTCCAGATGGCATTCTGATCTCTAAATACTATTTAATATTGTACGAAGGGAAATTATTGTATTATAACTGCAGTTGAATCTAAAGTTAAAACTTCTTAAATTCCTACAGTGTTGTAACTGCATCGAGGCTGCAGCCCCTCCCACCCCATGGTGGCCTAAACCTGGAAAATTTTGCCGATGGGGCAGGATTATCAGCAAAATCTATTCCTATTGGCCACCGTGAATGTGTTGGGCTTCAGCCACATTGTGGTTTTCACACTGTGTGACTGTATTCTAAGGGATTGTATTCAATGCCCAAAAAGTAACATTTCCAATGTTTTAATCTTATATGAGTCCTGGAACAAATCTTGTGTTTTGGAATTGCATTCATCCATGGCTGAAGCAGTTTTCTTGCCTTTCAGATTCCAGGATAACGTCCAGTGTGGGTGAGCTGGTTCAACTTTTTTCCTGCAGACAGGACTTCTGCTGCTTGGGTTAACACCAAGGGGTGGAGCAGGAACTAGATAAAAGCTCAGTTTCTAACAAACTCAGGGTGAAGTTACAGCTTGGCAGTGCAGGATAGGACAGGCTGCAAGCTGAGGTCCAGTGTGGACCAGTTGGGTCTGTCACTTTGTCTGCCGGAGGAAGAGACGCCTTCCAGACGCCCCAAGAGGGATTAGTGACAGAACCCTGTGGGTTGTGAACCCCAAGCTTTGTGGACTGTATATAATTTACATTGTTGCATGCTGTGAAACAAAGGCTGGCAGGAGCCAGAATCAAAGAGAATCCATGTCTCTGAAGCATATTTTGTGTGAGGTGGCCATTGCGGTATCCCCAACTTGCCCATACATATAACAAAAAAGTCCCACTTATAAGGTATATATCAAACAGAAGAAAAGCAAACTGGAGTGCAGGACTTATAAAAAAAAAAAAATATATATATATATATATATATATATATATATATATATATATATATATATATATATATATATATATATACAGAAAAGTCATGCATCCAAAAAGAAAAGACACAGAAGTACAGACAAATCTAAAAACACATTAAATCAAAAGAATCCCCACATAATGAGTCCCTGAGAGCTTACTATAAATCCATATAAGTGTATACTACTAGATATGTCCAGGGCAATAGCCTTCAATGCATCTCCAGTATCACCCCCATCCAGGAGGAATTCACCAAGACAGAATATTTCTTTTAGTTATATAAGAACTAGTCACCAAAAAAGAAAATCACTTAAAATCACTAATTCTATTAATTTTGCTTAAAAACACCAATTTTGGACAGACTCACACATATGGAAAGTAAGGTGGGGATTTAGTTAGTAGATAGAAACCAGAAATCCTTACACCTCATAACTAGAGATAAGCGAGCCTACTCGGTAAGGCAGTTACTCGAGCGGCAGCACTCTTCTCATGTAACTGCTTAGTGTTCCGAGCAGGCTCTGGTGGGCTGCTGAGGTCGGGGGGAGCAGAGTGGAGCTGGAGGAAGAGTGAGAGATCTCGCTCTCTCTCTCTTTCCCCCCACAGCCCACCCGAGCCTGCTCGGAACACTAAGCAGTTACATGAGAAGAGTGCTGCTCGCTCGAGTAACTGCCTTACCAAGTAGGCTGGCTCATCTCTACTCATAACCCATTCCTCGTGATTGTATTTCATTCCTGGTACCACATATCCACCCAACCAATTTAGGTATTGGTCTAATATGTACGACAGCCCTCACACCGCAATTGAGCAGTAATATCACTGATTGGGAAGGCACTTCCTTTTTGAATTTGTCTGAAAGCCTCCTCATTGGCTCTACAGACTACAGATTGTATAATGACAACCTATGTATATAGAAATCTAAATTAATCCATAAGTCTAGAAGAGAGCAGTGATTCTTTTTATTTTATACATTTCCACACTGTCTTCAAAGCTCAAATACACTTTCGGTGTGTGTATATATATATATATATATATATATATATATATATATATATATATATATATATATATATATATTAGCAATCTTAGTATTGTTTGTTCACCCCTTATTTCTAGTTAGTACCAAAGTACCCAGATATCGGGGTTAATCCTTCCAAATCCACCACTTGACTTGAATAATCCCTGGGGACTAGTCAGACTTTAGGGAGAGCAAAGAAAGCGAGTGTGCCTAACTGGTGTAAAGGCTACACTCTATTGTTCACCCAGTCTGTCAATTTAACTCCTGATCCACAAAAACAAAGAGTGGAGATGAAGGGGTTAAATTAATCTGGATCGTGAGAGTAGGCACTTATGCAGTCCCAAACTAACACTATACCCGGTCCCTTTCTCACTGTGACAGTTAGTTAGTAACAATGTCAGTTTTTTTCTATATTCAGCACTGAAAGTGGAGATGAAGGAGTTAAACTAATCTGGATTGTGAGAGTAGGCACATATGCAGTCCCAGACTGACACTACACCTGGTGCCTCTCTCACTGTGACAGTTTGTAACAATGTCAGATTTTTCTGTATCCAGCACTGAAGGGGTTAACATATACCCATCTATAAGTATCGTGCATACCGGCGCTATTAATAAACTCCTCACCCAGGTCCCCATATATTATACTCCCTATCCCCAGATCGATCAGGGAGGGGAGGGGTTTTTGGCATTAGACGTATATCATATTTCCTAAGGGCGGACACCCACTGGCGATATTTTCTATCTTGCGCTGCGAGAGCAAGTGAAAACACTCGCCTCGCAGCGCAAGAAAGATGCCGGAATGAGACTGGGATATCGCCAGGCTGTTTAATGGGGCCAGCGGCAGCGGCGCTAACCCCATTGAAAAGATATGGAGAATACCGTGGACTTCTGCCACAGCTGTCACAGCTGTGACAGCTGTCACAGAAGTGCAGCATGCTATCCCATTGCTTTCAATGGGATTGGTGCTGCTGCTGCTGCTTATATTTCAAGCCCTTCCCTGAAAATCATACTGTAGGGTTTGCCAAAAACCACTGCTTTTAATGGGACCGGCAGCAGCGCCTATCCCATTGAAAGCAATGGGATAGCATGCTGCACTTCTGCCACAGCTGTCACAGCTATGACAGCTGTGCCAGAAGTCCACGGTATTCTCCATATCTTTTCAATGGGGCTAGCACTGCTGCTGCTGGCCCCATTGAAAAGACTGGTGATATCCCGGCGTCATCCCGTCTTTTTTTCTCGTACTGTGAGGTGAGAGTTTTCACTTGCTCTTGCAGCGCAATGGAGAAAAAAACGCCAGTGGGTGTCCGCCCTAAGTGAGAATTCTGGCTGGCTAGTTCGGCGCTTTTTACCGTGATTAATTGCTGGCTAACTGGGCACAGTTGTAGCCGTCTGATGGAGGGTATCGGGTGGCCCACTACACTGCACTGACGGAAGAAACTAACTCACTAAACTGCATCAACGCGTTTCTACAGCCAGCTAAACGCTGACTGTGTCATCAGGATGAAAGAAGGAGAGAGTGTGCGGGAGGGGCCATGATGACTGGCAGCATTCCCAGAAGTGAGTGCGGCTCGTCAGATCATGACAGCGCTTATATTTAGCAAGCCCCTCCTTCCCTTGCTCTCGGGAGACTCCCCTTTCCACCAATCCCAGGTCCAAATCGCCACCTAGGACTTCCCCTTTATCTCCGCCAGATATGTAACAGGAGCTGTATATTCGGCGATTAGACATCAGCACTGGACAGCTCCCCCTGCTGCTACAATATGTTAAAGCAGGGTTTCAGTCAGAGGATCAGCACTGGACAGCTTCCCACATACGTTTGTACTGCTGTGCCTGTCTAATGCATATTTCAGCAGGGGAAATAAAGTGACCTAAATGTCATTAAGGTCATTTGTAAGGTGGTTTGAAAAGGGGGCCCATTTCCTAAAAGGGATGCAGAAAAACAAAAAACCTGTGTGTGTATGAATTCCTCAAGGTTAATTTGTCTGGTCAATTGTGCAACATTTCAATTGTAGGAATCGGACAGCATGATTCCTCATTCCTTAAGATTAGAGGACTGGATAGGCACAGGATTTTTAGTAGATAAACCTGTAATTTCAGCCAATTCAACTCCCAGGATTTGCACGGCATAGTCAGGGAAGTGGTAATCTTTCAAGCACTCTATTCACATGGGATCTATTCTATCTCTTTATCCCTATAGGTCTTTGTTAGATGAATGATATATAGGAGATCTGCTCATTCAGGCCCTTTGGAGAGCAAGTTTGTAATCTATAAATCCACATGCACTCTTTCTGCAACAATTTCCTGTCAATATTTCCTCTTCTTCCCTTAGACCTTATAACTCTTTGCCCTGAAATCGTAGCACACTTGGATCGTTGTTGTGACAACCCCTCACGTGGTTTGCTAGGCTAGTGTGTTCACTCCTCCGAATATTCCCCACGTGAGCTAGTATCCTTCTTCTAAATTGTTGTTTGGTCTTGCCCACATACGAGCCCATAGGGCAGGGGCAAGTCGCCATATATACTAACCCTGAGGTTTTACACTTAGGGAAGTCACCAATCTCATATGACCTATTTGTATTTGAACTCACAAATGTGGGGCCTTTTTTTAATATATAGGCAGGCCTTGCAATCTGAGCAGGGATACGTGCCCCTGACTTCTCTGGAGGTTTGGAGGAAACTGCGTGTCCCAGATAATGCAAAGAGTTTTTTGATTTAATGTGTTTTTATATTTGTGCGTATTTCTGTGTGTTTTTCTTTTTGCATGTATGACTTTTCTATATTTAATATATATATATATATATATATATATATATATATATATATATATATATATATATTATAAGTCCTGCACTCTAGTTTGCTTTTCTTCTTTTTGATATTATTTTACAGTGCCAGCAATGTGAGTCAGATTTTAACAAATCTCATCCTGAGGCCTTAGTCAGACGGGCGTTTTTTCGCGCGATTTGCGGGTCGCATGACGGATGCGCATCCGCAAATCGCGTGACCGGTGCGCGCAAGTCGCCCGCAAATCGCCTGAAAATCTGCTCCTAGCCGCGTTTCATTAGAAACGGGCCGGAGCTGTCCAGCGCATTGCATTCAATGGAGACGGCAATACAGCCGTCTCCATTGAAAGCAATGCGCTGCGGGCGAGCCCGGGATGAATTGTCGGTAAAGGCTTAAATATATAAGCCCTTACCTGCAATTCATCCTAAAATGT
This sequence comes from Eleutherodactylus coqui, assembly GCF_035609145.1. NCBI lineage: Eukaryota > Metazoa > Chordata > Amphibia > Anura > Eleutherodactylidae > Eleutherodactylus > Eleutherodactylus coqui. The sequence goes on from NC_089846.1 coordinate 86,009,038, forward strand.
GTAAAAATAAAAAAAAATTGTATGCTCACCTGCCTGCAGCCGCAGCTCCGTGCGGCCGTCCTGCAGTGGGTGTGAAGGGGGTGTGAGTCAGACCTGCCCCCTGATTGGCTCAGCGCTGAGCCAATCAGAGGCATGCCTCACTCACACCCATTCATGAATTCATGAATGGATGTGAGTCAGACCTGCCCCTGATTGGCTCAGCGCTGAGAGGCAGCAGTCACTCACCCATTCATGAATTCATGAATGGGTGTGTGAGTGTTTTCAGCCTCTGATTGGTCAGGCTGTGACCAATCAGAGGCAGATCATTCAGCAGGCGGGGATTTTAAATCCCCGCCGGCTGAATAGTGCCAAGAAGCAGTTCAGGAAAACTGACAGCGGCCGCGGCTGGACTCCGGCTGCAGCGGAAAGGTGAGTATACAATTTTTTTTTATTTTAACACATTTTAGGATGAATTGCATGGAAGGGTTTATATATTTAACCCCTTCCCGACAATTCACCCAGCGCACGCCGGCAATACAGCCGCTCCATTGAAAGCAATGGGCAAACATCGTTCTTCTCTGCCACAGCTGTTACAGCTGTGGCAGAGAAGAATGATTTGTCTTCTATATGTTCTCAATGGGGTCAGCGCTGCTGCCGCCGGCCCCATTGAGCGCATATACAGAAGAGAACAGGAATCGCAGATCGCAGATAGGTGCGATCTGCGATTTTTTGTTCTATAATTTATCGGACGAGCGCATAAAAAGCGCTCATGTGTCCGATACCATTGCAAAGCAATGGTTTTATAAAATCGCCGGACGCATGCGCATGCGCAAATCGCGGCAATAAACGCCCGTCTGACTGAGCCCTGATGCAGCAAAAAATCCAAACAGTGAACTGACCCGTGGGGTGGAATTTAAATGAATTCTAAACCATAATAGGGTATACATTGAACTTATATATGAAGAACTCCTTAATAACCCACTTTACCATATTATACACATTTTCCTTAACCTCCAACTTATGAGAAGTCATTACTAATTCTCCTAACTTCAACACCTCCTTTAACCCCTTGAAATAAGGAGCTGATGTTTTCAAATGACTACTAGCTCTTCCTGGGTTGGTTTCTAAGTTCTGATATAAAGCCCCACCCCTGAGTACCATGTTACCCCCAGAATAGTAATATGCCGTATCTGTACATGATATGCTGAATTTCTATAGTCACTCTAAATCACTCTTGTCACTTCCTGCAGAGGTCACCTCTTTCAAATAAATTACACAAGAATCCTCAAAAATGTTAAATTTAGTCAAACATTACTTGAAATTAATCACTGGCTGATACTTGAAGGGTTAATGTTATCTTCTGCTTATTCAGATCTGTTTGCTCTGTTTTTCCCCATGTTCTGTATTTAACTGTTGCTTTTATGGTGTCACAATAAACCTTTTACTTCCCCATCTATAAAGTCTTGCAGTTGCCTTTAAAATCTTGCAGGCTGGAGACGGATAAAGATCCGACTTGGAAAAATTATCGCAAAGATAATTCCGTTGACATCTCTGCTGAAAAATGGTTTATAACAAAAATGTGCTCTATATGCTAAACAGCGTAATAAATAGATATTCTGTCCCTTCACTCACAGTCGGTTATAGTAGATATTACCACACATCCAAAACGCTGAACCGGTGGAACGTTTTATAGATATTCCAAGGTGAATGTTGGTTTTATGTGTCAGAAAATGAATGTAGGAAACCTGTAATTCCGGACCATCCAGAACTGCAAATTCATATTAGGTGGTTAAACTTATTGCTCATAATTCTGCTACATTAAGGGCACGGCCCCATGATGTGGTAACGGCATACACCTGAAACCTCATCCACCCCTGGCAGCCAATGACTGCACATTATTGATGGCGCTATCGGGTGGGTTCTCGACTGCATGAGGTTACAGCATCATGGAATTGAACCCTTATATGCTTAATTACTTTTCATCGGGTCCTATTAAAGGGGATGTTTAGAAATGCAACAAAATGGAGTCTGTCTGCACAGCCTGTGGAAACCTATCCTGGTAGAGGAGAATGCAACTGAGGACTGGAGGGGGGAGATTCAGAGCCGGGGAGGAGCCTAACTGCACATTGTTCAGTTTTGTAAGGCTAATGTAAGACTCACGGAGACTTCTTACATCAACTGGATCTCTATAAGGAGAACTGGTACCTTCCAGATGCTTAGAGAGAAAAATGTAGACAAATTATCGAAGAGTTTAACCCCTTAGTGACGGCGCTATCGTAAAACTACGTCCCTCCATACAGCGCGGGCATCAGCTGTTTATTACAGCTGACACCCGCGGGCAATAGCCGCGCTCGGCCGTTCAGGGCTATTAACCCTTTAAATGCCGCTGTCAATTCCGAGTTTTTTTCGGAGTAGGAAAAAACAAAAATTGAAAAAAGCTCCGTCACTAAGGGGTTAAGCTGCTGTGACATCACACGTGGGTTTCGGTCAAATAAGCTATTGTGACATCACAAGTGGGTTTCAGTTAGGTAAGTGCTGTGAGATCACAAGTAGGATAGGTACAAATTGTAAAATGTAGAGAGAGTTGTGTTTGTAGGGTATCTACTAACACATCTCTTTCTCTACATGTCACAATTTGTAACTTAGTGACTTTTTGCATGCATTCAACGTTGTAGCAAATACAGGAAAATACATTTTGTAATTTCTTTTTCTGTTATCTCAAAACATTGAAACAACAATGAAAAATGTTTGGAGCAGAGTTACTCAGTTTCTTATGGAGCAGTAAAGCCGCCAGGTCTATTTGTGAGCAAACTGTTCACATCAAGAATGGTTTTGTAATGTTTCCTTATCCTACAGCTGTTTAGAAAAAATTAAGTGGTTTCCAAAACACAAAGGTAATTAGAAGGAGCCCGTTGAGAAGAAGCCGAGATAGTTGATATCATTCCAGCATCTCAGTAGCAGACATGACAGGGCTGTCGCCAAGTCAGAATTTGGAACCTTTTCTTATACCAAGCAACAGTGACAAGGATACACATCAACAAAGACCAAAGTAGCACATCAACACGGACCAGCGGTGAGCAGCGCCTTCACAGTCACTCTGCCTCTTGTTAATTGTTCTTTATTTTACTTTCAAAGAAAGATTGAGGATAATTGCAAATGGCATCGAACAGGAAAGCTACTTTTTGCATTTGCACAATTTTGGCAAATTTATTAAAGTTAGACATTTTGACAAACTTCCATTCTTATCAAGACGTGTTTCTAACATCTGGCAAAGACATTTGTAAGGATCAGGCAAAAAAGATTCCGAGATATTAACAAACTGGACGAGTAAAATGTTTTCAACATAAAATCTTCAATCCAAAAAATCTAAAACGGTAAATTAATTACAAACGTTTCTTGATTCATTGGCTCCAAGTGGAAATCAGCCTAGATAGAATAGACCTCTAGTTATTTTTCATTCTAGCAGCTGAACCCCATAATCCTCTTCTTCCTTTTATTACATAAAGCAGATTAAGGGGGACCCCAAAAATTTGGGTTAATACACTCCTCTACATTGAAATTGCTACACTAAGAAGGACGTCTTAAGCTTATGCAAATCAAGGAAGCAGAAGGTGTCACTAAGATATACAAATATTCCAATTTTGAAGCACCAACTCGAATCTTTGGCATGTGGGAGGGGCTTTAATGGCATAAAAGCAAGATTGAAAGCAAGTTTTTTTCAGCCACATGAAAACCTCAAAAATTGGATAAGGTCTGATGGTATAATTGTGTGATTCCTCCTTTTTGTCGAAGTGCTAGTTGTCACCACTTATAAACTGACATGGACAGTGCCCTTGAACGGAGAGACCTAGGTTTATCACTCTGGCAGTTCGCCACACACGTAGGCTTGGATGTCAGCATTGTTTAACATTGTATATCCCAGAGGTTGGGTGGTCAAAAACGAACTCGTATGACAGCAAGAGGTGCACAGAGGCGAACCTCTGCACAGACGGATGCTCAAATGAGAAGATGGTGTGTAATGATACATTCTGTATTACATGTGCAATTGGACGTCACACCCCAAGCTTATGGTGTTGAATAGTGTCTACATAAACCATCAGAAGGTGCTTGGACAACAGCAACTATAAGCCAGACATCCAGTGACAGGTGTTCCCTTGACCTCATACAATCACTCTCAAAGGCTATAATGGTGCAGAGTAAGGCGGTAATGGAGGCTGGAATTGAGGTCTATCCTCTTTAGCGATGAGTCCCACTTTTGTCTTGGATGCAATGAGAGCCTCAGATTGACGTGGAGACCACATAGACAATGTCAAGGAGAGACCTTCATGAGGGAACGTCACATCAGTCCTACTCATGGGATTTTGGTGTGGGGTGGAATAATGTATGTTAGCTGGACCCTGAAAGTCTTCATTCCAGGTACAGTAGCAGCTCCGCATTATGTTGATTTGGTCATGGATCCAGCGGTTATGGACATTTCTCAGAAGTGCCCCAGGAGCCGTTTTTGGTCATAAAATGAAAATAATTGCCAACCAATACTCTTGCTTGAAAAAGGAGGTGCAAACTTAAAACCTGAACTTTAATTGCTATACATATTAAAGACCCATGTTATGCAAAAAATCTTATTAAAGGGGTTGTCTCACGGCAGCAAGTGGGGTCATACACTTCTGTATGGCCATATTAATGCACTTTGTAATGTACATCGTGCATTAATTATGAGCCATACAGAAGTTATTCACTTACCTGCTCCGTTGCTAGCGTCCTCGTCGCCATGGATCCCTCTAAATTCGCTGTCTTCTGGCGTTTTTAGACGCGCTTGCACAGTCCGGTCTTCTGCCTGGTGAATGGGGCCGCTCGTGCCGGAGAGCTGGTCCCGCGTCGTCATCGTAGCTCCGCCCCGTCACGTGTGCCGATTCCAGCCAATCAGGAGGCTGGAATCGGCAATGGACCGCACAGAGCCCACGGTGCACCATGGGAGAAGACCCGCGGTGCATCGTGGGTGAAGATACCGGCGGCCATCTTGGAGAAGGAAGAAAGAAGTCGTCGCAGAGCGGGGATTCGGGTAATTAATATATATATATTTTTTTTTAACCCATCCCTTGGGTTTGTCTCGCACCGAACGGGGGGCCTATTGAAAAAAAAAAACCCGTTTCGGCGCGAGACAACCCCTTTAACACATTTCTGGCACGTCAGCGCACCCTTAGTCATGGACAAATTTTTTTCACTTCATGTTTTTTGCTTGGTTAAGCGTGTGCATGCTTTATCTCGTATCTCGCAGTCTTGAAGCTTTGGTTGGTGAGCAGGTCATGTTCTTGTCTTTGCATATGCATGTTGCTTGTGCAACTCTGAGCAGCCTGCATGGCCTCCATGTGCCACCATGGTCTGCAGCAGCTCCGGACGTGTCTCCCATCGAGCACATCTGGTACGACATCGGTCAGCAAATGCAAAGAGAGCTGCAAGCAGTGCATCTTGATGATTTGCATGTCCTGGTGCATTCAGCGTGGCAGAACATTCCTCAGACAACCAATAAAAACCTCAGTGATAGCAGCCATGGCATGTAAGTATGTATATTCCTGCACATGTTGCTCATACTTGATACTGAATAAATCAAGATGCTTTGGATATTTTTCATCATGCGCATATTTTTAACGTCTATCAATTCTGCGATTACCATAATTCTACGACTTTTCCTTCTTGAAGTTGAGGAATATACTTTAAACTCATTAATTTCTAGCAATTAGGCCATATCCAAATCCACATATACATAAAAAACAAGGTAATGTTTTACCACTCACCTGGGGAACCAGGGGTGTAAGTGTAGTGGGTGCAAAGGATGCGGTTATAACCGGGCCCTGGAGCTGTACAGTGACCATATGGTAGCTCTTCCGTATATTAATAGACCAGTACTATGAAAGAAGCATTACAGTTGGGGCCCTGTTACAGATCTTGAATTGGGGCTGCTTCAGGTTGTGCCTCTGTGAGGAACCATTATAGCCCACAGCTGCTTTAATAATTCTGCTGGTCATTTTCGGAAACAGTGAACAAGCTTGTGGACAGATACCCTGCTTGAGCTTAGGCAGCTGCCATACTGTGTTTTAGTGTAGATTTGCCTTATACATTAGTAAAGAGCCTTCCGGCCTCCATTGGGCAGGTATACGTTAGAATGCCTTGTATTGTTGTATGGAATAGCACAACTGACTGTAAAGGCAATACTGCAGGGTGTAGAGAGAGACAAGGTAGTGGAAAAAAGCCAAGGTAGAATTACTGTGTAACCAGAAAACAGGCCGAGGGTCGGGGCAGGGAACAGGCAGAGTAAACATGGCCAATAAATAAGCCAAGGTTGAGAGTGGAGAAGTCACGGAAAGCTGGGGAAGACAGGCACAGATCAAAGCCAGGAGAGCGGACAGAACAGAAAACACTTTTGTATGCTATAGGGAATGATTGTGCAGGCTATATCTGCTGAATGTGGGAGACTATAATAGGGTAGGACTCATCATGATTGGCTGGGGATGGAAAAGCTGGGTGCTTATGTTAGCCTATTAAGAGGCGACCTTCAAACGACAAAGAGAGAGGACAGATCACAGCAACTGCAGTGTTTGCTCCTGGGGACAGAAGCAGGATATGGGGATCCTGATTAGTAATGAGGGATTTTTTTTTTAATAACCAGGTCAGAAGTGATCAGCCTGATTCTCCAAAAATAATCAGGATTTGGAATGACCCAATCTCGATTCTCATTAAAGACAATGAGAATAAAATCGAGGTTCACTAATTTTGCCTCCCGAGGATCCCTAATGTGGAGGTGCTGGTGCCTCTTCAATGAATGTGGCTCAGTGGTTAGCACTGCTGTCTTGCAGTAGTTCAAATCTCCTCAAGCACAACAATTGCATAGCCTTGAAAAACTAAAAAACTCCATCCAGAACTTGCCCAGATTTGAAACTATAGCTCCAGCACTATAAAGCAGCAATGCTAATACCTGCGTCACTTAAAGGGGTTGTCCCGCGAAACAAAGTTGGGGTATGCACTTTTGTATGGCCATATTAATGCACTTTGTAATGTACATTGTGCATTAAATATGAGCCATACAGAAGTTATTCACTTACCTGTTCCGTTGCTGGCGTCCCCGTCTCCATGGTGCCGTCTAATTTTCAGCGTCTAATCGCCCGATTAGACGCGCTTGCGCAGTCCGGTCTTCTCCCTTCTGAATGGGGCCGCTCGTGCCAGAGAGCTGCTCCTCGTAGCTCCGCCCCGTCACGTGTGCCAATTCCAGCCAATCAGGAGGCTGGAATCGGCAATGGACCGCACAGAAGACCTGCGGTCCACCGAGGGTGAAGATCCCGGCGGCCATCTTCGCAAGGTAAGTAAGAAGTCACCGGAGCGCGGGGATTCGGGTAAGTACTATCCGGTTTTTTTTTTAAACCCCTGCATCGGGTTTGTCTCGCGCCGAACGGGGGGGGGCTATTGAAAAAAAAAAAAAAACGTTTCGGCGCGGGACAACCCCTTTAAGACAATATAAAAATGCCATTCAGATGTTGCCCTTGGACAGATAGGAAACATGGTCTGAGCTGCAAGCAGGGCATGCTTAGAGATTGTAGTACTGTTTCCAACAGAACTTCTCATTACGTCTAAACACTCCCCGCTGACATAGGAACGTGAAACGGAACTGAACAAGAAGTGTGAAGTGAGTGATTCTCAACAATGATTTACATGTCTAAACAGGCTGCACGAGTGTTAACGAGTTAGTGGTGGGTGACGTCAAATGAGAATTGGCTCATCTAAAAGGGGCATTGCTCAGGATCATTTGGGAGAATGGGGGGGTCTGCTGATAATGGTGACCACAAGTGTCCATCACTTGCATAGTCTTCAGTCTGTGGGAGCAGTATGTTGGCGGTGGGGGTCACTTACTCTTAACTATAATACACCCTCCAGCAGCCAAAATATGATGGGTTACCTGTAATGTTTTTCATGTAAACAGTGATGATGATTTTTAGCTGTAACAGTTAATTCTAGCTTGTCTAATTAGTTGCCATGCTCGGGGCATTATAATTCGCTCTCTCCTTTCTATACATAAAGACTTTCTAAAGCTAAATCACTTCTGACATCGCAGTAACTCAAATCCCTCTGGTGTTTTTTTATGTTTTCCTACCCTATAAAAAAGTTCTGCAGATAATGTAAGAGCAATAATCATCCATCTTCTGTGTCACAACGTGGTAGATTCTGTCTTATAAAATTGATGTAAATTTAGGAAAACATATGTTTTTATACCTATTTTTTAATATCCTGTGAACTTAAATTTCTATCGAACCAACATTTACTTAGTGGGACGCCCCATCTCAATCAAAGCAATGCCCACATTCATCCAAAGGACGACCGCAAAACAAATTTTTATGGGAGAACTACAAGCTTTTTTATCATATGGTGCCGATACTTGTCTGAGGAAGCGGTGGAGCGTTGAAGGGCATATTTCTAAGAGATATGACACAGTGATGCCAACTTTTCATTTCTTAAAGAATACTTTCTTCGACTTTAGTCACAAAATCTTCCATCAATCATAACGGCGTAATCTTGTAGACGACAGCATGTGCTGGTGAGGTATTACAAGAGATAAAAGAATAAAAGATTTAGACTTTTGCATTACGGTCAAAAAATGATGATGTCTTCATGGCCAAGAAACGTCATCATGCTTGATTTAAATGCACTTTGTTTTCTGAGTTGAGTAAAATATTCATTAACAAAGAAAAGAGGAAGAGATTATCTTACCTTACTTTCCTGTCCAATAAACCATTCTTTAAAAACCTTGGGAAAAGAACAATTTACAGTATTGTCATATAAAAGAAGACTATATACAGTATGCATATTACTTAGTTTATCCTGTACTGATCCTGAGTTACATTCAGTGTTATACTCCAGAGCTGCACTCACTATTCTGCTGGTGGAGTCACTGTGTACATACATTACTTATCCTGTACTGATCCCGAGTTACATCCCGTATTATACTCCAGAGGTGCACTCATTAGTCTGCTGGTGGTGGAGTCACTGTCACAGTGTACTTACCTTACTTATCCTGTACTGATCCTGAGTTACATCTTGTATTATACTGCAGAGCTGTACTCACTATTCTGCTGGTGGAGTCACTGTGGACATACATGACTTATCTCGTACCAATCCCAAGTTACATCCTACATTATACTCCAGAGCTGTACTCACTATTCTGCTAGTGGAGTCACAGTGTACATATATTACTTATCCTGTACTGATCTTGAGTTACATTCCATATTGTACTCCAGATCAGCACTCACCATTCTGCTGGTGTAATCAGAAATTTGTCCTACAGTCAATCTTCTGTGGAATCGCTCCAGATGGGCATTCTTCACTCCCCATATACGTAATGTGCTTTGGGTTTCCATAATTTAATATGAACATACTAGTAATTATTAGGAAATTATAGTATAACTGTTTCTGGTGGTGCAATGCGGCACACAGTTCTGCTATATGCACATCACACACACAGCTTTACTACATGCACATCACACACAGCTCTGCTGCATGCACATCACACACGCACAGCTCTGCTACATGCACATCACATATACAGCTCTGCTACATGCACGTCACACATACAGCTTTGCTAAATGCACATCACACACACAGCTCTGCCACATGCACATCACACACACAGCTCTGCACATGCACGTCACACACACACAGCTCTGCTACATGCACATCACACACACAGCTCTGCTACATGCACATCACACACACAGCTCTGCTACATGCACATCACACACACACACAATCTACTACAATGTTTTCGCATATGAGCTGCATGTGATTTACGAACTTCAGCAACTCGCTGAAGAGACATGTTCACTCGTAGCTTTCGCATATCAGCTACATGAGATTTACAAATGTAAGCTGGTAGCTGAGGTGACATTGTGACTTATCGCTGTGTCATGTAAGCTGCAATAGCTTCATAGCGGCGTTGAACCCTCTGTGGTGACATGTTGCAGAAAAGCGACGGTTTGTTACATCACTGGACAACGGCTAATGATTAGACTATAGCTGGACTGGTGTTGGCGGCATTAGCACTTGAGATGACATAATAACATGTTCAGGAGATGTGAAAATAGTGGAGAAGGACTTTGCTTCAATGTTGTTGGTCAGTATGCACTGCCAGTTATGGATGTGGACATTTGTGAGGTGTCATTTACTGGAGTCTCTAGACAGGTGTGCAGCTGTCTCACAACCAACTGAAAACTGCCAGACTGAGTACTGCTGTATCTATAGCAACTGAGGCCGCAGGGGTTTGTGAGGGATGTAGTCTGCCCATAATTTCTCAGTCAGTACACAAGTATAAAGGACCTGTGATGACGTCACCATCCTGTAATCAGGGGGCAGAGCTAAAAGCAGTAACTGACATTCACAGGTGCTTTCAGGCTCTGCATTTAACTCACACGTCACACACGGAAAGACGGACAAGTGTTCATTAGCACTTTGATTGTAAATTTCCCTATAATGGGTCTGTGGCCCTTTAAGTATTGAGAGTTGTGTGGGTGAGCCTGGCAGCAGAAGTAATTAGTTAATGTTGGCGCTGGGGAAAATAGTGCATCGGTCTCCAGCTCTCTTGTAAGGTTGTGCGGAAAACAGCTGCAGCGTCCGAGGAGCGGGCCCACAGCCGACGAGACAGCGGGATAGAGAAAGGCCTTGTCAAGGAGCTCTACCATCTCCTCCCCATGACTCACAAAACGTTACATTTTTCAGACAAGACACCACATACTCTTGCAGTCCTGCAGCCATGCAATCCACATAAATAAAATGTATACCACAGATAAGACACAGACAATACAGTGATACAAGACAGACATAAAACAATATGGAGGGGCCCCACTAACTCTGGGCCACTACACAGCCCTACTGGTACTTTGAAAGCAGTGATCCGGCTAGACTGGTATAGATCACAGTTCTGGAGGGAAGATTCAATGAGAGAAGTACAAAGTAGTGAAGAATTGGCAGATACTCCGCTCTCTGTTTAGCTCCGCCAGGCCACCTTCACAACCTATAGACTGACTATTGGGTTACCACATTTGTAAGTGCTGTATTGCTTCCAGATTGAAAGCCTTTTATATACTATTGCTTACAGACTGTTTACTTTCATTATTCCCATTGGGATTAGAGTTTAACCCTTTTAAGGTCCCGACCCTTTTTCTTTTTTATTTGCGTTTTTTTCTCCCTACTTTCAAAAATCATTACTTTTTTTATTTTTCCATCAACGTTGCCATCACAGGGCTTGTTTTTTGCTGGACGAGATGTATTTTTCTGTGGTGTTATTTAATGTACCATATAATGTACTGAAAAACTTTTAAACATTTATATGTGGAGTGAAATGGAAAAAAATGCATTTTCTCTATCCTTGCAGGAGTATTTTTTTTATAATGTACACACTGCAGCAACAATGACATGATAACGTTATTTATGGGTCAGTATGATTACGAAGATACCAAATTTATTTAGTTTTCTTGTTATACTATTTGTAAAAAATAAAATATCTTTTGAAAAAAATATATACTTATATTTTTTGCATATCCCCTGACAACCATAACTTTTTAACTTTTCATTGATGGGGTAGTATAAGGGCTTGAATTTTGCGGGATATCTTGTAGTTTCTATTGGTATCATTTTGGATTACATATGACTTTTTGATTACTTTTTATTACACTTTTTCTTGGAGACAGTGTGAGTAAAAAAAGTGGAATTCTGGTGTTGTGTGTTTTTTTCAGCTGTTCTTCGCCGTGCAGGATAAATAATGGGTAATTTACCATGTGGGATAAATAATGGGTCATTTTGATAGATTGGACTTTTACAGATGTTGCAACAGCAGATATGATTTTTGGGGGCTTTTAGTTTTTTTTATTATGAATAGAGGAAAAGGTTTTTTTTATCCTTCAGTATCTTTTATTTTTTATAATAATACAAAAATTTTTCACTGATTTTTACTTTTTAGTCCCTTGCGATCATTTGATTGCTCATATAGTATGATGCAATACCATTGTATTGTATCATACTGTGTTCTGACAGGCATACCCTTTGTGTAGCGGGATTGGCTCCCCATCCCACTCCATACATACTCCAATGCTGAATGGTGTACATATACACCCAAAAGCATTAAGGGGTTAACAGCAGTCTATGTGGCATCTGTCTGATTCATGGAAGACCCCTCGAGTAGACGAGCGTGGGGAATACTAATGAGGAGTGACACCTTACCCCACATGAATACCACGAGCTGACGTGGTATCCCCAGCTGCCCCGCTATGGAAAGAACTAGCAAACTGGGCACCTCTGCTCATACCTAGGTCACCCTACAAGTTCCCCGATTGCAGTTCTTGGGCCACATTAAGTAGTAACTGACTACTACATAGGGGGAACACTGCAAAAGAATGGCTGTCCTGAAGATGTTTACATCACTTGTCTGCTCACCACAATTCTTCCCTCATCAGAGTCGCTCAGTTCTTTCCACTTGTCTATTTTTCTTGCTTCCAACAAACCAAGTTCAAGAACTGACTGGTCACTTGCTGCCTGATGTATCTCCCCCGACAGGCGCCATTGTCATCAGAATCAATGTTATTCTGTGTGTATAGCATACGGGATATTTCAAGCTCACAGCTGTAATTTCTTCATCCGGTTTTCCTTCTTTTTTGCATATTTCTGTCTTTGTTAATGCAGGACTGCAAATGGGAAAGAGGCGAGCAGTTTAGTGGGGCGACCGCTCATTTCTCCTGTCATATCATGTCATGTCATGGAAGAATCCAGGTGACAAGTGAAATAAATGCATTGTCTGCTGATTGCCCTGCTGCATCCTATCACATTAATTCATAATTGTCCTGGGAGATGAGCGTCGGCTTTGTCTGCACAGGCTTATTTGCTCTTTTCATCTTTCATTGATGGGGATTGCTGCACAATTAGTAACCAGAGATAGCGGAGAGGGTAGTTAGACGGAAAGAGTAACTCAATGGGACAACAGGCAAGACTCATCCCACGATATCAAGAGATAAATCACCAGTTGCTGGGAGTCTTCTTCTGTCAAGTGCTTGAAATATTGTATTCAGCCATTTGTTACTTATATTTGTTTCTGGGAAAGCTGAGTGACAACCAATATGGCTGACCTTACTGCTGCTGCTAGGGTTAACAGACAGCTATCCAAGACCCTTAAATAGTGTTGACTGAATTGATCCAGTAGAACCCGATTTCAGGTCGAACGTTGCAAAAAAATTGTCACCTACCAGTCCACGGCTACCACCTGCCTATTCCTTGATCATTTTGCCACTTGGCTGCCCCACTTCCTAACCTGTAAAATCCCAACACTCATCCTCAGTGACTTTAATATCCCCACTAATGACCCCATCTCCCCATCTGCCTTCCAACTTTTAACACTCACCACCGACCTTGGCCTATCACAACTCTCAGACTCCCCCACTCACAGAGACGGCAACATTCTTGACCTAATTTTCCTCCACCTCTGCTCTGCCTTCCACTTTGCAAACTCCCCCCTCCCACTCTTGGACCACAATCTCCTCTTGTTCTCCATCAGGCACCTTAGCATCTCCCCAGACCCTCCCACCGATCACACCTCTAGGAACTTCCAGACTGTCCACACCAAACAGTTTGCTGAGACCTTACAGTCCTCCTTGTCTCCCATCCCTCTCCTCTCATGCCCCAATTTGTCTTTCCAACATTACTCCACAACCCTCAGATGCGCCCTGGATAAAGCGGCAACCCCTCATGACTAGAGCCGTCCACTGCAGACCATGGCAACCTTGGCCCCAAACGTGCTGAATGGTTGTGGAGAAAGTCGAAGCAGTCCGCAGACTTCCTCCATTTCAAATTTATGCTCAAAACCTACAACCTCGCCCTCCACCATGCTAAACAAACTTATTTCACCTCCCTCGTCTTCTCATTATCCAACAACCCCAAACGACTTTTCAATACATTCCACTCCCACCTCAGCCCCAAAGAACAAGCCCCCATGATGGATCTCAGTGCTGCAGAGCTAGCTGCGCATTTCAAAGAAAAAAATAGAAAACATCCTTAAAGAAATATCCGAAAACTGCACAGCTAGCCCTGATCCCGGTCTCTCCAGCACAGCATCCATCACTCACTCACTATCTTTACTAGAAACAACGTCAGAGGAAGAAGTCTCCAGATTGCTCTCCACTGCTCGCCCCACCACCTGCGCTAGCGACCCTCTCCTCTCTCACCTCCTCCTGTCCCTTTTCCCGGCTGTCATTACCCACCTCACCACCATCTGCATCCTCTCCCTGACCTCTGGCATATCCCCTCCCTTCATTCAAACATTCCATTATTTTCCCTCTGCTAAATAAAATGACCCTTGACCCGAAAAACGCTGCCAACTAGTGACCCGTCTCAAACCTCCCCTTCATCTCCAAATAACTAGAACGCCTGATCTACTCCCACTTCATACGCTTTCTCTCTGAAAACTCTCTTCTCTCTCCCTCCAGTCCAGCTTACGCCACACACACTCGACTGAAACCGCCCTTACAAAAGTTTTAAACAAACGGGAGACAGCGAAGTCGAGGGGTGACTATTCATCGGCCTCCCCCTAAACAGACTCGCTCTGCTCCAATCCATACTAAATGCAGCAGCTGGACTAATTTTCCTATCCAGTCGCTTCTCCAATGCCTTTGCATTCTGCCAGTCACTGCACTGGCTGCCCATCCATTGCAGAACTCAATTCAAACTCTTCATCCTCACCCACAAAGCTCTCCATGGTGCCGCGTCACCATACTTTGAAAGTGCTGCAGAATAAGTTGGCGCTATACAAATGAAGAGTCTTATTATAAAAGTTTGCTCATCACCACACTTGAATAACAAAATTCTGCAGTGATGCATCCACTCTGAAGTGTAGCTCTAGGGAGACGCAGAAGTAACAATCTGAGATTACATCACCTGTGATCACTGGGGGTAACTGCACTGTAATCACTATCAGCCCAGTTTCCAATTATCTTAAATGCTCTCGTAATACATACAGGTATAACAGTCTGACTATGGGTCTCCTGATCTGGAATCACAGCACCATAGATCCCTACAGATCCAAAAATGCACTTATAATACACTCGTGCTTGGTTCCAGTGCTGTGTTTAGGTTATGAGCTTAGTTTTGCTGCTGTTTTTGCAGTATCTTATGAGCTTGGCTCTGGTGCTGTATTTACAGTATGTTGTCAGGTTGGTTGTAATACTGGGTTTATGTTATGATCTTGGCTCTGGTGCTGTATTTATGTACTAAGGCTGCTTTTGATGCTGTATTTATATTATGAGCTTTGTTCCTATGCTGTCTTTATGTTCTGCACTTGGTCCCCATAGCATTTACCAGTCAAGGATTGTGGTATGATAGCCAATGGTTTTGGCCGTGCCTGGAAACCACTCCACAGACCATGACACCCCCACCACCAGCCTGTTGAACCCCAATTGTGCACCCATCGGATACGGCTTCATACTATTTATGCCAGATGGGGGCCCGGTCATTCATATGGTTCAGCAGGAAAAGGGACTTGTCACTGCAGATGACCTTCTGCCATGTATTCAAAGTCTATTGACCTGAGTCCATGCAAGACATTGCTGACAATGGGACAAGGTCATCAGTGGCTCTTTTGCTGGTCTTTGGCTATTAAATCCCAGTTGACACAAGATACGCCACTTGTTCATTGTGGAAATTTGCTTATCTTCCCTGCTGTTGTACTGCTGGGTCAGTTGGTCCACTGTGATACATCACTGCAGAGATACTAGATGTACCACCCAATGCCTGCCTCTAGGGTCAACCATAGGTGGCCTACCGCTGTGTGATCCTCTGTTGAATGTTGATCCATAGTTCAACCACTCATGGTATACTCTTGAAACTGTGGTTCATGAACAGCCAACAGGTACAACTGTTAATGAGATACTGCCACCACACTTCAAGGCACCACACTGCTGGTCAAAGTCACTCAAGTCACCACATTTACCCATGACTGCCAAATGTTGCCTTCTGCTGCACAGAGGAGAGGTCAGCACATTATGTAGGAGCAGATCATGATGCGACAATCACATGGTACCGGGCCACTAATCACAAGATATCATGCTGTTCCTAATGCATTGATCATTTAGTGTATATTGTAAACGGACCTTCATAGCCCTCTTTCATCTAAAGCAACCCAAGAATGCAATGCAGTATCACATTCATTAATACATGATCACGTCATGTCCTTAAGATGCCCCATGGTGTCTATATGCCCCAGGAAGACAAAGGTATAATGACCCTGTTAATAATTGTTATCTATTAACCTTTATCTACCAAAATGGTTAGTAAGAAGGGAACTATCTCAGAAGTATCAGAGGAAAGTGTCACCATTCCATAACCTGGGTCTGCTCATCATTAGCTTTCTGCTCTTGTGCTGATACTCAAGTGCATGACAGTTAGGGACGAAGGGAAATCAACACTTGGATTCCTCCATGGCATTGACATTTGCTCAAAGTAAATCTAGCATGGATTGGCTTAGCGCGGCTCCGACTGACAGATATGACATTTGCTGCAGCCATTCTCTAACCAGCTGCGATGATAACGTCTTCGATGTTCATGAAGTTGAGGAAAATATAATTTCACACTTAATGGTGAGTCTATTTACCTTCTCGCTAAGATGTAAGGAGGAATACATTACAGAAGACATTACACAAGTGTCTGTTGCTTTTTGATGACATAAGATGAATTGAATTTGCTTTCTGACATTTGGTGGCGCTATTTCTTTGTGCTAAATCTTCACAATGCTGATATACACAGGTCAACATTTATAATACACATGGGTAGTGGGAGTGGGGGGGGGGTGCATGAAGTGGACTTTCTGGAACTTTCCTTAGGATATGTCAGCAATAGAGATGAGCGAGCACCAAAATGCTCGGGTGCTCGTTACTCGGGACGAACTTTTCGCGATGCTCGAGGGTTCGTTTCGAATAACGAACCCCATTGAAGTCAATGGGCGACCCGAGCATTTTTGTATTTCGCCGATGCTCGCTAAGGTTTTCATGTGTGAAAATCTGGGCAATTCAAGAAAGTGATGGGAACGACACAGCAACGGATAGGGCAGGCGAGGGGCTACATGTTGGGCTGCATCTCAAGTTCACAGGTCCCACTATTAAGCCACAATAGCGGCAAGAGTGGGCCCCCCCCCCTCCCAAAAACTTTTACTTCTGAAAAGCCCTCATTAGCAATGCATACCTTAGCTAAGCACCACAATACCTCCAACAAAGCACAATCACTGCCTGCATGACACTCCACTGCCACTTCTCCTGGCTTACATGCTGCCCAACCGCCCCCCCTCCCCCCCACAGCGCACACCAAAGTGTCCCTGCGCAGCCTTCAGCTGCCCTCATGCCACGCCACACTCATGTCTATTTAGAAGTGCGTCTGCCATGAGGAGGAACCGCAGGCACACACTGCAGAGGGTTGGCACGGCTAGGCAGCGACCCTCTTTAAAAGGGGCGGGGCGATAGCCCACAATGCTGTACAGAAGCAATGAGAAATATAATCCTGTGCCACCGCCATCAGGAGCTGCACACGTGGGCATAGCAATGGGGAACCTATGTGCCACACACTATTCATTCTGTCAAGGTGTCTGCATGCCCCAGTCAGACCGCGGTTTTTAATTCATAGACACAGGCAGGTACAACTCCCTATTGTGAAGTCCCTGTGGACCCACAGCATGGGTGGCTCCCTGGAACCCACCGGCGGTACATAAAAATATCCCATTGCAGTGCCCATCACAGCTGAGGTAGTAATGTCATGTTTAATGCAGGTGGGCTTCGGCCCACACTGCATGCCCCAGTCAGACTGTGGTTCTTTACAAGTGGAAACAGATGCATTTATAATTCCCTGTGGACCCACAGCATAGGTGGGTGCCAGGAAGCCACCGGCGGTACATAGAAATATCACATTGCATTGCCCAACACAGCTGAGGTAGTAATGTTGTGCTTAATGCAGGTGGGCTTCGGCCCACACTGCATGCCCCAGTCAGACTGGGGTTCTTTACAAGTGGACAGATGTAGTAACAACTCGCTGTGGACCCACAGCATAGGTGGGTGCCAGGAAGCCACCGGCGGTACATAGAAATATCCCATTGCATTGCTCAACACAGCTGAGGTAGTAATGTCGTGCTTAATACAGGTGGGCTTCGGCCCACACTGCATGCCCCAGTCAGACTGGGGTTTTTTACAAGTGGACACATGTAGGTTAAACTCCGTGTGCACCTACAGCATGGGTGGCTCCCTGGAACCCACCGGCGATACACAAAAATATCCCATTGCATTGCCCAACACAGCGGATGTAACGTCAGCTGTAATGCAGGTGGGCTAAAAATTCATTTGATTACACTGTAGGCGAGGGCCCACAAAAATTGCTGTATCAACAGTACTAATGTACATCCAAAAAATTGGCCATGGCCAACCAAGAGGGCAGGTGAAACCCATTAATCGCTTTGGTTAATGTGGCTTAAGTGGTAACTAGGCCTGGAGGCAGCCCAGTTTAACGAAAAATTGGTTCAAGTTAAAGTTTCAACGCTTTTAAGAGCATTGAAACATATAAAAATTGTTTAGAAAAATTATATGAGTGAGCCTTGTGGCCCTAAGAAAAATTGCCCGTTCAGCGTGATTACGTGAGGTTTCAGGAGGAGGAGCAGGAGGAGGAGGAGGAATATTAGACACAGATTGATGAAGCAGAAATGTCCCCGTTTTGGATGGTGAAAGAGAACGTAGCTTCCATCCGCGGGTGCAGCCTACGTATTGCTTACGTATCGCTGCTGTCCGCTGGTGGAGAAGAGAAGTCTGGGGAAATCCAGGCTTTGTTCATCTTGATGAGTGTAAGCCTGTCGGCACTGTCGGTTGACAGGTGGGTACGCTTATCCGTGATGATTCCCCCAGCCACACTAAACACACTCTCTGACAAGACGCTAGCCGCAGGACAAGCAAGCACCTCCAGGGCATACAGCGCGAGTTCAGGCCACGTGTCCAGCTTCGACACCCAGTAGTTGTAGGGGGCAGAGGCGTCACGGAGGACGGTCGTGCGATCGGCTACGTACTCCCTCACCATCCTTTTACAGTGCTCCCGCCGACTCAGCCTTGACTGGGGAGCGGTGACACAGTCTTGCTGGGGAGCCATAAAGCTGGCAAAGGCCTTGGAGAATGTTCCCCTGCCTGCGCTGTACATGCTGCCTGATCTCTGCGCCTCCCCTGCTACCTGGCCCTCGGAACTGCGCCTTCTGCCACTAGCGCTGTCGGATGGGAATTTTACCATCAGTTTGTCCACCAGCGCCCTGTGGTATAGCATCATTCTCGAACCCCTTTCCTCTTCGGGAATGAGAGTGCAAAGGCTCTCCTTATACCGTGGATCGAGCAGTGTGTACACCCAGTAATCCGTAGTGGCCAGAATGCGTGTAACGCGAGGGTCACGAGAAAGGCATCCTACCATGAAGTCAGCCATGTGTGCCAGGGTACCTGTACGCAACACATGGCTGTCTTCACTAGGAAGATCACTTTCAGGATCCTCCTCCTCCTCCTCTTCCTCCTCCTCAGGCCATACACGCTGAAAGGATGACAGCCCAGCAGCATGTGTACCCTCACCAGTGGGCCAAGCTGTCTCTTCCCCCTCCTCCTCATCCTCCTCATGCTCCTCCTCCTCCTCCTCAACGCGCTGAGATATAGACAGGCGGGTGCTGTGACTATCCAGCGACATACTGTCTTCCCCCGGCTCTGTTTCCGAGCGCAAAGCGTCTGCCTTTATGCTTTGCAGGGAACTTCTCAAGATGCATAGCAGAGCAATGGTGACGCTAATGATTGCAGCATGGCCGCTCACCACCTGGGTAGACTCCTCAAATTTTCCAAGGACCTGGCAGATGGCTGCCAACCAGGGCCACTCTTCTGTAAATAATTGAGGAGGCTGACTCCCACTGCGCCGCGCAAGTTGGAGTTGGTATTCCACTATAGCTCTACGCTGCTCATAGAGTCTGGCCAACATGTGGAGCGTAGAGTTCCACTGTGTGGGCACATCGCACAGCAGTCGGTGCACTGGCAGATTAAACCTATGTTGCAGTGTCCGCAGGGTGGCAGCGTGCATGTGGGATTTGCGGAAATGTGCGCAGAGCTGGCGCACCTTTCCGAGCAGGTATGACAAGTGGGGGTAGCTTTTCAGAAAGCGCTGAACCACCAAATTAAAGACATGGGCCAGGCATGGCACGTGCGTGAGGCTGCCGAGCTGCAGAGCCGCCACCAGCTTACGGCCGTTGTCACACACGACCATACCCGGTTGGAGGCTCAGCGGCGCAAGCCAGTGGTCGGTCTGCTCTGTCAGACCCTGCAGCAGTTCGTGGGCCGTGTGCCTCTTCTCTCCTAAGCTGAGTAGTTTCAGCACGGCCTGCTGACGCTTGCCCACCGCTGTGCTGCCACGCCGCGTGACACCGACTGCTGGCGATGTGCTGCTGACACATCTTGATTGCGAGACAGAGGTTGCGTTGGAGGAGGAGGAGGAGGAAGGTGCTTTAGTGGAGGAAGCATACACCGCCGCAGATACCACCACCGAGCTGTGGCCCGCAATTCTGGGGGTGGGTAGGACGTGAGCGGTCCCAGGCTCTGACTCTGTCCCAGCCTCCACTAAATTCACCCAATGTGCCGTCAGGGAGATATAGTGGCCCTGCCCGCCTGTGCTTGTCCACGTGTCCGTTGTTAAGTGGACCTTGGCAGTAACCGCGTTGGTGAGGGCGCGTACAATGTTGCGGGAGACGTGGTCGTGCAGGGCTGGGACGGCACATCGGGAAAAGTAGTGGCGACTGGGAACCGAGTAGCGCGGGGCAGCCGCCGCCATCATGCTTTTGAAAGCCTCCGTTTCCACAAGCCTATACGGCAGCATCTCTAGGCTGATCAATTTTGCAATGTGCACGTTTAACGCTTGAGCGTGCGGGTGCGTGGCGTCGTACTTGCGCTTGCGCTCAAACTGTGGCACTAGCGACGTCTGGACGCTGCGCTGAGAGACATTGCTGGATGGGGCCGAGGACAGCGGAGGTGAGGGTGTGGGTGCAGGCCAGGAGACGGTAGTGCCTGTGTCCTCAGAGGGGGGTTGGATCTCAGTGGCAGGTTGGGGCACAGGGGGAGAGGCAGTGGTGCAAACCGGAGGCGGTGAACGGGCATCGTCCCACCTTGTGGGGTGCTTGGCCATCATATGCCTGCGCATGCTGTTGGTGGTGCCTCCCCAGCTGATCTTGGCGCGACAAAGGTTGCACACCACTGTTCGTCGGTCGTCAGGCGTCCCTGTGAAAAACTGCCACACCGTAGAGCACCTTGACCTGTGCAGGGTGGCATGGCGCGAGGGGGCGCTTTGGGAAACAGTTGGTGGATTATTCGGTCTGGCCCTGCCTCTACCCCTGGCCACCGCACTGGCTCGGCCTGTGCCCACACCCTCACTTGGCCCTCCGCGTCCTCGGCCGCGTCCACATCCTCTAGGCCTACCCCTACCCCTCAGCATGCTGTATTACCAGTGATTTGATTTCCCAGGCAGGAAAGAAATTGGCGCAAGGCTGCACTCAACCGTAGCTGGTTGCGTCTGATTTTTTTACGTTCTCCACGCAGCACACACGTACCCAGAGCCCTTAGGACTGACAGAGGCAGGGCAAATATACTTTCTTCCCTTTTGTTTAAAAGGATAGGCCCACTGCGTCTATTCACTGAATAATAAGTTTAGTAACTGTGTTGCGGCCCTGCAAAACTGTCACAGAACTTTACTGTTGCAGAGTTACTAACTGTGGCAGAGCAGGTATTTCCCAGGCAGGAAAGAAATTGGCGCAAGGCTGCACTCAACCGTAGCTGACTGCGTCTGATTTTTTCTGAACGTTCAGCGCACAGCACACACGTACACAGAGCCCTGAGTACTGTAAGAGGCAGGCCAAATAGAATTTTTTCCCTGCTTTTTACAAGGAACACCCACACTGCGTGTATTCAATGAATAATGTATGTCTCCTGGCCCTGCCTACACAATTCTATCCCTGTAGTATTAATGCCGGGTGCAATGCTCTGCACAGCCGGTTTTGAGAAAAAAAAAAAAAATGCAACACTGCTAACAGCAGCCTGGACAGTACTGCACACGGATAGATGTGGCCCTAGAAAGGACCGTTGGGGTTCTTGAAGCCTACACTAACTGCTAACACTCTCCCTGCCTAACCCCCACTTCTGTCCCTATTGCAGGGCGCAATGCTCTGCAGATCCAATTTTGGAAAAAATAAAAATAAATACTGTGCTAACACAGTACTGCACACTAGTAGATGTGGCCCTAAGAAGGGCCGTTGGGGGTTCTTGAAGCCTACACTAACTCCTAACGCTCTCCCTACAGCAGCTCCAGCACGATAGTACTTTCCCTCAGCTAAGTCACAAGGCATCTGTGGCGAGCCGCGGGAGGGGCCGATTTTTATACTCGGATGACATCTGATCTTTCCAGCCACTCACAGCAGGGGGGTGGTATAGGGCTTGAACGTCACAGGGGGAAGTTGTAATGCCTTCCCTGTCTTTCAATTGGCCAGAAAAGCGCGCTAACGTCTCAGAGAGGAAACTGAAAGTAACCGGAACATCGCGTGGTACTCGTTACGAGTAACGAGCATCCCGAACACCCTAATATTCGCACGAATATCAAGCTCGGACGAGTACGTTCGCTCATCTCTAGTCAGCAATATCAGATTGGTTGGGTCTGATCACCAGCATCCCCACTGATTAAAGGCGCTACATCACTCCAACAAACATTGAATCACCTTCATTGTTTATCGGGCACAGCGCCTTACATTTTCTAGTGGCTGTGTCTAGTATTGCAGACAAGGCTGAGTTGCAATACCAAGTACAACCACTACCAAATGTATGGTGCTATTCCTGGTAAGCAATAAAGAGGAAGCAGTGTTCATTGCAGCACTGCATCCCCTTCAGAGAGCTAATGTGTAGGGTGCCATGAGTCAAATCTGTCTTATCTGACGACAGGTTATCAATACCAAATGCATATAACATTGAATTTTTTGAGATTTGACAACAATTCAAACTTTCTCTAGGTTATTTTTTTGGATGTTCTTCTTGTAGCTGGATAGAATTGTATCATTATTTAACCCCTTTTACTGTTTTATTGTAGATTTTGAATTTCCGTTTCATGTAAATATATATGACACAGAACGCAGTCGCTGTGACAAATACAGCTGTCCTACAGTACATGTGCATGTTACAAGCTCAGCTAAATGACACGGGCGTCACAGTCACAGCCTTTGTACATGAAATGAGCATGGTACAAACACAGCTCTGCTACATTATATGTGCGTGACAGACACAGCTGTGCCACAGTACATATGCATGTTACAAACTCAGCTCTGCTACATGACATGCGCGTCTCAAACACAGCTGTGCTACATGAGATACATCCATGCTGACTATACACATTACACCTGTGCAGATGACCTGGAGTTCAAGCTGCCCATGGGCTCCCGCAGCTTAATTAAAGCTTCAGGTCCGGAAAACAAATTGCAGCATGCTCCGTTTTGCTGCGGATCCCACAGGAACACCTTCCATTGAAGTCAATGGAAGCTATCCGATTTGCGGCACACCCAGAACTGTCACTCCGGGTGTGCTGCAGGTCCCGCGGGAAAGCTAGAGATTTAAAAAAAAAAAAAATCTCCACTGCGCATGTGCGGGGGGCATGACGGTGGGCATGGCCACATGCATGGAGTAGACGATGGACGACCCACACGCATCTGGATTGGTAAGTAATGTCCTCATGCCGCAGCAGGGTGGGATCCAGCAGCGGGGCTCCCTTCCATGGAACCTGACCCGCCCGTTGACATGAGACCTTATGCTGACTGCACACATGACAAACACAGCTCCTGAAATACAGTGATGAGCCCCTGGTCATGTGATCCTTGATTCCACCCACAAAGGTGATCACATGATGGTGACATCATCAGAGGTCCTGGTACTTTCTGTCCGCTTATCCAGTATAGAGTACTACCAAACTCCAGAATGGCTCCTCCCACAGCAGTGACATTACCCCAGGTTCTTCAGCCCACCGGAACTCTGTGGTGGTGATAGGTCGGTGTCTCCTGTCAGGACCGCTGAGTTGTGTCTGACATAACAACAGCTTAGTTGTATTCTCAGTGTGTAGTGTGTTAGAACCTGCCATAACAGCGCCAGGGGGCAGAGCTATATCACCATCAGGAGGTGGAGCTATGACATCACCAGGGCGGGCTATGACATTGCCAGGGAGTAGGAGCATGAGAATCACGCACTCACATACTTAGGCTGCATTCACACGAACGTATATCGGCTCGGTTTTCACGCCGAGCCGATATACTTCGTCCTCATCTGCAGGGGGGGGGGGGGGAGATGGAATAGCCAGGAGCAGAAACTGAGCTCCTGCTCCCTCTCTGCCTCCTCTCCGCCCCTCTGCACTATTTGCAATGAAAGGAGGCGGGATCGGGCGGGGTTAAGTCCCGAGAATTAGCCCCACCCCCGTCCCGCCTCTCCCCATTGCAAATAGTGCAGAGGGGCGGAGAGGAGGCAGAGAGGGGGCGGGAGCTCAGTTCCTGCTCCTGGCTCTTCCATCCTCCTCCCCCCTGCAGATGAGGACGACGTATATCGGCTCGGCGAGAAAACCGAGCCGATATACGTTCATGTGAATGCAGCCTTACAGACATGTGGTCATAAGTAGTTTGATTTTGTAACCCCTTAGTGTCATTAATTGTAGCTCTTATTATTTTCCCCTCTTGTTTTTTTAACTTGCAGGACGAGTTCTAGTTTTTATTGGAACCACTTTGGCTGCATATAATATATACAATAAATGTTACAAATTTTTGCAGTTGGGCAATTAAAAAAAAAACCTGTCACCATTCTTTTTTATGTAGCCTTTATTCTACGGGCCACTATGACTATAACACAATTTTTTTAAATGTTTTACAATTTTTGCACAATTTAAATCCTCCTTTTTACAAAAAAGTTTTTTTTTTTTTTGTGGTGCCATATTCGAGGACCAGAACATTTTTAGTTTTACATCAACAGAGCTTTATATGGTCTTGTTTTTTTGAGGGATGACTTGTGTTTTTTTGTACCATTTTGAGGTTTATATGGTTTTTTGATTATTTGTATTCCTATTTTGGGCGAGCAAGTTAAACAGGAAACAGTTATTTTGGCATTGTTTCTTTTAAGTTGTTTTACACAGTTCGCCATGCTTGATAAGGGCTCTGGCACACGGACGTTTTTAAGCACAAATTTTTGTGTGCGCATGTGTTCAAAAATTCGCATGACCGAAGCGGCCGGCATGCAGGAAAAAACAGACCTGGCCGCATTTTTCCGCTCAAAAAGTGCGCTGCCCGCTATCCCCTGAAGCGGCTGTAACAGTTGCAGCAGGGGATTCCTTGGATGTCACATCCAGGGGTTTCACCTGTGGGCAATGGGGCCGACGGCAGCAGCAGCGGCCCCATTGACATACAGAGAACATCACGATCCTCTGCCACAGCTGTGACAGCAGTGGCAGAGGATTTCTTCATCCTCGCAGCATTGTCACAGTGTCCAGTGACAATAGGACTCCCTGCGGAGATGAAGAAATCCTCTGACACAGCTGTGGCAGAGGACCGCAATGTTCTCCCATTAAAAGCAATGGGCTGCCGGCAAGCCCTTCAGTGATTTTCAGGGAAGGGCTTTAAATAGAAGCCCTTCCCTGAAAAATCATCCCTAAAATGTGTGAAAAAAAAATTATATATATATATATACTCACCTTTCAGCAGCTGCCGGGGCTCAGGAGCATCCAGCCAGGTCTTCTCCTGCACTGCTATGAAGAGCTTTCAGCAGGCGGGGATTTAAAATCCCCACCTGCTGAAAGGGCTGCCTCTGATTGGCTGAGCACTGTGACCAATCAGAGGCATTTCTCAGCTATTGAATGACAGCTAAGAGCTACCTGTGATTTGTCCCTGCGCTCAGCCAATCAGAGGCAGCACTCACCCATTCATGCATTCATGCTGTGCTTTTTCTCTCTGGCAGTCTTCATCTGGCTTCTTGCGGCTGGGGATTGAAAAATCTGCACCTCCAGAAAGTGCTACCTCTGATTGGCTGAGCGCTGTGACCAATCACAGGCAGCTCTTAGCGATGGAATGACAGCTGAGCACAGCCTGTGATTGGTCACAGCACTTAGTCAATCAGAGGCAGCGCTCAGCCATTCATTGAATTCAATGAATGGCTGAGCGCTCAGCTATCAGACCCAGGACTTTCAAGAAGAGGGGATTTTTATATCCCTAGATCAGTGCTGGGATGCCAGAGAGAAGACGTGCCAGACCCCTGAAAGCGGCGGAGAGGTGATACATATTTTTTTATTTTTTACAGCAGCTAGGGTTAATTTTCAGGAAAGGGCTTATATTTAAAGCCCTTCCACGAAAATCACCAGCACCAGCCCCATAGCGCCAGCCCCATTGAAAGCAATTGGCACAGAGCTACGGTCATGCGCATTTTGAAAACACATGGAGCGCTTTTATTTTGCGCACTTAGTTGCTAAAAGAAAAACGGTGTCTGATTGAGCCCTAAATGAGGAAGTGCTCATCTTCTCAATCTCTTTCTGGAAAAAAAGGCCCCCATAAGTGACAATGAGAGAGCTAGGAGGGAATGATAACATTAGCATAACCCCTGTTACCTCTTCCCTGGGACAGATAGGAGAATGATAGCTACTTCTCTGCTTCCTGCTCAGTCCCTGCTGCCCCCTTCTGCTCTGCACACAGACTAAAGTGACAGCTGTAAATTTAGTACTCCTTAACCCACTTCAAATGGCTGTAGTGGCGGTTCTATCAATGCTACAGACATGATTTTAACTCCTGTTAAAGCAAATAATTGTAGCGGTAGCACTAATAAAACTGATAGAAATCATGTTGGTAGCACTGATAGAACTGGAGCTGCATCATTTTTGAGGTAGAATAAACACTGTTTGGCCAAAATTGTAATGTCCTTTTCCTGTGGACTGCACAGAGCCCAGAAACATACAAAGGGTGGTCTATATGATACAGTATTTCATCTTTCAGGTGATTGCAACATTGTACCTCTTTGGTGGTGAGTAGAGATGAGCGAACGTACTCGTCCGAGCTTGATATTCGTGCGAATATTAGGGTGTTCGGGATGCTCGTTACTCTTAACGAGCACCACGCGGTGTTCCGGTTACTTTCAGTTTCCTCTCTGAGACGTTAGCGCGCTTTTTTGGCCAATTGAAAGACAGGGAAGGCATTACAACTTCCCCCAGTGACGTTCAAACCCTATACCACCCCCCTGCTGTGAGTGGCTGGGGCGATCAGATGTCACCCGAGTATAAAAGTCGGCCCCTCCCGCGGCTCGCCTCAGATGTCTTGTGAGTTAGCTGAGGGAAAGTGCTGTTGGTGCCGGAGCTGCTATAGGGAGAGTGTTAGGAGTTAGTGTAGGCTTCAAGAACCCCAACGGTCCTTCTTAGGGCCACATCTATCCGTGTGCAGTACTGTGGAGGGTGCTGTTAGCAGTGTTGCACAAATTTTTTTTTTTTCAAAATCGTCAGTCTGCAGAGCATTGCGCCTTGCATTAATAGTACAGGGACAGAAGTGGTGGTTAGGCAGGGAGAGTGTTAGGAGTGAGTGTAGGCTTCAAGAACCCCAACGGTCCTTCTTAGGGCCACATCTATCCGTGTGCAGTACTGTGCAGGCTGCTGTTAGCAGTGTTGCATTTTTTTTTCTTTTCAAAATCGGCTGTCTGCAGAGCATTGCGCCTTGCAGTAATACTACAGGGAGAGAATTGTGTAGGCAGGGCCAGAAGACATATCTTATCTGATTGAATATAGTCAGTGGGCCCTCCGTTTCCCAAAAAGGGAAACATTCAATTTGTCCTGCAGGCTTGCGCCAATTTATTTGCTGCCTGGGAAAAGTAACCGCTGTGCTGCACTTCATATAACTGCATTTCTGTGCAACACATATCTTATCTGATTGAATATAGTCAGTGGGCCTTTTCTTTTTTAAAAAAGGGAAACGTTCTATGTGCCCTGCCTCTGTCAGTCCTTAGCGTTCTGTGTACGTGTGTGGTGGGTGGAGATAGTAAACAAATCATACGCAGCCAGCTACGTTTAACAGCAGGCTTGCGCCAATTTATTTCCTGCCTGGGAAATCAAATCACTGGTAATACACCATGCTGAGGGGTAGGGGTAGGCCTATAGGACGTGGACGCGGGCGAGGACGCGGAGGCCCAAGTCAGGGTGTGGGCACAGGCCGAGCCAGTGCGGTGGCCAGGGGTAGAGGCAGGGCCAGACCGAATAATCCACCAACTGTTTCCCAAAGCGCCCCCTCGCGCCATGCCACCCTGCACAGGTCAAGGTGCTCTACGGTGTGGCAGTTTTTCACAGGGACGCCTGATGACCGACGAACAGTGGTGTGCAACCTTTGTCGCGCCAAGATCAGCTGGGGAGGCACCACCAACAGCATGCGCAGGCATATGATGGCCAAGCACCCCACAAGGTGGGACGATGCCCGTTCACCGCCTCCGGTTTGCACCACTGCCTCTCCCCCTGTGCCCCAACCTGCCACTGAGATCCAACCCCCCTCTGAGGACACAGGCACTACCGTCTCCTGGCCTGCACCCACACCCTCACCTCCGCTGTCCTCGGCCCCATCCAGCAATGTCTCTCAGCGCAGCGTCCAGACGTCGCTAGCGCCACAGTTTGAGCGCAAGCACAAGTACGACGCCACGCACCCGCACGCTCAAGCGTTAAACGTGCACATTGCAAAATTGATCAGCCTAGAGATGCTGCCGTATAGGCTTGTGGAAACGGAGGCTTTCAAAAGCATGATGGCGGCGGCGGCCCCGTGCTACTCGGTTCCCAGTCGCCACTACTTTTCCCGATGTGCCGTCCCAGGCCTGCACGACCACGTCTCCCGCAACATTGTACGCGCCCTCACCAACGCGGTTACTGCCAAGGTCCACTTAACAACAGACACGTGGACAAGCACAGGCGGGCAGGGCCACTATATCTCCTTGACGGCACATTGGGTGAATTTAGTGGAGGCTGGGACAGAGTCAGAGCCTGGGACCGCTCACGTCCTACCCACCCCCCGAATTGCGTGCCCCAGCTCGGTGGTGGTATCTGCGGGGGTGTATGCTTCCTCCACTAAACCACCCTCCTCCTCCTCCTACGCAACCTCTGTCTCGCAATCAAGATGTGTCAGCAGCAGCACGTCGCCAGCAGTCGGTGTCACGCGGCGTGGCAGCACAGCAGTGGGCAAGCGTCAGCAGGCCGTGCTGAAACTACTCAGCTTAGGAGAGAAGAGGCACACGGCCCACGAACTGCTGCAGGGTCTGACAGAGCAGACCGACCGCTGGCTTGCGCCGCTGAGCCTCCAACCGGGTATGGTCGTGTGTGACAACGGCCGTAAGCTGGTGGCGGCTCTGCAGCTCGGCAGCCTCACGCACGTGCCGTGCCTGGCCCATGTGTTTAATTTGGTGGTTCAGCGCTTTCTGAAAAGCTACCCCCACTTGTCATACCTGCTCGGAAAGGTGCGTCGGATCTGCGCACATTTCCGCAAATCACACACGCACGCTGCCACCCTGCGGACCCTGCAACATCGGTTTAATCTGCCAGTGCACCGACTGCTGTGCGACGTGCCCACACAGTGGAACTCTACGCTCCACATGTTGGCCAGGCTCTATGAACAGCGTAGAGCTATAGTGAAATACCAACTCCAACTTGCGCGGCGCAGTGGGAGTCAGCCTCCTCAATTATTTACAGAAGAGTGGGCCTGGTTGGCAGCCATCTGCCAGGTCCTTGGAAAATTTGAGGAGTCTACCCAGGTGGTGAGCGGCGATGCTGCAATCATTAGCGTCACCATTCCTCTGCTATGCATCTTGAGAAGTTCCCTGCAAAGCATAAAGGCAGACGCTTTGCGCTCGGAAACAGAGCCGGGGGAAGACAGTATGTCGCTGGATAGTCAGAGCACCCTCCTGTCTATATCTCAGCGAGTTCAGGAGGAGGAGGAGGAGCATGAGGAGGATGAGGAGGAGGGGGAAGAGACAGCTTGGCCCACTGCTGACGGTACCCATGCTGCTTGTCTGTCATCCTTTCATCGTGTATGGCCTGAGGAGGAGGAAGAGGAGGAGGAGGAGGATCCTGAAAGTGATCTTCCTAGTGAAGACAGCCATGTGTTGCGTACAGGTACCCTGGCACACATGGCTGACTTCATGTTAGGATGCCTTTCTCGTGACCCTCGCGTTACACGCATTTTGGCCACTACGGATTACTGGGTGTACACACTGCTCGATCCACGGTATAAGGAGAGCCTTTGCACTCTCATTCCCGAAGAGGAAAGGGGTTCGAGAATGATGCTATACCACAGGGCGCTGGTGGACAAACTGATGGTAAACTTCCCATCCGACAGCGCTAGTGGCAGAAGGCGCAGTTACGAGTGCCAGGTAGCAGGGGAGGCGCAGAGATCAGGCAGCATGTACAGCGCAGGCAGGGGAACATTCTCCAAGGCCTTTGCCAGCTTTATGGCTCCCCAGCAAGACTGTGTCACCGCTCCCCAGTCAAGGCTGAGTCAGCGGGAGCACTGTAAAAGGATGGTGAGGGAGTACGTAGCCGATCGCACGACCGTCCTCCGTGACGCCTCTGCCACCTACAACTACTGGGTGTCGAAGCTGGACACGTGGCCTGAACTCGCGCTGTATGCCCTGGAGGTGCTTGCTTGTCCTGCGGCTAGCGTCTTGTCAGAGAGGGTGTTTAGTGCGGCTGGGGGAATCATCACGGATAAGCGTACCCGCCTGTCAACCGACAGTGCCGACAGGCTTACACTCATCAAGATGAACAAAGCCTGGATTTCCCCAGACTTCTCTTCTCCACCAGCGGACAGCAGCGATACCTAAGCAATACGTAGGCTGCACCCGCGGATGGAAGCATCGTTCTCTCTCACCATCCAAAACGGGGACATTTCTTCTTCATCAATCTGTGTATAATATTCCTCCTCCTCCTCCTCCTGCTCCTCCTCCTGAAACCTCACGTAATCACGCCGAATGAGCAATTTTTCTTAGGGCCACAAGGCTCACTCATATAATTTTTCTAAACAATTTTTATACGTTTCAATGCTCTTAAAAGCGTTGAAACTTTAACTTGAACCAATTTTTCGTTAAACTGGGCTGCCTCCAGGCCTAGTTACCACTTAAGCCACATTAACCAAAGCGATTAATGGGTTTCACCTGCCCTCTTGGTTGGCCATGGCCAATTTTTTGGATGTACATTAGTACTGTTGATACAGCAATTTTTGTGGGCCCTCGCCTACAGTGTAATCAAATGAATTTTTAGCCCACCTGCATTACAGCTGACGTTACATCCGCTGTGTTGGGCAATGCAATGGGATATTTTTATGTACCGCCGGTGGGTTCCAGGGAGCCACCCATGCTGTGGGTCCACAGGGAATTATAAATGCATCTGTTTCCACTTCTAAAGAACCCCAGTCTGACTGGGGCATGCAGTGTGGGCCGAAGCCCACCTGCATTAAGCACGACATTACTACCTCAGCTGTGTTGGGCAATGCAATGGGATATTTTTATGTACCGCCGGTGGCTTCCTGGCACCCACCCATGCTGTGGGTCCACAGGGACTTCACAATAGGGAGTTGTACCTGCCTGTGTCTATGAATTAAAAACCGCGGCCTGACTGGGGCATGCAGACACCTTGACAGAATGAATAGTGTGTGGCACATAGGTTCCCCATTGCTATGCCCATGTGTGCAGCTCCTGATGGCGGTGGCACAGGATTATATTTCTCATTGCTTCTGTACAGCATTGTGGGCTATCGCCCCGCCCCTTTTAAAGAGGGTCGCTGCCTAGCCGTGCCAACCCTCTGCAGTGTGTGCCTGCGGTTCCTCGTCATGGCAGACGCACTTATAAATAGACATGAGGGTGGTGTGGCATGAGGGCAGCTGAAGGCTGTGCAGGGACACTTTGGTGTGCGCTGTGGGGGGGGGGGGTTTGGTGTGTGCTGTGGACACTGGGTCGTGTAGGGGGGGGTTGGGCAGCATGTAACCCAGGAGAAGTGGCAGCGGAGTGTCATGCAGGCAGTGATTGTGCTTTGTTGGAGGTAGTGTGGTGCTTAGCTAAGGTATGCCATGCTAATGAGGGCTTTTCAGAAGTAAAAGTTGTTGGGGGGGGGGGGGGCCCACTCTTGCCGGTATTGTGGCTTAATAGTGGGACCTGTGAACTTGAGATGCAGCCCAACATGTAGCCCCTCGCCTGCCCTATCCGTTGCTGTGTCGTTCCCATCACTTTCTTGAATTGCCCAGATTTTCACACATGAAAACCTTAGCGAGCATCGGCGAAATACAAAAATGCTCGGGTCGCCCATTGACTTCAATGGGGTTCGTTACTCGAAACGAACCCTCGAGCATTGCGAAAATTTCGTCCCGAGTAACGAGCACCCGAGCATTTTGGTGCTCGCTCATCTCTAGTGGTGAGTTATTGATACAGCAAGTTTAGCACGGCAACCATTCAGTGTGGGTGGACAACAGATCAGCTTGACAGAACTATTTTGAGGGTAGGCTTCCCTGGACAGAGCTAAATGATATAATTAGCCAAGTCACATCAGACACGGGCCAATTATGTAATTATTATGTAATTCAGGTAATACAAATTTTAAGAGATTGGAAGGTTTATTTAAATTGGTATTTCATATGCTGCTGTAAGTAAAGACTGCACTGAAATGAAGTGCAACAGATCATGTGGTGCAAAGTTTTAAGGCAGCAGAAATGCAGTCCTACACTCTCGTTCACAACCTGAAGGTTGCGAGTTCAACCTCTGCGTGGTTCAGGTAGCTGGCTCAATGTCAATGTCGGGCAAGATAAGTCCAAAATGAAAACCATCAGTTCATGTTTGAACCACTAATAAAAATAAAATATAACTTTTATTTAGAAATTAAAATAAATCTATGAACGAACAAGCATACAGTTACGTGTAAATCAGGATTAAGGATTTACTGATAAGATGTATCAGTGTGGCATGAGCCTCTCAATACTCTTGGCACATTCTCAAGCTTTACATGCACCACAATACAAAACCTATGCCAGCTCCTAGGTGGCATAGATTTCAGCTATACTTATGCCAATATCTGGTGTAAATTACAGTAAATTTGAAAAGTAATGAGAATTCTTGCCGCGGGACCCAACCCGAGCGCCTGCAGAGAGCAGCGCGTGCTCACCCACGCCCCGCAGTTCCGGATCTTTCATGTGTCGGCTGCCGGGCAGCTGGTGCATGCGCAGACCGGAGCCGACGGCAGGTGAGTGACGTCTTTGTGCAGGGCTCTGCGAACCCCGCACAGAAATAGAACATTCCGCGGCTTGTTTGCCGCACGGGATTTCGCGCGGCCAAACCGCGGCCGTCTGGATAGGATTGCGTTTGTTAACGCAATCCTATGCAGGCTTTCAACTGCGGAAATCCCGTGGGAAATCCCGCCGCGGAATTTCCGTCCGTCTGCAGGCGGCCTTAGGCTACCGTCACACGAGCAGATATCGGCCGGCCTATATACGCTACGTTGGGGGTGAAAAAGACTGTTGAACGGGTGCACAAATCAAAAGTTGGTGTGCTCGTTTATATGGCCTGGTGAGGCTGGCACAAATGCGCCAACCTCACCAGGCCATCTCCCATTTCCCCTCCGCTTCCCCGTGCAGGCTCACCTCTCTTCTTCGCTGCTAAACTCCCTCCCACCTACGGCTGCTGCATGGGCTTCCATAGGAGCCCACGCAGCGGTCAATGTATTTCGGCCCAAAACATAGTTCTAGGGTCCAACGTAAAAACGCCCGGCACTATATTGGCTTGGACGGTCGTTTTTATGTCTCACAAATATGCCCATGTGACCTGATGCATTGGAATCCATGTATGCGCTCATGTGAAAGAAGCCTAAGCCACATCCTTTTTCAAGAGTGGCAAGGCATAGAAAAAGTCACAAATTTTGGCGCACAAGATGGCATAACCAAAATGTGCAACTTTCCTATGCCAGAAACCTGACGTAAACCATTTAATAAATCTGCCCTTTGATTTTTCTCATCTTTAGTTGCACTTCAAGAGAAGTGAATGGAAAAAACATGGCAAGGGTTAAATAATTGCCTTGGTTTTCATTAAAAGTAAGGCTACACAGCAACCTTGGTCATGTGACATGAAGATCAGAGTGTCGAACTGCGACATCACATCTAATGATTGTTAATAGGGTCACTGGATTTTTGATTGCAAGTTGCATGTGACTTTGCTATCGTGGGCCACAATACAAGTTGCATGTCACTGCTATCTGTCTGCGATTTATCAGCAACTTCACTATTTTTTTAACAGCCAAGCTTCAACTTGCAATAGTAAGTCGCACAAAATTTGTGGTCATGCGACTGTTCTGAGGCAGGATGATGCATGGCCAGAGTTGCTGTGCAGCCCCAGTCTGAGGGTCTCTATACACGGAGCAATTCATCTTTGGAAATCACGACACAGTGCATGAGCTGTTTGCGTTCAAACAACATCCATTTACACTTGCAGGTAATCGTTTACATTTTTTTCGCATTTTTTCGTTCAGTCCATTGTTGGTCTATCAGAGGGGTCCAGAAGTGCCTGGGAATAGTTTGGGAATAACTGAATGACTGCTTTTTACACGCAACGACTGGCAAATGACGAATGATAATGTTTATGCCTGCATAAAATGAAAAGCGAATGATAAGCAAACTAAGTATCAATCATCATTCAATTGTTGGTCATGTTTTGACTGAATGATATCATTCATATTCGCATGATTCAACAATTCTAATTAGATTAGAATAATAGATTTTATTTGAGCGATAATTGGCCCGGACCTCTATTGGATTGCTCCTATGCAACTGTTGTAAGTTCACTCAAAAGTTGCTTTTGTGTGAGCCAGTTGTTGTAGTTGCATTGATTTTTTTTGCAAATTGTGTAACTCAGTGTATTAGTGTTTGAGAGTAACTTTCATGTACCCTGAACAACAATGTAGTAAGCCAGAATAGGAGGTGATGTTAACAGTGGCTGTTACTGTATATGTCCTGCTCCCTCCCGACTACACTACAATGTAAGATTGGGGATTAATAGTGAAGGACTAGTATTTGCTCCCCAGTGTTATCTCTTGGTGTATAGTGATTCCCGGAGTAGAAGGGAGTCCGGGGAAACAGGAAGGGTAAGGTTCACACGGGGTGGATTTGCCACAGAAATTCCGTGCGGAATTTTGCCGCAGGGAATCCGCATGCAGCCGCTAATGCCGGGATTAGCCAGCCATGTGGACGAGATTTCTCAGAAATCTCGTCTACACGGGACGGCAAATCCGCTGCGGCTAAGCCGGCAGAAGCCGCCGCTGCGGCGTGGATTTGCCGATCGCAGCATGTCCATTCTTTTTTTCTTTCCGCTGCGGCAGCGCTCTCCTCTATGGGAGCGCCAGCCGCAGCGGAAGGGCGAGAGGCCGGGCCGCTTCAAAGCCGCCGCGGGTTTTGCAGCAGCGGTTCTCCCGGTGGAAATCTTGCGGTTTTTCGCTGTGGTCAAACCGCGAGATTTCTGCCGAGAATCTGCCCTGTGAGAATCCAGCCTAACAATTACCCACTTTTATTCAGCATCCAGATGATAAAGGCGAAAGACCTTTACAATTCAGTTTCCAAGTCCAGTCTTGAAGGTAGTGGCTAAAAGCGCTGCGGCCTCTCTCTGCTCCATACTGCTGATGTGTTTAGTTTTTTTTCCACCACAAACTTGGAAGCTTCAGTCTGCTCTATGCACCCTTTCTTCTTCAAAAGTCAGATCCAGAAATGGCTGTTAAGACCTGTCACCTCAACCCAGCTTACTTAGATGGCACTGTGTTACACTATGTTCTACTGTCTTGCCTCTAGACCAGAGGTGTCCAACCCACCCCTACCCCAGGATGGCTCTGAATGTGGCCCAAAGAAGAGGGGTGTCTGAGCAGACTGAATCTGGAGGAGATGAGGTCACAGGTGCTATCTGGCAGCTGCAGACTGTGAGCTTCTGCTCCCAGACAGGCTCATACAGATGACGAGGCAGTGCTTGCAGTTCTGTGACTATCTGACTCTCTAAGGGTGCCCAGGAAGCCCATGGTGTTTCTGTGAGTGGAGGAGATGATGTAAAAAGCATAAGGGAGCTGTGGGAGGCTTGTGGAAGTGCACTGTGTGGGAGGGATTTGAAAAGCATCTGATGCTTTTGGGGTGCACTTAAACCCACACGATTCCAGACCCAACCATGCCTGCTGGTCTCAGGTCACTTCCTCGAACTGACCATGTGACTGGCTGTGGGGAGGACAGCAGATACTGGTGAAATGGTGATATGAGCAGCCAAAATGGAAAGCCAAGAGGTGAGCATAGTAATTTTCTTTATTTTACTGCATTGCGGCCTCAATGGGCACATGAGGGACCTAATTACTTTGGTGGGCATACATTTTGAGGCACACCATGTAACATAGTTCCTTTTTTGGAGCATGGCGTTTAGTATATATTAATACGGGGTCATGTCATATAGTATAGTTAATTTTTTCGTGGTAGGCAGTGTAATGTAACTTATTATTGGGGACACAATGTGTAGTATAATGTATTTTAGGGGTGTGAATGTATTAAATTATATTGCATGCAGTAGTGTCGTATGTTTAATGTTTGTACCATGTGCATAGCAAGATGTAGGTGTGCAAAACATACGCATTGTAGTGAAGTTTTATTAACAGGACCTCAGACGCTGAGCGGCAGCTATGTCATAAATAACCTTTGTAATGTTTCACTAAGAGAGAAGTATCACACATGCTGTAGACTTTGATTTGTTTACCTTGTGAGGGATGCCGCACTATATAACCTCTTGCACTGCATCAATAAAACAGAAGATCTTGGAAACATTACTTGAGTAATTCTCATTGTATTCTTCTCCGAATAATACTATGGCTATGATACCCTTGAGTATCACCTAAATTAAGTGATTACTAGGCAGCACATGGAAGGTTACCATTTATTTCTAGGGGCACAGTGTGGTATAATTTATTTCTGAGGCACAGTGAGTGGCGCTATTTTCAGGTGACACAGTGTGTGGTGCTATTGTTTTCAAAGGAGCCAAAGACGTCTGATTCACAAACTCTGCAGAGGTAGGAATTGAGCAGATGGAGACAAGTAGTAAGGAGTCCAGAGGATGTCCCCTGTGAGTCATTGTGTATTCTGTCTCTGAAATCAGTATTGCATTCAAATATAAGGAGTCTGCAGTCCATATGGCCTGGCGGAGGCAGCAGGGATTATTTGGAGTAGTTGTTTGGGGCACAATAGGGAATGATGGGGGTTGTTTGGGGGACAATTGAGGTTACCTAGAAACCCCCAAAGGTTGAATACCCCAGCTCTATACTGAAACTTCTGGAAGATTGCAAAAATGTATATAAATTTTGTTCCTCCCACTAACTAAATGCTGGTTGGTTCAACATAAAGGAGCCAATGGACTGTTTAACCCCTGATAAGCTGTGCTTTACTCAACAATCACTGACTCTTCATATTGGCACAGTAATAGCTGCCATTAATAGTTGTCTTCTTTAGAGACCAATTTTATGATAAATATGATAGCTCAATAAAATATTTTAAAGGGTTGTCTGGGCTTCTTTCTACTGATGACCTATCCTCCCCTGACTGCTGATGACAATGTCTAGACCACTGCTCTAAGCAGCGGGGCAGGCGAACAGCTGATGGATGGGGTCCTCATTAATGGGCACTCATGCATCAACTACTGATGACCTATCCAGAGGATAGGTCATCAGTCAAAACAAGTCCAGACAACCTTTTTAAAGGGTTTTCCGGGGTTAGAACAAAATGGTTGCTTTCTTCCAAAAACCGCACCACGCTGATTCACAGATTGTATGTGGCATTGCAACTCAGCTCCATTGAAACAGATGGCGCTGAGCTGCATTACCAGGCACAACTCATGGACAGGTTTGGCACTGTTTTTGAAAGACAGCAGCCATGTTTTTATAATCTTGCACAACCCCTTTAAGAGTTATTTTGGGATTTTCGGTATTTTTTTTATTTTGGGTAAAATGTTTTTAATCAAAATCCTAAAATATCCTAAAGAAAATTGTATTTTTGTACTTTCCAGCCACAACACAGATAGAAAAGGACATTATGTTCTAGAGTATCGCCCTTTCAACAATTTCAAGTAATTGATTAAACCTCGAGTGAGCAGCCTCATCCAACGGCGGAAATCTATGGGACGTAGAAGATCAAACTACATTTCGTGAAGCCATTGTGGACTCCGAGCTACAAGCGTTTTTTATAATTGACATTGATCCACTTGGTTTTTCTGTAATGATCACAATGCTTCTTCTGTCTTCTCTCTGTTCTCTTGATGAAAGTGTCCTTTTACTTTTACCAGTCAGTTCTCATCCCGTACTTATTGTCCTTTGCCGACGAACCATGATCAGAGATGATTCTCCTGAAATGTCTAGTTCTCTGTACTCTGAATGTATATCCTATCCAAGAAAATTGTCACCATTGTAGTTAAATATCTGTGTATAGATGATGTCATTGGAGGGATATTGTAGAAAGGGGGGGCAAAACTAAGTGAAAGAAAAGAACAAAATATTCAATTTTTTATGTTTTCATGATACTCAGAGGTCTCAGGGAAAAAAAAAAATCTCGTTGTGGAGGCTGCCAAGTTGGCATAGGTAGTCATATATATGTAGGCCATGCAATGCTTCTTGGGAAAAATGTATGCAAATATGGGATGGAAAAGTTCCTCGACAGCTCCACCTACTGGAAGGTAGTTTCCCTATAAGTCAATGTGCAGCATTTCAGCAGGTCTTGTAACAAGACATAAAATGTCAAGCTTTGATTCAAAACAAAACCTATTCACGGTTGATTGGCAGAAACTTTTCTTTGCTTCCCACAGATATCACTTCTCCCACC
The DNA here is from genome assembly GCF_035609145.1 of Eleutherodactylus coqui. Taxonomy (NCBI): domain Eukaryota; kingdom Metazoa; phylum Chordata; class Amphibia; order Anura; family Eleutherodactylidae; genus Eleutherodactylus; species Eleutherodactylus coqui. The sequence goes on from NC_089846.1 coordinate 86,047,994, forward strand.
CTTTGTAGATATTCGAAACAAGTGGGATGTTGTAATAGTGCGATGGTGACAATGGAGATAGTTGCAGCAATAAATTTTTTGCTGTACATTCTGTTACATACTGTAGCAGTTCATAGGAGGGTATGTATACTAAAAAGTTTGCATCATTGTAAAAACAAAAGTGAGTACTATGGAAGGGAGGGAGAGGAGCAACGTACCCACTATCAGGAACTCTTGTAATGGATCATCGAGGACAGCTGTGCGGAGAGGGAAGACTCCATCATTTCTGAACTTACTAGCACACGATACATCGCATACATTGTGGTGGGACGTTGGAGACAGAGGGGGAGGGGGTTGAAAGGGGTGGGTGGGGTTCTGGAGGGAGGAATAGAGTTGGTTAAGTTGTTAAAAAATTGAAAACTTTAAAAAAGAGCATTTAATTAAAAGTTTGCATCATAACATTACATATTGGTAGCATCTTTGGAAAGTGACAGTACTAAACATTTACTGGAATCCAAAATTATATTTACAATGTATGGCATAACACATCGATCTGTACATCACTTCTCAGTTTCTGAAACGTGGCCACAGCAAGGCACTTGTCAACTCAGGCCTTTCCCATATATACCTGATTTGGCTAGAATTTAGCAACTTAGGCCTCTTTCACACGAGCGTGCATTTGCTTGCAAATCCGCTCATCACCAGACGTCTCAAAACACGAAGCTCTGTGCAATTGCTTTCAATGGAGCCACTGCTACTGCATTGAAAGCAATGGTCTGCCGGTAACCCCTGCAGTGATTTTCAGGGAAGGGCTTTAAATATAAGTCTTTCCCTGAAAATCATCCCTAGCATGTGTAAAAAAAAATATATTCACCTCTCCGCCACTGTGGGGCTCAGGTGTGTCTGGCAGCTTGATCCTCCCGCACTGTTCTGAAGCTCTTTCAGCAGGTGAGGATTTAAAATCCCTGCCTGCTGAAAGGGCTGTGTCTGATTGGCTGAGCGCTCAGCCAATCACAGGCAGCGCTCAGCCATTCATAATTCAATACAATGGGAGAACAGCGTGATCCTTTGCCACAGCTGTGGCAGGGAATTCTTTGGTCCCCGCAGGGAGTGTCATCATTGCTGAACACAGTGACAGTGCTATCACAGTGTTCAGTGATGAGGGGACTCCCCACGGGAAATATTGATGCGCAGCACAGACCTATGTGCATGCATGTCCTATCTTCTGCAGGTGTGCGCGTTTGCATGCCTGTAAAACATGGACATGTAAACACAACATAGGGAACCAATGGTTCTAATAGACATGGGGTTATGTGCGCACGATTGTACGCTCGTAAACACGCTCGTCTGACTGAGCTCTTACCTATCAATAGTTATGATTCATATACATACAGGGCTCTAACTATAGTTTCAGGCTCTCTCACTCAGACTGGCAGCTGCTGGGATTCCGCATCCCGCCTCCCTCTGCCTATGTTATGTGAAAGCTGGTTAACTAAGCATACTATTTGGCCAAGCTACAAATAGTGTTCACTAGCAGAAGAGGGAAAGCTGGGAAAATGCAATCCCATAGAATCACAGCAGAACAGTCCTCTATCTCTTGCATGCCGTCATTCCTAAGATCAGTGCAGGGAGGAATCAGGAAGCTGTTACAGCCGGGACATTGAAAAGAACCTGGAGAGGTAACTTCTGCACCCCAGGAATACATTAAAGGGGTTGTCCCGCGGCAGCAAGTGGGTCTATACACTTCTGTATGGCCATAATAATGCACTTTGTAATGTACATTGTGCATTAATTATGAGCCATACAGAAGTTATAAAAAGTTTTTCACTTACCTGCTCCGCTGCTGGCGTCCTCGTCTCCATGGAGCCCGCCTAATTTTCGCCGTCTAAAATGGTCGAATGGCCAAATTAGCCGCGCTTGCGCAGTCCGGGTCTTCTGCTTTCTTCAATGGGGCTCCGTGTAGCTCCGTGTAGCTCCGCCCCGTCACGTGCCGATTCCAGCCAATCAGGAGGCTGGAATCGGCAATGGACCGCACAGAAGAGCTGCGGTCCACGGAGGAAGAGGATCCCGGCGGCCATCTTCAGCCGGTAAGTATAGAAGTCACCGGAGCGCGGGGATTAAGGTAAGCGGGGTTGTCTCGCGCCGAACGGGGGGGGGGGGGGGGGGGGGTTGAAAAAAAAAAAACCCGTTTCGGCGCGGGACAACCCCTTTAACCCTTCCACTGCCTTCCACTAGGAATCTTAAAATTAACCATTTATCTGTCAGGGATCACTCCATTTCCCTCTCCTAGACTATTAGGGATGCTGAAATTAACCTGCTCACTACTCTAGACCACCAGCTATACTGACATTACCTTAGGCCCAATGCACACGGGCGTATTTGCACTGTGGGATCCCACAGCAAATACTTTCTATAGACATGCTATGCAAAACACTTTTCCATGCCCACCAGCAGAAATCAACTTTTTATCAAAATGTTATGCGGCTCTGTATATTTAGCTACCTATTTGATAATTATTTGGGCAATGTACATTAATATCCATTTGATATAGTCTTATATTGGTAGGCTTAATGGGGACAATGCTCAGATCCCAACTGCCCTCTTCCCTAGCTACAAAGGGAACACTAGTAGCCTAAAAAAGGGTTTAATCAGAAAATAAACTTCTTTGCCATCCACAGAATAGAGTATAAATGTCTGATTGCTGGGGTTCCAAACATTTGGATCTCCAGTGATGCTAAGAAGAGCACCCCTAAATACCCCATGTAAATGTAGCAGGGGTTTCCCAACGCTTGTAAAAGAGCTCAGGCGGCAGGCTTAGGGTTTCTCCGAAGTCTCCGGGTAGGTGACAGCCTGACAGCCAACAAGTAAATCAGGCTCTGTGACAGAAAGTGCAAGACCAAGTTTCCTGAGGGACATAATAGTGTCCTTATCCTCCTGTGTAGGTAGAGAGTACAATAAGGACTCATGACCCCATTCCAGCCATATCAATTTGGAGGAGAGTTGGGTCTTAAAATAAACCCTGTTGGCGGCCACTGCCTGGAGGCTTCACTGGTGACTCAAATAGAAATCTGGAAATCATTGCTGCACTCAACTAAAACTGTAATAAGAAGTGTTAATCTAAGTTCTGGTTTTCTCAGTCTTTCAAGTAAAATATTTGGTACAGTCCTGAAAGGTCCACATTAGCGGTGCTATAGCAGAACATAAGTATTTGGTTACTGGTGTTAACTTTGAAGGAGACAAGTTGACGTTGTCGGAAAGGCAAGAGAAGAACAAAATTGATTCTGAGTCCACTATCCAGTTTTGACTTTTCTCGTTCACCGGAGGAGAGTCCGCCTGTAGGGCAAGTACTGCAACGTCTGAAATCTCAGTTAGGGAAGGCTCCTCTTTGTCTGCCTCCATCCAAAGTGTAGCTACGGCATATACCACCTCTTCCCACACAGAGACCCATTTCTCTGCTCCTGCCTCCTCTTAAAGTGAGATGATTATAAGAACAGACTATGCAAAAATAACTACTAACATGGAGTACCCCCTTTACACTTGGCTGCAGCTTCATTCACTTTCATGGTGCAGAAGGAGATGGATGCGTTCGGCAATCTCCCTCTGCCTCTTAGAAGCGAATGAAGTAGTGGTCATGTCTACGAACTAGTGGTCCATTCACAATGGACATTCAGGGGTGCTGTTCTCAGGATCAATGTTGGTTGCAGTGGTTGAACTTCCAGCAATTAAACATTTATTCCCCATACTGTGGATAATGGCTAAATATCTTTGGTGGTAAACCTCTTTAATTCCTTTCTTTCTAGTTTCTGTTGCTCTTTGGCAGTCGCAGTAGTGTACAGGGCTGCACTACTGTATACAGTTAGATGAATGGAAATCCAATGGTCGCATTAGAAGTCAATGAGGAAAAAGAGAACATTGCAAAGAATTCATGTGTGATCCGCCATATTCAACATGGATCCTGTAAATACAGATGCCACAGTGATAGTGTGGAGAGAATCTCATAAGGTAGACATGGCAGCAGGGGAAAGATGTGTGATGGGTTGGATATCATCTGCATAAGCCATAAAGAAATATATGGGAGTAGAGTATTAATGTAATGAGCACAGGATAACAGCTCCAGATTTTACAGTTCTATTTTAGGTAAGAAACTGATGCCAGGTAAGAAAGCTTTCAGATTTTAATTTATTAATCTTCAATGGAAAATAAATTGATTATTTAGGGTCAAAATCTTCAAAAAAAAGCAAACCCAAGAAATTTTTAATTGCTATAATAAAATAGGGAGGATTAAAATTACTTAAATGTACAAATAACTAAATTAAGAAAATAAAGTTCTGCTCAAAAAGTTAAAAAAGTTTTGTGTATGGCTAATCATCCGCGAGCGCCGCTCCTCCCCCCCATTGTTCCCAATGACGACAGCTACCATAATTGTAATTAATGATGCACGGTGTCGATAAAAGAAACAGTAGTGAGGATATGTGAGACTTCAAACAAGAGGGATAACGGAGAGATCTGTACACAGTAATGTTTAATGAGGTGATCAAGAGACTTGAACGGTTTTATAACAGGCGTCAGAGTTCCACGGGGAAGAACACATTTACATACCAGCAATGTGAAGAGCGTCTTTGGTTGCTAATGTAAAGGTTAAGGAATAATTTTACTGAATGCTAAGAATATTCTAATGTCCGCGGCCCTCCAATGGGGTCATTTGTGTCCTGCATACACTAGGGCCTATATGTCCACCTTCCTATGCAGGGTCCAACTAGCCCACCCAGTAGTAGAGGATTCTCTGGTAACTCCAATAATGGACTCCTAATACAAGATGGTACCAGAGATCCATCAGAGGACAACCCCTTTTTATCATATTTTGTCGGTTCACAGCAGGGTTGACATTAGTTTTAATATGCCTCCCAATACTCACTGTTTTCACTGAATTGCCCAGCAAAATGGGTCGCCAGCTGGGCATGACATATATAAATTCACTTAAAAGTGGACATTTGAGGGCATTCCCAGGTGGATTGGAGGCAGTGAATAAAAGTGTTTCACAAATGGGGATGTAAATGTATGAAGATATGATTAAAGGGGTTGTGCCGCAATTACAAGTTGTCACCCATCCACAGGATATCCACAGCATAGAGGATAACTTCATAATCGGTGGGGTCTCAATGGTGAGACCCCTGCCATCCTTGAGAACAGGACTCCTGTGTTTTGCTCAGAGGGGGGGCGGGTTACCATCGGCTGGTAATTACCTTTTACTGGACAAAATGATTGCCAGCTGCAAGCCAGCCAGGCAGCAACCCAACAAGCATTTAACTCACTCAGTCTGTAGTTCTGGTCCGGTGGCATCAATCTGTGACCCCTGACCTCTCTGCACGGTCTTTCCATTCATACATGCAGACGCAGGCTTGTACGTAACTCAGATGCCGGGCAGAGAGGTCAGGGGTCCCAGAATTATCGCAGCAGCGGTGGTGACAGACAAACCAGAGCTACAGACTGAGTTAAATGCCTGTCGGGTTGCTGCCCTGACGGAGGTTCACTACGGTAGAAACTATAGGAGTCACTATCACTACTGGGGTAACTAATGGAGTCTCTATTACTATTGGGGCCACAATGGAGTTCACTATTACTAATAGAGCTGCTATGGCAGTCACTATTACTACTAGGTGCAACAACTTCAAAAAATGGTGATGATGGTACAAAAGGAAGATTTTATTATATGAGGCATAAAATCAGTAGGCCGCGTTTCATGGCAAAACCTCTTCTTCAGTAATTGTTGGGGAATGACAAACTGGAAGGCTACAGTGAGTTTTTAAGTTGCCATGCCTGCACGGCCAATAGGGAAACTATAGGGAGAGGACCAGGCTCATTTTCGGGGTAGGGTTTATATTTCAAGCCCCCTCTGAAAATCATCGCTGCAGGGGATGCCTTCATCCCATTGCTTTCAATGGGGCAGCAGCAGCGCTGGCCCCATTAAAAGCAATGGTTTAGCATCGCTGACCTCTGTCGGTCCCTGCGGGGATGAAGGAATCCCCTGCCATAGCTGTTACAGCTGTGTCAGGGGACCACAATGTACTCCCTATGATTGCAATTAGTCCTGCGCTGCCCCATTAATAACAATGGTTGATAGCGCACATTTTTCTTAGCGCTGCGAGCCTTGAGTGAACACATGGCAAATGAAAATGAAGCTATTGAAAATCATTGGTTTTATAATCATGCGTTTTTCAGTCACTATCACATCGCAGGAAGGTCTATTTCCAGTGGGTGTGAGTCCTTACAGTAGGACGTCCAACTGTTTGAGCCCTAAAATAAGCCATACGTACCTTTAAAAACAAAAAAACAAAAACACATCACCTATTAGGTGCTACCCGGTCCAGCCCACATCTCCGCAGCTTCGGCAGACTTGCTTGTCAGGTCTTTTGAAATGGATTTTGGTGCAAAATCTGCATGTAACCCATGGTTTCTGGTGTAGATTTTGAGGAGGATCCGCATTAAAATCTGTAGCGAAGAGGAGAGGGGAATCACAACGGTAGGAGGGCTACCATTGGCTGCACACATTCCGTGACTTAAAAATAGAGCTGCCACTAATCCGCCGTGCCTTTTATATACTAGTTGGATAATTGTGCATCTTCTATTTACTAATGAAGACTGATCATCCGGAGGCGTGAGGCAGATTGGTTCTCGTTGCTACCTTGTGAATTAATACATCCTAAACTACGAAGAACACAGATTTCTTGCAGCACATCCTCTTTATGTCACCCATGGATACTGCATAGCATTTTCAGCGTAGATAAAAGTTTTATTCTATCATTGTTTTGGTACATAAACGCGCCATCATCAAGACATAACCTAATAACGGCGTGTTTATGCAGCGAAACATTGACAGAATAAAACTGCATTGCAAAAGGTGAGCGTGAGATTCACGGATTATAGACTGCAATTCCCAGTGAATTGATGCCCTGTGCCTATATAAATTTCCGATCAGCGCAGTAAACGACTGTAGATTGTACGCCGTAGGGGGAGGGGGTGTAAACATTATTTGTAAGAATAAGATGACATTTTTTCCACTATCTCACAAATAAAACCGCAGTATCTCCGCGCTCGGTTCTTCATAAGTCAAATAAAATACGCTCAGATGATACCATGAAGAAATGAGCCGTTCGCCCGCACTTCCATGGTTTACCAATACTTCTAAATTGTTTTCCAAGTCGAGAAATGTATTAAGCGCGACGCGGTGTAGATCTGCGCTGCATAATTTACTTCATTTATGAATTATACATCGCTTTGTGTTTTACATCATTTGTAGCGAACAGCGAGTGTTACAGACAGGTGATATCTCACTAGCTTCATGTTTACATTAAGAGAATGAAAAAATGCTTCGGAAAGGGTTTTTACCAAGATTAACTTTTATCCCCTATATAGCGGGCTGCTGGTAATTCCCCCATCCAGGATGGCGCGGCGATGACAGACGGTGACAGAGGCGGCGCATGTACGTGTCAACATAACTTTACTGACCATTAAGCATCAGAAATGCAACTGCTCTGCATAGGAGGGTGTTCAGACTTTGAGTATTACATAATAAACTGGTAGCAAACTCTTAAAGCGACAGTACTCAACAGATTTTTTGCTTCCAAAATATATTTTCATTGCTCGGTGATTCCTGACAACCCTTACATCTCTGTCACTGCTTTAGCTTCTCCTAGCATCAGTAAGGCAGATAGCGTTCCTCATATTTTTCCACGTCTTTTGCTACTTCTCATTACTGTGGCGTAATCTCTATGTAACTGTTAGCTTGTGCATCTGGGACCTGTAGTTCTACAGGTTTCCATGAACAAAGCTTCACAGGTGAAGGTTAATTGAACTGGTTGGGTGTGGTTTTTCTCCAGCTAATCCCCTCTGGTCTGCTGCGCATAAATAGCAGCATCGCTTGGTAGTAGATGCTGGTAATTTTACTGTGTTACTCAGTTGTAAACCCACTCAGAGCTGGTGTTCTGCATGCTTGTCTGTAGTGCCTATCTCTCCTTCCCTGAGGACGGTCTGGACACCTGTTGTCCCTTGCCTTCTTGCATTCTGGGGTGCGTGCATCGAGTAGTGTGTGGTACGGTGTCCACACAGGTGCATACACCCGCAGGTTTTTTTCCTTGGCACGTGCAGCCTCCAGATGTCTTATGTATGTGTCAGGTGGCTGATGCCTTACACTGTTCCCTGTATGTCAGAATGGTGGCTGACTCTCCCTTGGTGTGAGGACACTTGGACTAGCTATGGTTTACTATTAGAGATGAGCGAGCACCAAAATGCTCGGGTGCTCGTTATTCGGAACGAACTTTTCGCGATGCTCGAGGGTTCGTTTCGAGTAACGAACCCCATTGAAGTCAATGGGCGACCCGAGCATTTTTGTATTTCGCCGATGCTCGCTAAGGTTTCCTTGTGTGAAAATCTGGGCAATTCAAGAAAGTGATGGGAACGACACAGCAACGGATAGGGCAGGCGAGGGGCTACATGTTGGGCTGCATCTCAAGTTCACAGGTCCCACTATTAAGCCACAATAGCGGCAAGAGTGGGGCCCCCCCCTCCCAAAAACTTTTACTTCTGAAAAGCCCTCATTAGCATGGCATACCTTAGCTAAGCACCACACTACCTCCAACAAAGCACAATCACTGCCTGCATGACACTCCACTGCCACTTCTCCTGGCTTACATGCTGCCCAACCGCCCCCCCTCCCCCCCACAGCGCACACCAAAGTGCCCCTGCGCAGCCTTCAGCTGCCCTAATGCCTCACCACCCTCATGTCTATTTAGAAATGCGTCTGCCATGAGGAGGAACCGCAGGCACACACTGCAGAGGTTGGCACGGCTAGGCAGCGACCCTCTTTAAAAGGGGCGGGGCGATAGCCCACAATGCTGTACAGAAGCAATGAGAAATAGAATCCTGTGCCACCGCCATCAGGAGCTGCACACGTGGGCATAGCAATGGGGAACCTATGTGTCACACACTATTCATTATGTCAAGGTGTCTCTGCATGCCCCAGTCAGACTTATAATTCCCTGTGGACCCACAGCATGGGTGGGTGCCAGGAAGCCACCGGCGGTACATAGAAATATCCCATTGCATTGCCCAACACAGCTGAGGTAGTAATGTCGTGCTTAATGCAGGTGGGCTTCGGCCCACACTGCATGCCCCAGTCTGACTGGGGTTCTTTACAAGTGGAAACAGATGCATTTATAATTCCCTGTGGACCCACAGCAGGGGTGGGTGCCAGGAAGCCACCGGCGGTACATAGAAATATCCCATTGCATTGCCCAACACAGCTGAGGTAGTAATGTCGTGCTTAATGCAGGTCGGCTTCGGCCCACACTGCATGCCCCAGTCTGACTGGGGTTCTTTACAAGTGGAAACAGATGCATTTATAATTCCCTGTGGACCCACAGCATGGGTGGGTGCCAGGAAGCCACCGGCGGTACATAGAAATATCCCATTGCATTGCCCAACACAGCTGAGGTAGTAATGTCGTGCTTAATGCAGGTGGGCTTCGGCCCACACTGCATGCCCCAGTCAGACTGGGGTTCTTTACAAGTGGAAACAGATGCATTTATAATTCCCTGTGGACCCACAGCAGGGCTGGGTGCCAGGAAGCCACCGGCGGTACATAGAAATATCCCATTGCATTGCCCAACACAGCTGAGGTAGTAATGTTGTGCTTAATACAGGTGGGCTTCGGCCCACACTGCATGCCCCAGTCAGACTGGGGTTCTTTACAAGTGGACAGATGTAGGTTAAACTCCGTGTGCACCTACAGCATGGGTGGCTCCCTGGAACCCACCGGCGATACACAAAAATATCCCATTGCATTGCCCAACACAGCGGATGTAACGTCAGCTGTAATGCAGGTGGGCTAAAAATTAATTTGATTACACTGTAGGCGAGGGCCCACAAAAATTGCTGTATCAACAGTACTAATGTACATCCAAAAAATTGGCCATGGCCAACCAAGAGGGCAGGTGAAACCCATTAATCGCTTTGGTTAATGTGGCTTAAGTGGTAACTAGGCCTGGAGGCAGCCCAGTTTAACGAAAAATTGGTTCAAGTTAAAGTTTCAACGCTTTTAAGAGCATTGAAACATATAAAAATTGTTTAGAAAAATTAGATGAGTGAGCCTTGTGGCCCTAAGAAAAATTGCCCGTTCGGCGTGATTACGTGAGGTTTCAGGAGGAGGAGCAGGAGGAGGAGGAGGAGGAATATTATACACAGATTGATGAAGCAGAAATGTCCCCGTTTTGGATAGTGAGAGAGAACGATGCTTCCATCCGCGGGTGCAGCCTACGTATTGCTTACGTATCGCTGCTGTCCGCTGGTGGAGAAGAGAAGTCTGGGGAAATCCAGGCTTTGTTCATCTTGATGAGTGTAAGCCTGTCGGCACTGTCGGTTGACAGGTGGGTACGCTTATCCGTGATGATTCCCCCAGCCACACTAAACACACTCTCTGACAAGACGCTAGCCGCAGGACAAGCAAGCACCTCCAGGGCATACAGCGCGAGTTCAGGCCACGTGTCCAGCTTCAACACCCAGTAGTTGTAGGGGGCAGAGGCGTCACGGAGGACGGTCGTGCGATCGGCTACGTACTCCCTCACCATCCTTTTACAGTGCTCCCGCCGACTCAGCCTTGACTGGGGAGCGGTGACACAGTCTTGCTGGGGAGCCATAAAGCTGGCAAAGGCCTTGGAGAATGTTCCCCTGCCTGCGCTGTACATGCTGCCTGATCTCTGCGCCTCCCCTGCTACCTGGCCCTCGGAACTGCGCCTTCTGCCACTAGCGCTGTCGGATGGGAAGTTTACCATCAGTTTGTCCACCAGCGCCCTGTGGTATAGCATCATTCTCGAACCCCTTTCCTCTTCGGGAATGAGAGTGCAAAGGCTCTCCTTATACCGTGGATCGAGCAGTGTGTACACCCAGTAATCCGTAGTGGCCAGAATGCGTGTAACGCGAGGGTCACGAGAAAGGCATCCTAACATGAAGTCAGCCATGTGTGCCAGGGTACCTGTACGCAACACATGGCTGTCCTCACTAGGAAGATCACTTTCAGGATCCTCCTCCTCCTCCTCTTCCTCCTCCTCAGGCCATACACGCTGAAAGGATGACAGCCCAGCAGCATGTGTACCCTCACCAGTGGGCCAAGCTGTCTCTTCCCCCTCCTCCTCATCCTCCTCATGCTCCTCCTCCTCCTCCTCAACGCGCTGAGATATAGACAGGCGGGTGCTCTGACTATCCAGCGACATACTGTCTTCCCCCGGCTCTGTTTCCGAGCGCAAAGCGTCTGCCTTTATGCTTTGCAGGGAACTTCTCAAGATGCATAGCAGAGGAATGGTGACGCTAATGATTGCAGCATCGCCGCTCACCACCTGGGTAGACTCCTCAAATTTTCCAAGGACCTGGCAGATGGCTGCCAACCAGGGCCACTCTTCTGTAAATAATTGAGGAGGCTGACTCCCACTGCGCCGCGCAAGTTGGAGTTGGTATTCCACTATAGCTGTACGCTGCTCATAGAGTCTGGCCAACATGTGGAGCGTAGAGTTCCACTGTGTGGGCACGTCGCACAGCAGTCGGTGCACTGGCAGATTAAACCTATGTTGCAGTGTCCGCAGGGTGGCAGCGTGCGTGTGGGATTTGCGGAAATGTGCGCAGAGCTGGCGCACCTTTCCGAGCAGGTATGACAAGTGGGGGTAGCTTTTCAGAAAGCGCTGAACCACCAAATTAAAGACATGGGCCAGGCATGGCACATGCGTGAGGCTGCCGAGCTGCAGAGCCGCCACCAGCTTACGGCCGTTGTCACACGCGACCATGCCCGGTTGGAGGCTCAGCGGCGCAAGCCAGTGGTCGGTCTGCTCTGTCAGACCCTGCAGCAGTTCGTGGGCCGTGTGCCTCTTCTCTCCTAAGCTGAGTAGTTTCAGCACGGCCTGCTGACGCTTGCCCACCGCTGTGCTGCCACGCCACGTGACACCGACTGCTGGCGACGTGCTGCTGACACATCTTGATTGCGAGACAGAGGTTGCGTTGGAGGAGGAGGAGGAGGAAGGTGCTTTAGTGGAGGAAGCATACACCGCCGCAGATACCACCACCGAGCTGTGGACCGCAATTCTGGGGGTGGGTAGGACGTGAGCGGTCCCAGGCTCTGACTCTGTCCCAGCCTCCACTAAATTCACCCAATGTGCCGTCAGGGAGATATAGTGGCCCTGCCCGCCTGTGCTTGTCCACGTGTCCGTTGTTAAGTGGACCTTGGCAGTAACCGCGTTGGTGAGGGCGCGTACAATGTTGCGGGAGACGTGGTCGTGCAGGGCTGGGACGGCACATCGGGAAAAGTAGTGGCGACTGGGAACCAAGTAGCGCGGGGCAGCCGCCGCCATCATGCTTTTGAAAGCCTCCGTTTCCACAAGCCTATACGGCAGCATCTCTAGGCTGATCAATTTTGCAATGTGCACGTTTAACGCTTGAGCGTGCGGGTGCGTGGCGTCGTACTTGCGCTTGCGCTCAAACTGTGGCACTAGCGACGTCTGGACGCTGCGCTGAGAGACATTGCTGGATGGGGCCGAGGACAGCGGAGGTGAGGGTGTGGGTGCAGGCCAGGAGACGGTAGTGCCTGTGTCCTCAGAGGGGGGTTGGATCTCAGTGGCAGGTTGGGGCACAGGGGGAGAGGCAGTGGTGCAAACCGGAGGCGGTGAACGGGCATCGTCCCACCTTGTGGGGTGCTTGGCCATCATATGCCTGCGCATGCTGTTGGTGGTGCCTCCCCAGCTGATCTTGGCGCGACAAAGGTTGCACACCACTGTTCGTCGGTCGTCAGGCGTCTCTGTGAAAAACTGCCACACCGTAGAGCACCTTGACCTGTGCAGGGTGGCATGGCGCGAGGGGGCGCTTTGGGAAACAGTTGGTGGATTATTCGGTCTGGCCCTGCCTCTACCGCTGGCCACCGCACTGGCTCGGCCTGTGCCCACACCCTCACTTGGCCCTCCGCGTCCTCGGCCGCGTCCACGTCCTCTAGGCCTACCCCTACCCCTCAGCATGCTGTATTACCAGTGATTTGATTTCCCAGGCAGGAAAGACAATGGCGCAAGCCTGCAGTAAACCGTAGCTGGTTGCGTCTGATTTTTGTACGTTGTCCACGCAGCACACACGTACACGGAGACCTTAGGACTGACACAGGCAGGCCAAATATAATTTCTTTTCCTTTTTTGCAAAGGGAAGGACCCACTGCGTATATTCAATGAACAATAACTTTTAGAACTGTAGTGTGGCCCTGAAAAAGTGACACACAACTTTAGTGTAGCAGAGTTATTAACTCTAGCAGAGCAGGTATTTGCCAGTCAGAAAAAACAATGGCGCAAGCCTGCAGTAAACCGTAGCTGGTTGCGTCTGATTTTTGTACGTTGTCCACGCAGCACACACGTACACGGAGACCTTAGGACTGACACAGGCAGGCCAAATATAATTTCTTTTCCTTTTTTGCAAAGGGAAGGACCCACTGCGTATATTCAATGAACAATAACTTTTAGAACTGTAGTGTGGCCCTGAAAAAGTGACACACAACTTTAGTGTAGCAGAGTTATTAACTCTAGCAGAGCAGGTATTTGCCAGTCAGGAAAGACAATGGCGCAAGCCTGCAGTAAACCGTAGCTGGTTGCGTCTGATTTTTGTACGTTGTCCACGCAGCACACACGTACACGGAGACCTTAGGACTGACACAGGCAGGCCAAATATAATTTCTTTTCCTTTTTTGCAAAGGGAAGGACCCACTGCGTATATTCAATGAACAATAACTTTTAGAACTGTAGTGTGGCCCTGAAAAAGTGACACACAACTTTAGTGTAGCAGAGTTATTAACTCTAGCAGAGCAGGTATTTGCCAGTCAGGAAAGACAATGGCGCAAGCCTGCAGTAAACCGTAGCTGGTTGCGTCTGATTTTTGTACGTTGTCCACGCAGCACACACGTACACGGAGACCTTAGGACTGACACAGGCAGGCCAAATATAATTTCTTTTCCTTTTTTGCAAAGGGAAGGACCCACTGCGTATATTCAATGAACAATAACTTTTAGAACTGTAGTGTG